>NW_022589707.1:72043598-72373949 GCF_004348235.1 Phoca vitulina | reverse complement strand
AATGGGAGAAGATATTTGCAAATGACATATCAGATAAAGGGCTAGTATCCAAAATCTATAAAGAACTCATCAAACTCAACACCAAAAGAACAAAGAATCCAATCAAGAAATGGGCAGAAGACATGAACAGACATTTTTCCAAAGAAGACATCCAAATGGCCAACAGACACATGAAAAAGTGTTCAATATCGCTCGGCATCAGGGAAATCCAAATCAAAACCTCAATGAGATACCACCTCACACCAGTCAGAATGGCTAAAATTAACAAGTCAGGAAATGACAGATGTTGGTGGGGATGCGGAGAAAGGGGAACCCTCCTACACTGTTGGTGGGAATGCAAGCTGGTGCAGCCACTCTGGAAAACAGTATGGAGGTTCCTCAAAAAGTTGAAAATAGAGCTACCATATGATCCAGCAATTGCACTACTGGGTATTTACCCCAAAGATACAAAAGTAGGGACCCGAAAGGCTACATGCACCCCGATGTTTATAGCAGCAATGTCCACAATAGCCAAACTGTGGAAAGAGCCAAGATGTCCATCAACAGATGAATCGATAAAGAAGATGTGGTATATATATATACAATGGAATATTATGCAGCCATCAAAAGGAATGAGATCTTGCCATTTGCAACAACGTGGATGGAACTGGAGGGTATTATGCTGAGCGAAATAAGTCAAACAGAGAAAGACATGTATCATATGACCTCACTGATATGAGGAATTCTTAATCTCAGGAAACAAACTGAGGGTTGCTGGAGTGGGGGGTGGGGTGGGAGGGATGGGGTGACTGGGTGATAGACACTGGGGAGGGTATGTGCTCTGGTAAGCGCTGTGAATTGTGCAAGACTGTTGAATCTCAGATCTGTACCTCTGAAACAAATAATGCAATATATGTTAAGAAAAAAAATAAAGAAGAAGGTAGCAGGAGGGGAAGAATAAAGGGGGGAAAATCGGAGGGGTAGACGAACCATGAGAGACGATGGACTCTGAAAAACAAACTGAGGGTTCTAGAGGGGAGGGGAGTGGGAGGATGGGTTAGCCTGGTGATGGGTATTGAGGAGGGCACATTCTGCATGGAGCACTGGCTGTTATGCACAAACAATGAATCATGGAACACTACATCTAAAACTAATGATGTAATGTATGGGGATTAACATAACAATAAAAAAATTAAAAAAAAAAAGAAGTGGCATACACACACACACACACACACACACACACAATGATATATTACTCAGCCATAAAAAGAATGAGATCTTATAACATGGATGGATCTACAGGGTTTAATGCTAAATGAAATAGGTCAATCAGAGAAAAACCAATACCATATAATTTCACTCATATGTGGAATTTAAGAAACAAAACAAATGAACAAAGAAAAAAAGAGACAAAAAAATAAACAAAAAACCACAGACTATTAAATATAAAGAACAAACTGATGGTTGCCAGAGGGGAGGTCGGTGGGGGATGGGTGAAACAGATAAAGGGGATTAAGAGTATACTTATCTTGGTGAGCAATGAGCAAAGTAGAGAATTGTTGAATAATTATATTGTACACTAATATAAACTAATATAACGTGGTATATTAATTATACTTCAATTAAAAAAACATATTAGTATTCTATCTAGTATCAGAAAGTTCCAGTCTTGCTATTTTAATATAGACATAGACTTGGGAATATAATTAGATAGGTTTCAATATAAGCCCTATCACTCAATAGATGTGTAACTCTTATCACATTATGTTTTCTGAGTTACAATTTTTTCATTTTAAAAATGGGAATTATAATATATACATTATAAATGTATAGTAAAGATTATAATTTATAAAACGTAGTAGGCACTCAATAAATGATTATTACTGCTATTAATTTTGGTTAGCTGGGAAAGGAAAAGAAATGCATCTTCATTACATTCAAATTTTCTAAAACATAACGTCTCTTAAATTGATAGAGCTTGTGCTCTTCTTTGACATAAAATACAGTGGAATAGTATCAGGGTATTCTTAAACTGAAATCTGTTTTCTGTTTTCTACAGGAATTGCTTTGGGGTCCTTTTAGGACAACCTGAGCAAGATATTGGCAGCATTGAAGGATATAAAGATTGATTTGGGTTTATATTAAATGCAATTATCTTTCAACAGGGGACTTCCCTCATGTCTCCCAGCTACACTCTTTGCAGAAAGAGACCTTTTGTGGAAGACAAAGGTATGCACAAAGTATTGGCAGGTGTTAGTAGGGATGTGTACATTTGTAGGGATCTATAAAAACCTAAAACACTTTAAATACAGATTTTCCTATTATGGACAGGAAATGATGAAAGCAGAAAGCTGAGGATCCAAAGCTGTCAGAAAAATCTGACTAAGCCTCATTAGTCCTTTAAGAAATAAATCACAAATAGATCACAGTAGAAAGGCTTTTGTCTCTGAGGGACTACTGAGTACACGTTTTGTGTATCTTTCCATTACTGAGCTCATCACTGATCAAAGCGTTCTTGTTACTGCACGAGGTATAATCACACAGTTTATTTTCCACAACCTCGAGCTGAACCCGTGGGGCCCCACCAGAGGGCAGTATTCACAAACACTGCAACAGGGGCAGGCTTAGCTGCGTGTGTGCGCGTGTGTACACATATGTACACTCAACATACACACATATACACACATATACTCAACATACACTGTAAAAACACATACTTTACATACTGTAAAATATAGACTGTAAAAAATTTACTGTAGGGGCGCCTGGGTGGCTCAGATGGTTAGGCGTCTGCCTTCAGCTCAGGTCATGATCCCAGGATCCTGGGATCGAGCCCCGCATCGGGCTTTCTGCTCAGCAGGGAGCCTGCTTCTCCCTCTCCCTCTGTCTCCCCCCTGCTCATGCTCTCTCTCTCTCCGTAACTCTGTGTCTCAAATGAATAAATAAAATCTTAAAAAAAAAAATTTACTGTAAAAATATATACTGTAAATATATATATACTTTATTTTATAGTCTCTATTTTTACAGTATCTATAGTATGTGTTTTACAGCATATGTGTGTATATATAGACTGTAAAATACATATATACTGTCAATATATACACATATACTTTACATATATATGTGAAGATGGATCTGGAATTTCCAGCCTGTTTCAATCTCTTCCTTTTGCAGTGGGCTAGATTCAGGTAGTTAAGATAACAAGCTAATATAACATAATTCATGCTTCTTACCCTAAAAAAGGAGGCAATAAGAAACAGGATGCTGATTTTCTGGAGAGAGACTAATTATTGAGTAAAATATTTTAAAATATTTACTACAAAAAGATTTTTTTTATAATTACAATTTTAAAAATGCTTGGATATGTGTCTTCCATTATGGATATGAGCTGCTTTATTTAGTCTAGAATTTGGGGGAAAGAAAAAACCCCCACATTTTTGTTATGCCAAGTTAACAGCATCTCTCAGGGAAGAGAAGTGATTGGTGAGAAATCACTCACAGCTTGATAAGGGCTCTTAATAATGAATTCCAAACAGCATTAGAACAAAACAAAACACTGAAAAATAATTAACTTTGCTTCTTAGGACAGTGTCTTAAAATGTTTATGTTGTACTTAAATATTCCTGGTGTCAAAATTATTCAGGGAATATGGGGCACCTGGTAGAGGAGTCCAACTCCTTCGCCGGGATTGCTGGTCTCCCCAGGATCTCTGGATCTCAGAGCACCTCGTGAACAAATATTCCACGGGGGGCGGGCGGGGTCAGGGCTCTCCACGTCCAAGACAGGTTCAACTTCTTGACGACTGGAAGAAAAACCTCCACGAGCTCTCTCTCACCTTCCGACTCAAACTTCCGGCAGTTACTCTCAATGTTTCTGAGAACTATGGGTTTGAGAGGTTTTCGCTTTAACATGTCCGTAGCCCTCAGCCCTGAATCTGGCCCGTTGCACACAGGGGAGCGCAAACGTTAGCGCAGATTGGCTAAGAATGGACGCATGGAGGGCAAAGTGATACTTTCCATAGTGACTTTTGATGATGTTGATGGTAGTGAGGAAGATGAAGAAGGACACCGTGCAAATAGAAAAAAAGGACAAGAGAGACAATAGAAAACAAATACTAGTATTTAGGGCAATAAGCTACATAGGTTGAAACAGAGGCCCCAGATCTCAGCAGAAAAAAAAAATTCTGTCGCAATTACATATCTGACTGTCCAGGCCCTGGGATTTTTTTCTTCCTTGGGAGCAGACACACTCATATTCTGCTTACAAGACTACGGCACAACCGCGGGGACAGCAACTCCGAACGTTCCTTTGAAGTATGTCAAAGGAGACGCTTCAAGCTCGGCTAAAAGCCTGCTGCACCATCATTAAAAGCCAATTAAAATTCAGGAACCAAAAGCATGTTTACACCGGGCTAGAACTTTTTTTTTCATACATTAAAAGACCATCCAGTTCCCTAAAATGATTTAGTTAAAAAGTCCGTTCTTGTTTACTCACCAACAAGTAAGTCATGGGACCAACACTATTCTTTTCATCTTAGCATTTTTTAGTGTTTCTTAGTACATTTTTTTTTTAAAGGGAAAACTTTACCTATACAATATCCTATTTGGTGTAAGAAATGGACAATTTTGGGGAACCATGTTCATTTGTATTAAACACCTAAAGTATGCTCAAAACTAAAAGTTGTGTTCTAGAAGTCACCAAAATAGAATGGAAGGGCCCCTGGGTGGCTCAGTCAGTTAAACCTCCCACTCTTCATTTCTGTGAATAGGTCATGATCTCAGGATCTTGAGATCGAGTCCCAAGTGGGCTCCAAGCTCAGCAAGGAGTCTGCTAAAGTTTCTCTCTACCTCTCCCTCAGCCCCTCCCTGTGTCCTCTCCCTCTCTCTTTCAAATCTTTAAAAAAAATAGAATGGAATATGAGGCACACCAGTTTCTAATTCTAAACCTCACCCCATTTTTCCACAGTCTAAAGTTTTAATTGCCATTGACCTTCCCTAGCCTTCCTCAGGGGATTCTGTATTTTCCAGTGGATTCTTGCAGAAGACTGTGGTCTCTGTGGCAATGCCCACTCTGTGGAAACCTGCTGAGAGGAACATAGTAGACCAACACCTTTAACTGCTACCCCCATGAGCACCGAGGCCACACATCCCGAAGCTGCTCCCAGCCAATGGCTGAGCAGGGCAGGGGGACTGGAGCCAACCCGTGCCTGCTGAAGTGACACACCTCTGGCGAACACATTTCCCCCAGAGCCTCTCCTCAGCTTGTCCAAGATTTTCTTAGAACTCTTCTGTTGGTCTGAGGCTCCCTTTCCTCCCAGTCCTTATCTTGTCACTTTTCACAATTCTCATCCTCCTGTCTCTGTCTGAAAGCTCTGCCTGCCTGCTTCTCTTCCCCACCGCTTTATCCTTCACAGGCAATACCCTCAATCCCTTGCACATCCCACCCTGCCCAGGCGTTTACTCCTTGGAGGATCCAAACTGACACGAATGGGGAAATATGAGGGCTGCATAGTCCCCTCATAAAAATGGCGGCCCATCCGCTGATGATCTCATGAGTGGTGACTTAGGAAAAAGTCCCCAAAGAGAGGAGTATTCTTAACAGCGTGGTGACTGGAGCATTTGAAAAACAGAGGGCGAATAATGCCTATAAGGACAGCAGAGTTAACTGTTTACCACTAAATGGAATTGATGCCTAATAGAGGGATAAGGATAAATTGAGGGCAGTTAACAGATAGCTACGATTTAAGGGTGACAGCCAGAGGGCCTCTAGGGTAGTTGACACAGAAGGCCTTGTTTCCTGCAAGGCAAGAACAGATACAGTAGAGGAACCAGATTTCCTGTTAGAATTGCCGAGCTCCAGAGACATTGAAATATTCAGCAAAGACCATACTGGTGCCCTGAGGTCAGGACAGTAGTTGGAAAAATCTGGAACTCTGACAGAATTGGAACACCTGAGTGAGTGCTGACGTAGTTGGCCTTAATGTTCTCCTCAACATGACTAAACTTTAGAGAGACTTCTTCCTACCTCTAAGCTCCTGACCTCTCTTTCCTTAGAGCATTTACTTTGGAAAGTGTGTAACTGTAATTTTTTCTTTGCCTCCTTGAGATATAAATCTTTTTAAAAGCCTCTTGACTGTTTTTCAACTCAGAGAAATCCTTCTCTAGGACCAGAGAGCCATCCTTTTCAAAACCTAATCATCAGGGAAGACAGTGCACCATCTTCCAGTCTCTGGGAGGATAGGAGCCTAATTTTCATGGACACCAATTAATAAACACAAACGGCCTAATAACAGAGAAAAACATTTGCTAACCCAGTATGTTAGATACATCCTATCTATCAACCCTTCCAGCCCCCACGCCCCCCAGCACTTTTCCACTGGTTGACCCCAGAGCCTAAAAACCTTCCTGCCTTTTGTTTGCATGGAGTTGGAGTCAGACTTGGTTCTGGCTTCTCTCCTTTATTTCAATAGCCTTGAATAAAGTCTTCCTAACCCTGTTCAACACAGTCCTGTGAAATTTTTGCTTTAACAGCATCGCTGAGAATTATAGCTCATCAGATCCCTCTGACCCTAAGAACTTACACAGGGGAGGAGGCTGTCCCTCCTTAATGAGAGCTAGCATTTCTCACATGCGGAAGGAGGCTGCAAGACAGTAGGTGGTCCTCTCAACAGTTACCCTTATCCCCGTCCTGGCTACCAGGCTGACGATTATGATTAAATTCTAGCATAATCTAACTAGAGATGGTCCTGATAAGGGAGGAATGACATTCGACACTGAAGAAGCTGCAAGAATGAGCTACCATCTGCAAACATTCGCCAAGAGAGTAGTTCTGGTACTGGGTGTTGAGGGTGCTTCATCAAGAGGGCCGGAATTAAAGACCGGATATGAACATTTTATTGACGTGGCAATATTTTCTTGGAATACTTGATTTTACACTCTGGTAAAGATCCCCCAAAACGGACCAAACTCACTGCCAAGGGTGGCTCTTACAGGCCAAGCACACGTGATAGCCTACACTGAGCGAGGTGCAAATGCCTGTGTGGCAAGGCCGATTGTAGAGGAAGGAGAAGAAGAATCGGCAACGTGGGCCTTGTGGAATGAATATTATATGAGGCTAGATTACGTGCCCTGGGAGGTCCTGTGGAACCCGGCATCCAGCAAGGCCGTCAGGAATGCATTGGTACTATTCATTGGCACCAGCATTCGTAAGCACATCCGTGGTAGCTCATCTAGGGGTGACACAGAAGTTTGTAGGAGACGTGCTCACAGAGCTCATCTCACGGTCAGTATTCACGAGGCTGATTTAGCCTTGAACTGAGTGAAGCCAGGTGGCAGTGCTAAGTGCCCAGTGCAAGGGACCCACAAGAATATAGTAGTAGCTGGGGTTGGGAGGGGGGTGCTTGACCTTCAGAGAGTTACAGAGATTGTTCATAGAACATGACATCACCAGGGGCAAAACAGGCACAGGTAGACAATGAGTGTGCTATTTAACATCTACAATCGGCAGCAGGCTAAAATGAAGGAGCAGGAAGCTGAGGGCTGCTGCCTCAATAAAAAGCTGTAATTCTTTGCCCTGTTATTAAACCTAAACCAATCTTGAGATCCAGAATCCACTCACTGAAGAGATGACCATGTGCTCGGGAGGGCAAGTCTGCGACACACGGCGAGTATACACTGTAATGATTCTCCAAATCCTTCCCCGAGTGGACCTACGGCCATTTTTCCTCATGTGACCATACACTAGGGAGAGGGGAAACATCCAGAGGTCTATCGGATACAGAGTCTGAGGTGACATTGATATGTGGAGACTCAGCACATCATCCTAGTCCCATAGTCAGGGCGGAGATAACAGAAACCATGTAATATATGGAATCTTGCTAAAGCCTGGCTTAGAGTGGATTCACTGTGTCCACAGCTACACCGGTGGTCATCTCTATGTCTCCAAGTAAGTGAGTTGTCATTTGGCAGTTGGAGCATTCTCCATGTTGGGTCCTTGTACTTACTGGAAAGGCCAAGGGAAAGAACTCCAAAATTACTGCCCCCTAGCAAGCATTCCCCAAAATGGACCAAATTCACTGCCAAGGGGGGCTCTTACAGGCCAGGCATAAGTGATAGATGATTAGCAAGATGATTAATCAAAGCATCCCTGGGGATGGGAAGGAATGGTAGGAGCTAGCACCACCATTAGAGACCTCAGGGATGCAGGGGCATGGCTGTAACATATTTTTAATTCACTGCTCTGGCTCCCGAAGAAACTGAATGCATCTTGGAAAATGTAGACCACTGGCCGTTCAGCCAAGTAATAGCTCTGGCCACAGCTGCTACACTATGTGTGCTCTCATTGCAAGAGCTGACCAGGAAGCCTTTAGGCACATGATATACAGACTTGGGTTTTGCGAATGCATACTTTTTTTTTATTAGGGTCAGAAAAAATCAAAGAAAAGTTACATTTATATATGTAATGGACAGCAATATTCATTTCTAGTTTTTCTTCAGGACTCTATTAACTCTTCCACCCCTTTGTCATAATTTATTCAGAAGAAATCTGGACCATCTGAACACTTCACAGATTATCAGACTGATGACATCATGCTGAGTTGGGTAGAACAGCAACAACAACAAAAAAACAGGTGGCTAGTACATTAGAGGCTTTGCTAAGACATTATATCAGGGAACTGCTATTTTAGTCAAGTTTGTAGGGGTCTAGTGGTCAGGGGCATTTGAGATATCGCCTACAAGGTAAAAGACAAATTAATGCATCTTCCAATTCCTATCATATAAAAAGAAGCACAACACCTGAGAGAGCATGTGGATGGACACTCGGGAGTTGGCAGTGAGTACAGTTTTTGAATCACAGGTTAATATCTAGCAGAAAGCATCCACCAAAGGAAAGGCACTGAATAATGAATTAGACACATGGTCTGACCAGTTGAGATTAGCCACTTTTGTCACTGGCCATTTCAGAACTAGCATTGTAGGTACATGAATGGAATGGCCACAGCCATTACACTGGTGTTTCTTGATCATAAGTAAAGATTAGATAATATTGATGCTTATTGCCTTGCCTTTTGACTTTTCCCCATACCTTTCTATTGTGCTTAAAACCTGGAAGCCAAGAATTATAGCAACTATAGAATCAAGTCATGAGGTTCAGAAGGAAATTATCAATACCAGAATTAGGTAGCAAGACAGAGTTCTACCAGAAGCACAGTAAATTCCACAGGAAGTGAGCGTTACTTTGTTGATTGCGTATTTTTAGATTCAGATATTGACTCAGACTGAATTTTTAAAAATCTTATTTTAAAACTTGGCTAATTATAGTGACTCTCAGGGGGAGGGGCAGGAAATTATATTGAATGGGCAGCAAATGAGTCAAGAGAAAGGTGTTTTTTTGTTTGTTTGTTTTTATTTAAGCAGGCTCCACTCCCAGCATGGAGCCCAACATGGCACTTGAACTCAGGACCCTGAGATCAAGACCCGAGCTGAGATCAAGAGTTGGATGCTTAACCGACTGAGCCACCCAGGCACCCCTCAACATTTTTTGTTTTTTGTTTTTTTTAAGATTTTATGTACTTATTTGACAGAGAGAGAGAGCAAGCAAGCATAAGCAGGGGAAGCAGCAGGCAGAGGAAGAGGGAAAAGCAGGCTCCCTGTTGAGCAATGAGCCCAATGGGGTCTCGATCCCAGGACCCTGGGATCATGACCTGAGCTGAAGGCAGACGCTTAACCCACTGAGCTACCCAGGTACCCCAAGAGAAAGGTTCTATTAACGAATGCAGTGCTGTTCCCAATTGTCTTAGATCTACAGGGAACTTTGTGGATTATCTAGTACAACCCTTCAATTTGGGAAAACCAAGGTTTGAGAAGGGAGATTGTGCTGTAGCATAGGTTGTGGTAAAAGTATGGTTAGAACCCAGTTATTCTGACTGTCAAATGTTTTTGTACTAAGTCATATAATCTCTTGAACATAGAATAATGTTATTTGAAATTACCGTGGTTACCACATGAAATTCATTTTCTTTGAATGAATTTCAAAGAAATACTTCTTAATTTAATTTATCATAATGATGACCCTCAATAACTCAAAGAAGCCATTCTTAATGCAATTCAAGAAAGTGGTGGTATAATGCTGAAAAGGTGTGAAAAGTGATAGAGAGCAGGTTGAAAATTCCAAACTACTAATTTGTCTCAGTCATGTGCTCACATTTTTGAGAGTGAATATCTTTTGGAAAATATTAATTAACCCACTTCATGGCTGGCACTCTTTCTTTGATTAGCATGTACCTTCCTGAGATGAGGTTGTAGGTTTTCCAACCTTAATTCTAAGATCTCATTTAAAATTTTTATATGCTTTTGGTCAGTTTAATAACAACATCTCACTTTCAGGGTTATTTCTATTTCAGATTCTAAACTTCAGACTATTTCTGGGGCACTAGCTAATCAGTATTCTATGCTGGTTTTCTTTAAACTTTTTCTTTTTCAGATTCTTCATCAATACAAGTATTTTCATCACTTGAATGATGATACTAAGATCATAAGGTGATAAAACCTTATCTGAGAATAATTTTCTCCTTCTCTCTGTATTTCACAAGTTCAATACATTTACTGTAAAATATTTTTATTATGTAACATTTATTTTGTGTAATAGTGATCACTTAATATTAAATTCATTGACAAAAATTACTCAATGACAAGAAAGATTTTGCCAAAATTTGTAAGAAAAAACTTACTCTTGTCTGAGCTAGGACAGAATGTTAGAGTCAGGAGGGGAATCTCACATAAGGCCAAGAAAGTTCAAGTGATTTTTCACCTCACCTATTCTCTAGAATACCAAAACTGATGAAAGCCTTCTACTGTTACACCAATGCCATTATGGTCTCTCAGTCCTTTGACATTTTTTCTCTCCACACTGCATCTCCTGAGAGCCTATCCCCTGGCTCCTGACCTTCCTCTTTCTAAAGTTCTAAAAGGGAACTGGTTCTCTGATCTATCAGTGTTTCTCCTGACTTTGAATCCACCTAGTTTTTGTCCTTTTTTTTTTTTTCCCAGAGGAAAGGAAAGCATGTGTGCACATGCATGTGCATATATGTGAGTGGGCGCTGGAGATGGTGGGTGGGTAGGAAGTAAGCAGGGGACCAAGATGGCCTTAAAATCTCACCCAGCTTAACCAGACGGTAGACAGCGTTCTTCCTTCCTCTAGGCTTCTAGTGCCTGCTTAAGTTTTAAATTTTATCTTTTAACAACTCCATCAAGGTATGATTGAGATACAAAAAGCCACATATTTCATGGGAACATTTGAGGAGTTTGGACATATATAAACACCTGTGAAAGCATCACCATGAGCCAGGTAACACACATCTTCGTCACCCCTGAAAGTCTTCTCATGTCCCCTTTTTCAGTGATAAGACGACTTCACATGAAACTTACTACTTAAACTTCGTAAGTGCCCAGTGCACTATTGTTAACCATAGGCATTCTATTGTACAGCAGTCTCGAGAATTTGCTCATCTTGTGTAACTGAAACTTTCGATCAGTGCAACGGTAACTTCCCCGTGCAAGTGGTGCCCCTAAATAGAGAGCATCTGCAATAGTCCAATGCGAGAATTAAAGAAAGCGAAAGCTAAGGTTTTTTTGACGGCTTGAGGTTGAGGGGGAGAATGAATGAGAGGATGGTGTCAAGGATGTTCTCCAGTTTTTTGCCATGGTTCTGGCAATAGGAACCCCTGTGAAGTTTTAATGGGGACATGTTATGGCCAGATCCATATTTCAGAGAGGTCACAGGTGACTGTGTGGAGGATGCATCTGGAAGAGCTGAGGCAGCAAGGCCACGAAGAGGCTGCTGTGTAAATCCGAGTCAGAGCGGCACACGTCTGAGGGACGTATAACTGAATTCGATATTCTAGGCAGCTGTAACTCAGTCTGCAAGTCCTAACTACTATTAAAAGGAAGTGACTCATTAGTATATGACTTCCTTTTAAATGGCTACAGCAGTAAATTTGAATAGCCCTTTTTAAGGCAAGAGTTGAACTGCTCAAAAACTGTAATCAATTGACAGTAATAGTTCCTTGAATTTCACAGGTAGAACAGAAAATTAAATTCTCTAGCTCAACAGAAGGAAGCTGGCCCCACAGCAGAAATTTTTCTTCACTGAAAGCAGAAATGTCAACTGAACATCTTGAGGTCAGTAAGAGCTTGGCAAGGCATTACACAGGGAACAGAAGAAAATTGGTCAATTTTGCTAATAATCAGTATTGTCTCTGGCTCAGCTATCTTGCTTCAAACTTTTAGGTGCAATTCTGTATACAGCGAAGAAAATGGTAATCCCTTATTTTTTGGAAACATGCTCTGAAGTACAGAGATTCTTACATATGCCTAGAAATATTTTACTTGCAAATTTTCCCATTCATAAATAAAATATAGAATCAGATATTGCTTTTTCTGAATCATAACACTTATTTCATAGCAATATCATTATTTCCCCAAATCAAAATTGATGGCACTTTATACAATCTGATTCTGGATAATTTACAAACCTCTCTTTTCAGCTCTTCTTTATCATTGCAAACTTTACTTGGGAAATACAGTTGCCCAGTGTTTCTGAAATAAGCAATGCATTTCACAACACATTACTTGTTGACAGTATTCCCTTACCCTTAACTCCTATTCTCTTGGTTCTACTGGTGAATTGTCGTCCCCTTGTAAGACTTTACTCACAGTTTTCTCTCCTTGCGGTTTGCCTGATTTGCCCTGGAAGAATTCGTTATTTCATCTTCAGATTTGATTTTTTATGTGTCTTTTGCCCAGTCCATCAGTCTTTACTTTCTTTACTTCCCTCTTTGATGATTACACGGTCTACGGTCCAAAAATTTAAAGTCACCCTGTCCTTTAATTCCCTTGCATATCTTTTTGTCTAATCCATCTGTTAAGACTGATTCTCATGAAAATTTACCATGTCTGTTCTCTGCCCCTACATAGGAACCCCAAGCCAAGGCTGGGGAAAGTCATGTCGCAAGTCAGATAGGTGTCACTGTGTGTTGTCTCTAAACTCAAAAGGGCCTTCATTATGTATAGTATCCTTCTCTTCCTACTTGCTCTCCCACTCATCTCCAGGACTATTTTAAACCTCCTTTATTCTCTTCAAAACCTAACCCATATTCCCTTCCTCTTCTCTGTAGGCAGATGACCTCATATCTTATCTCAATGAGAAACTCGTAGCCATCAGAAGGAAACAGTCTTAACCTCCTCATATCAAACATACGGTCTGTCTACATTTGTACTAATAATCTCCTTTTTTGGTTGCTTCACTAGGGCAGTAATTTTATACCTTGGCCGCACACTGACAACAGCTAGGGGGCTTTGAAAATACACTTAGGCTTGGCCCAGAAAACAGAGATGACGATTTGAATGGTCTGCTTTGGAGTTTGGGTATCCATGTTTTTTAAAGCTCTTCAGATGATTCTAATACAGAGTCAGGGCTGGGAACCGACCCTTAGAGAAATTTTCCTTTCTCCTCTTGAAGGGGGGGTGTTGAACAAGTACTTAGATGCCATCTTCTCATATTGCATGCTAAAATTTACTCACTGCCTCTTCTCTGTGTGTAGCCAGATTGTAGAGAATCATTCCCTGTCAAATAAGTCCTTCCCTTTGACTTTGCAATTTATTCAATCCTCTCTCATCTTAAAAATCAAGTCAAACCAAACCAGTTGACCAACCAACCAAAGAACAAAAAAACTTTAGATTTCTTCTTCATACCTGTGACGGTCAGTGTTATGTGTCGACTTGGTTAGCCGTAGTAGCCGTAGCCAGTTATCCAAATACGACGTGAGGCCTGTTGTGACAGGATTTTGTAGAGATGATAAGCATCTCTCGTCAGCTGACTTTAAGTGAAGAGCTTGTTGTCAGTGTTCCGGTGGGCATGCCTGATCTCACCAGCTGAAAGGCCTTAAAATCTTTCAAGAGTTTAGGTTCCAAAACGAAGAAGAAATACCACCTGTGGACCAAGGTGTCTACTTTCTGCCCGAGTTTCCAGTCTGCCCTGATACAATCCAAGTGTCTAAAAAGATTTAAATACTTGTCGAGTCCATTCTTTAAAATTGGTTTCTGTCCCCATCATTCCACTGAAACAGCGTACAGAAGTTATAATTAACCTTCTTTTGCCAAACACATTTTTTTCATTCTTTTTTGAGAGGCTTCATTTTTAACCATTACTTGTTCTTGCTCTTTTGAAATTGTTCTAAATTGTGAAAAATACAATACACAAAAGAATGTGTGGCTTACATAATAATTGCTATGCAAATATACGTATAATCACCGTATAGATTAAGAAATAGGACATTGCTAGTGTTTAGAAACCCCCCAAACACTATTCTCTAATGACATCTGCTTTATTCCTCCAGGAGGCAACTATTTTTTCTTTTGTGTTATTCAATCCTTTCATTTTTTTTTTATGGTTCTTAGAATCACACTGGGTTTTTTGGTGGCACGTTACTTTTTCTCCGTGTATTTGTGAAATTCATTCATACTGATACGTAGAGCTCTCATTTATTCACTTTACTGTCTTGCATTATTCTTTATTCAGCATCGCTGCTGAAAAATATTCATCTTCAGCACTGCTGCACCACCAAATATCCATGTCATTATTGGTGGGGCTGTTTTGAGTTGGGGGCTACATTGAATGATACTGCTGTAAGTACAATTACAAGGATGATATTCAAAATACTTAATGGTATATATGGCAAGGTCATACACCAATCACAAGTTGTCAAACCCATCTGAATGGAAGGCGGACCAACCAGAAACAAATTTCTCTGGTATGCTGTACCAGTACGTACTGGCTAAATAACCACCTGGCACGCTTGAAAATGCCTCCTGACCTACAAGTTCAGGAGTTTTTCTGATGTGCGTAACTAGGAGTGCAATTATTGAGTGGTAATGTATGGAAATCTTCATCATACAAGGTAATTTCTAGCTATTTCTAAAATGGTTGTGACATTTTGTACTTATACCATTTATACTTAATGAGAATTCCATTTTCAATGTTTGGCTTCCTCAGACTAGATTTTTCCTTATGTATGTGCATAATATATCACTGTACTTTAAATGGAATTATCCTGAAAACTAATGAGGTTTAGCATCTCTTTATATGTTTCTTAACCATTTGGATTTCATCTAAACTATCTGTTGAAGTGTTTTTCCTATATTTCCCTTATGCTGCTTTTCTTTGACCTCAGATTTGTATTATTTTTGACACTAGTCTTTTTTTTTGTTTTTTGTATCAAATATCTTTTCTAATTGTTTTTACTTTCCCTATCAATTTCTTTATGGTGTCTGAGGAACAGAAATCCTTATTTTTATGTAGTAGTATTTTCCTAATTTTCCTCCTGCATAGTGTGCCTTGTTTAAAAAATCTTTTCCTCTCCCAAGTTTATGAAGTTATTTTCCCATATTACCCTCTATATGTTTTATAAATTTGTCTTTCATGTTAGGTCTTTACATTATATGGATTTTATCTTTGCAATTTGTGACAGGGTCCAGTAGCATTTATTTTTATGTTTTTCAATTGACTCAGGCTATTTAATTGCAAGTTCATGGTTTTTTGCAGACCTGCTTTATCTCCTCTGTTGTATATAAAGTCCATTTAGGGATAATTTTGTTCCATTGTCCCAATTTCTCCTGCATCAGCACTATATTCTTAATTTCTATACCTCTATAATAAGTCTTAATATCTGCTAGAAAGTATTCTTATATTTTGTTCTTGCTTTTCAGTGGGCTCTTCCTTGGCCCTTTGTGCTTCAACATAAATTTTATACTTGGCTTATCAAATTCCTCTCACATTTAAAAAATTTAATTGCATTGAATCAATGGGTTTCTGATTTGGGAAGAATTGTATATCACTACTATATTCAATTTTTCAATCAATGAATGTTGTATTCAGCTCTTATTTAATATCTTAATAAAATTTTATTATTTTCTTTGTAGAGGTCTTGAACTTCTTTGTTAATTTATTCTTAGGCATTTGAAACTTTTTATGCTAATAAAAATCATTTCTTGAAATTTTCATTTTCTGATGATTTCTTGTTCACAATCAGAGAAGAAATTTATTTCTGTATAGTTTTTATAATTAGTAAACTTGACAAATTCTCTTACATATTTTAAAACAAATTGATTATTTTGGATTTTCTACACACAAAGTTGTATAATCTACAAATAATTATAGTTCTTTTCTTCTTTCCCACTTCTTACACCTTTACTTGTCTTTTTCTTCTCTTGCTTTGACAGAATGGCTAGAAACTCTGGTAAAGGCATTGAAGAGAATGGTGACAATAGGCATACTTGCTTTGTTTCTGGTCTCAAAGGAAGAGCCTTCTATCCTTTCACCAGCAAAGTTTTTCTTGTTTGTTTGTTTGTTTTTGGTAGATAACATTCAGCAGATTTAAAAAGTATTCCTCCATTCCAAGTGTGCTATAAAGTTTTTGTTATGAATGGATTTTGAATTTTATCAAATATTACCCAGCATCTTATGATTTTTGTACCTTAGTATATTAATGTACTAGATTTCATTAATTCATTTTCCAACATTGAAACAATCTTGTGTACCTGGGATAATTCAACTTGATCATGATTCTTATCACTTTGATACATTTCCAGATCTTTGAATCTTGGCATATACATTACTTTTTCCTACCTGAGAATGGTAAATTGGCTTTCTTTCTCCTTTGATTGCAACAGGTTTAATTTTATTGAACTTTCCTTCAAAGAATCAAATTGTTGGAAGGTCATTTTTTATTGAGTAATCCATGGAAATAATTCTTAATTTTTACAAATAATAAAATAAAAATATATAAAATAAAATAAAAAATGAAACTTTAAAAATAAAATTTTAATTTATTTGGAATTGTCATTTAAACGGAGGTAAAAATTTCAACACTTTGCCATCATACTTTTATTATTATGTTTTGATAGAAAACTATTTTGGTTCAATATGCTATCAAAGCTTTAAACCGTAGATGCAGGGATTTTTCAGCTCTTAAAGCCTAGATAATCAATAGTCAAATCATTAATCATCATCTAATTACCACCTTTTAGATCTGACATTATCTTCAAAAAATGTTCCAAGCTATGTTTTACCTAAGAATGCTATTAAAAGTTTGCCATATTAGATAATATACTTGATACTCCACTTGATCTTAGCCAAAAGGCCAAGAAGCAATAACATATCAGATAAAAGTTGATCAAGCAGTGTCAATGCATTCCTAAATTTAGTTACTTTTAAAGAGATAAATAGAAAAATAAAAATTCAAGTTAAATAAATCTCCTATACTGTTTTAAGGTTAAGGAAATGATATATAACTTTCTTGCCATAGAGAGATGTTATCAAAGAATATAAGAAACATATAAGTTTACTCAAAGATGTCCCTGACTCATTAAGAAAGGTAAATTTGAGCATTAATAAGAATAATGGTTTCAATGAATTAAAACATATAAAATTTTGAATCACTAAATTCTTCTCCTGAAACCAATATTACACTAACTAGAATTTAAATAAAAACTTGAAACAAAAAAGTAAAAAAAAAAAATACCACATTTGTTTTCATCCTTGAGAGCAATGATAATAAAAATAAAAACAAAAGCTTATTGGTCATCTTTGGAGGATGATAGGGAACCATTTCTTATTTTGAAAAATGGTAGGTAAAGAAAAATTGTCCAACCTTTTCTGCCTTTACCCTAACTTTCCTTCATTGACTGAATTAGAACATCACCATTTTGTAACATTTAGTTAATTAATTGATCTATACTAGCCATTGAGGACCAGTGGCTGTAAACAGGACAAATGAAAGACAGCCAGACATTATACACCTCCCAATGGAAGAATATAATGCCAGCCTTTGACCTTGAACATGAATCAGGTCAGGTCTGTAGGGCAAAAGACCTGTAGGGCAATACAGAGACAGAGGAACTTGTTAAGTACACTGTGAGTATGCAGTCAGCAAAAATCCAATCTGGTAGAAAGACCAGGTTTCTTCAAAAAGTAAGATTCACTGAAAAAGAAGGGGTTGGCAGGAGAATATGTAGACTAAAAGAAGCTTAGAAAACATTTTAAAAATAAAACAGGAAAACCACGGGAGTATTTGTTTACTAGGCAGATGTCAGTGATAACTCAGGAAGTAATTATCATAAATATCAGGATGGTGGTTGCATTTAGGGTTTGAGAGGGTGTTGTGAGAGGGAGGGGTAAAATGGAGGTCTTATGAGGTGACGGGCAAAGTTTAATTTCTTGACCTGGGTGGTGGTGACAAGAGTGCCTGACATATAATAACGGATTAAGCTATACATTTATTTAATTCTGTTTTCTGTGCTGGGTTTAAAATTTATTTTTTAAACTGGGTGAATGAATGTATTTATGATATAATTTTCAGAGAAGATGTTATGAAAAATTCTATTTCTATAATAAAGTATCGACTTATCAAGTTGGTAAACACAAGAAGTCAAAGTTGACATTTTCAATATTTATTGGGAAGGCTGAGGCAACAGCCTTTTTATACAGCACAGTCTGAATATGCTATCAAGATACATCTTGCATACAATCACAAAACCGAGACATATTTTTACATAGAGAAAAACTCAAGACAGATTTACAAGCATTTTAAATACAATTCTCATGTATTTCAGTTCAATTTCTACAACCTTTAGCCCAAGAACTGGTACTTGTTCATTAGATTTTTCCAGAGAGATTTGGGTAGAACAGAAAAGAACACATTAGCAAATCACCAACACGGCATGCAACATGTAGTTAGAAACAAGACATATCTCCAAGTTCTTTATTTTTTATTTTGAAAACAATTTTATTAGATTTTTATTTTTTCAGACAAGATTTTTTTTTTCCATTAATATCAGATGTGTTTTTGTTAGGATATTAGCACACACATTAATCAGTAGTGGGAGCACCTGAGCACATCACCAACAAATATACAGACACAATCAAACGATAATCATATTCACATGCTGAATGCCAAATGAAATTAATATTTCAACTTTGTCTGTTTTACCAAATGTATAGTAGTTATGTACAGGGTTACCATTTAAGAAAATGCTCTCGATCTACATATCAGAGAAGGACTCATTTGATTAAATGACTTTGACTTAATGGGTACCTTTAATTATGACAACATGGAACATACAGAAAACATCAATGTGTCTTAGTCAATGAGAATATCTGTTTCACTCATTCATTTTTGTATTACATCAAAGGCAAGTAATTATTAAAGAGACGGCTCATAATTATTCATTGAGCTTTCTTTCACTTCCATGTCAAGCTCAAAAAGACGGAAACTCACTCTGTCACATGGAGAGTTATAAACATATATATAGCTCTAGTTGGCTGCTTTTGGAATATTAGACATTATAGCAATGAAAATAAGTTTTTAAAAATATTGTTAGTTATGATTTAAATAATAAAGTAAAAAAATACTATAAACATTTTGTGATATCTTAATGAAATGAAACATCAATCAAATAATTTCTAATAAATTGGGCACAGTATAGTATAGAATTTTATTTTACTTCACATGACCACCAATCTAGTGTCACTACCACTATCACCACTATTGTTACGACCATTCCTATAGTAAGAATCAATATCAGCTGGTTACCAGCTATAATATTCCCACAATATGACTATTTTAATGTGTGTGATCCACAAAACTAATTCCACTGATATGCTGAAAATATGCATTTATTTGTATGATTAGTTACAATATGGGCACATTAAGGAACAAAGACAATCACTGCTCCTTAGTCTTGGATACTGTTCTTTTCAACAGAAATGGTAAAGAAAGAATTCCAAGTCACCAAAAATCTTCTTAATCTTAAGTAAAAACGGGGGGAAACACCAACTTCTTGCTTACACTGTTACCTATGTCTGTAATGACCATTCTACAAATCCCCATCTTTCGTAAAAATTCACTCTGTGCTTTTGCTTCTACAGCTAGAAGTTTCTTTAGGACCAAATTTTGAACCAAGAAGCAACTCCAGTTTCTGATGACTCAATGAAGTCGTGGGGAAAATTAAGATGCTTTTCGAGATATAGGTGTTGGAATTGGACTGATTGCATATTGTTTAGAGATTACAAACTTTGTCATCAGTAAGATTAAGAAAAAAACTGCTTCCAAAAAATAAAAGAAATGAAAAAGTGGAAAATTATGTGCTGTGATATATACAAAAAAGTAAAAAACACCAAGAGCCCTATTTGCAATTAAAAAAGAAACAACTTTGTTGTAAGAAGGGTAATCGACATCATTCAGAAGAAATGCGTTTGTTCGAGGACCAGTGTTGCATAGAATAATTCCCGTACAACTTAGGATTTTGGTCAGCTGCAAACTTGGCACACTGTGGCAGGATCTTATGCTCTCTGAAGGGGGATGCTGGTGCACAAAAAAGAAGCCCTATCGTTAGCTCTCTTGATTGACCTGGCCCCATCATCACTGGTTCCTCGGAACAAAGGGGCACCTAGAATGGAGAGACTCCTACCCTTTCAGGTCAAATAGCTACCAAGGGATGATCTTTGTTTTGGTGGCACCTCATTTGTGTTATTCTAAAAGAAATCGCAACTGGAATAAAGTCAAACTTACTGGTCATACAACCTCTCATCCATACCCCTGGATGTACGTGGTTGCAGAAGAGGGCCTAAGGTGAGCTGAACCTTTTTTGTTCAGAAAGAGATCTTCCGAAGCCTTTCCTTTCCCAACGATGAGTGATGATTACAAGCTCCCTAAAGTGCTCACTTCTGCTGGAAATATCCATAGCAACCATCAGCAGATCTAGATGTCTCTAAAAATAAAATCCTAGCAGGATCAAGTCTCCAGCAATCCCTTCCCTCATGCTTGTTGTAGAGCAGTATCAGTGGTGAAGGACACTGCATTATCAGGGAGGACAGGTAAAAAAATAGAGGGAAGGAAAGGAACTGCTTTCTCCTTGGATTGGGGAAGAGTGCATGTGTATTTCTTTACGAATGTAATAAAGATATATAGCCTGGAATTTATTAGAAATTGTTTTATTTTTAATGTTTTACATTTAATCAATTCCTCTGAAATTTAAATTATGGTTTTCTTTAAAAGTGAGAAAATTCCATATCCAACCAACATATTTGGAGGTGATTTCTCAAAACCCACTAAAACCTCATCTTTGAATGAAGAAGCAGCTTTTAAACTCAGAATGCTCTGGGGCGCAATTTATTTTGGGAGAGGATATGCGAATAGTATAAGATTGGTATGATTCATTTCATTTATAATAACCCAATTTGAAAATCATTTTGACTTAATTCTTCACCTTTTCTCAGGTTCAATGCAAGTTTGTATTTTAAAGAAAAACCATTAGTTTTGGAGTGAATACACTACTCTTATCCAAGTCAATGTCTACCGTCGTTATGGAGGATGTTCTTGCATATAAAATTTGAGAAATAAAGAGCTGCATAGTAATTATTCCTCACTTTATGTATAAAACTATATCTGAAAATGTGCTTTCTTTTTTTCCTCACAGTTCACTTGGCTTGATCATCCCAACATCCCATTAGGAAGGGTAGGAATATGTAATTATTTTTATCCTACAAATAAGAAACTGGGGGAAAGTGACTTTAAGTGACATGTGCAAGGTGACACAGTTAGTCAGTGGCAGGACCAAGACAGAAGCCAAGCTTTTTATCCCAGCTGAGTGCATTTCCTACAACTCCATTCTACTGCCTTTGTCTATAGTGTTGGTCGATGGAGAAGAGGATGCTTCATTTCAATGATTTGGACATTGGTCCTTTTATTAGGTATTAATAAAATAGCTCAGGTTCATATAATCTCAATATAATGTTGACTTTTCACCTATTTTCTCAATATTGATGACCTTGATCACTGCAATATTGTCACTAACAGAGAAAAATGGAGCACTAGGAAGAACTTGAGTTTGGTGTCAGGGTTTTCATTATACAATCAGTTAATGCGCTAAGGACAAAAAAAGCATTATGGAAGAGCAGGAAATGACACCAAGTGAATTAATCCATGTCAAGGATTAATATAATTTGTTTGCCAGAGGAAGAATTTTCTTTCTTTCAATACCTCACTCAAGAGAAAGGAAATATGTGGAATAACATTTACTTGCAATTCCACAAAGAACAACTTATCAGGCTTCCTGGAACATACCATTTTAATCTATGTTCTTTGGTATGTACATTGAAAATGTATTGGCTTAATGGTCACTTAAGGAAATTTTGATGTTTTCAACCAAGGGTCCAATATTTTTGTGGGGCAACATTCAGTGCGAGCCAATCATGGCTTTATTTCTAGATAAATGTAATTCCATTTCCATTTAGTATTATCTTCGCTCTACATCATTTCATATTATACAAATGTGCTTGTAGGACATGAATTCCAAAGTTGGCGATGCTCACACTTATCACATCTAGACAGAGAGAAAACCTAAAAGCCGTAATTTCTCCATCTCCAGTACCCTTTCCCTCTGAACACAACCACCTCACTTCTAGTCTTGAACGCATTCTGTAGTTGTATCCTATGTCACAATCTAAAAACAGTAAGTCGTCTGAGAGAAGAAGATGAAGAAGAAAGATCTTTAGACTCCTGAAAACTGAGATTTGTTACATCACTTCTTTCCTTTCAAGCAAGGCTGTCTTGCATAAATGATCAACTTTGTCTTGCATGAGGAACCATATTAACATTTGAGCAGCTGCCTTTAGCTATAGTTCAACTCTGCTCAAAGGTTTGTGCATTAAGTAATCAAAATAGCTCTCGCTGTTTTTCTTGAAGCAATCCAAGGACTCAAAGCTCTTTTTTTTTTTTTTTTTTTGGTCTCCAATATATGAACTTTTTCATTTGAGTTTTTTTCTGTGTTCCACAACAAAACATTCACGAAGCTTTAAGTATGTGTTTGCCTGGTGTTCCTCCTCTCACGTTTACCCCTTTAAAAACATTGTAGAATAGTATCCAACTCTAGTCTTGATTTGAAATTATTTAGAGCAGTTTCTATACCCTGAGCAGACACATTTCTTCAATGGGTTTGTGTAGGACTGACCAAAAGTTTGTGCCAGTTGACTATTCTTTTTCTGAGATCCACTTTGTCAAGCCAGATACAAGCTTCGCCAATCAAGGTCTTTTTCATAAACTTCCCTCCATTAGAGAAAAGTAAAATCTAGAAAAAATAGCCAAAATTATATATACTTGCATATATTTTTCAACCTTTTTTAAAGGACATTTGATCATCAAAGAAATAACACAGACAAGAAAGGGTGAGGGGAAGTAGCAGCTATATGTATAAGAAAACTAATCCTCAAGATGTCCTCAAAAGATGTGCAGAATATTAATTAATTCACACCAGCATTTCCCAAAGGAAAAGACACATCCTGGAGGATATGAGAATTTTAGATGACATGTATTAGCAGCTAATTCTGACTAGGTTTATGCTTACATGAATGCAAGTTTCTCAAAAGAACTTTGCTAGGTACATTTTCTACTAGTTTATGAAATATTAACTCAAATACGAAATTATTTGAGTGCTGAATAAATAAGTAAGAGCTCATGAGGCAGATAAAACACAACATTAATTTGATTTAACATTCAGTTACTGGTGATTTTACTATGGTATGTACTTCCAAAGTGATTTCTTGTCATATGTAGAACTTACGTTAGTTGAAATGCCATAGGATTTCAGACTCAAGACATTTTTTTTTTTTCTTTTAGAGAGGAGTTGAAAGAAAGGTGGAGAGCATTAGTGGTGCTAACCATGAATCCCTGACAATTCTTTTTTGCTCTCTCTCTTTTCAGAATCTCCTTTAGAAAATTCATCTTCCTTCTTGGCTAAAACCTTACTTTTAGGTTTCTGACTTCAAAATCTACATTTCTAGTTATAACTATCTCTTCTGGCCTCTGGTTTTGGGGTTTCAGATGGTATTGTAGATTTTCACTTGGATCCTGCTTTCTTATCAAATGTATCATATTTCAAACAAATGTGTGATCTTTCTCCCTCGCTGTCCCCTCTCTAACTACTTAATCTCTGTGGATGACACATTTGTTCACACAGATTGCAGGGCATCCTTTAGCTTTTTTTTTTTTTTTTAATTTCCACTCTAATGTCTGTCAGTACTCTCAGTACAGTTTTAGCTTGGTAATATTCTTATATTTGTCTTTAGTGTAGGCCCTTAAGTGCTGATATCATGGTCTCACTTCCCATATTTTTTCATCTCTTTCCTCCTGCCTCCTTTTCCCTCTTTCATTCCTTGTCCCTACATCTACTGAAGACACACTATGTACCAGGATTGTATGAGGCTGTAGAACAAAGAACAATACAAGCCAGGCCCTGCCCTAGAGAAGAGGAAGCTATGGAAGCAGTGACAGGTAAGGGCTGAGTTTACATTGAAAGATTGTGGACCAGTGGGATGGGTGGAGAGACATGAGGAAGACGATATTGAAGGGGAAGAAAAATAGGAGCAAAACATTGGAGGCTTAACCTGATTTGAAAAGACTGTGGTGTGGCTGGAGTATAGAGTGTGCTGGGAAGTATACACAGAGATGAGATTAAATCAGTACGATTAGAGCTCACCTTAGAGGACTATGAATGAGGCAGGATATCGGTGAGTCACTGAAGGGCTTTAATGAACCTGCTAGTCAGTGTTGTTATGTATCGACCTACCTATTTTTAATTCAAGTATACTTAACATGCAGTGTTCTATTAGTTTCAGGTGTACAACATAATGATTCAGCAATTCTATACATTGCTTAGTGCTCATCACAATAGGTATACTCCCATCCGCTTCACCTATTTTACCCATCCTCCCACCCTCCTAGCCAGTGTTTTTAAAAGATACCTCCACCAGCAGTGTGATGGAATGAATTAAGAGGCCAAGACACTGATGGCAAGGAGGCCACGTGTACCGCTAAAATGATCTGAGTAATAAAGATGAGGACTCAAAGAGGATTAGTGCCAGTGAGCATAAAATAAACTGAGTAGTCAGAAGTGAGAAGACCTGGTAGCTAATTGGATGAGTGAGTGGGCTGTGGAATTCTAAAGGCCCACTGGAAAACACCTCTAAGAATTAATTAACTTGTAAGATGTCACATACCGTATGATCGCTATACACATGTTAAATAACTGAATGGAAA
Organism: Phoca vitulina; assembly: GCF_004348235.1. Classification (NCBI taxonomy): domain Eukaryota; kingdom Metazoa; phylum Chordata; class Mammalia; order Carnivora; family Phocidae; genus Phoca; species Phoca vitulina. The sequence continues at coordinate 72,348,820 of NW_022589707.1, read as the reverse complement.
ACAAATCCTGTATGAACAAAAATTTTAAAATAGTAGCAATATAATATAGAGTTACCTGAAGAGAATGTCCAGCAGGACTGAGGCTGAATCTAAAAGTTTCATTGAATGAAGGCTCTCTATCATGTCGGCATATTCTTGTTTTTTTCTTGATCACCTTTTTCTGGGTAGAGATGTTCATCACATATATTTTTACATATAAATCTGAAAATAAGAATTTGGCTTGTAAAGTGTCCATGACTCATACAATTTTCTGTTGAAAGAATTACAATTGTACACTGAGAGCTCTTGTATATTTTACACAAAGCTAGCAGGCTGTGCTCGACTTGTTTCAGACAACATAAAGTGATTAAAAGATACACCAATTTTCTTAGCAATTCAGTTTTCCTGTTGTATGGTAAATACGGTACTCTAAGATTATGTGTTGAGAAAATTTAGCTAAAAACTAGTAAAATATCAACTTATTTCTATGTAAGAGAAATTAATTCTTATTTTTCATTTTTCAGATGTATTTGGTGTACAGCCCAAATTTTACTCTACATTTTCCAGATTATTTAGGACATATTCCTACAGAATTCCTAGATGTATGACATTGCTCATTATCATAAAATTAGATACCTGGTAAGTGATCGGGAGATTTAAATTTGTAGGTGATATTTCTGCACTGGAGAATCTCAACTATTAGTTGTTCACCATCTGTCTTCATTTCCTTCTTCAGTGCAATCTTGATTTCGCCCATTACCTGAGTTTTGACTGGAAGAATTTAATAAACATGTTAAGGAATATGAAATGCCATCTATCAAATGTTTAATTCAGTAATTCATTCTTACATTTGTTTATTGCTTATCAAGGGTTGAACACCTTACTGTATCCTGTGGATACACAGATGAATAAAATATAGTCCGAGCCCTTAAGGAGTATAATATCTCTTGGGGAGACTGATAAATTACACACTTACAACAAAGTGTGTTAATATAACGACAAGCTAGTAAAAAGGGAGGTATGGAAGAAATGCAAGTTGATAAGTATTACTTAACTGCAGATTATTAGGCCAAAAGAGGAAACAGATGAGACCACAAGAAGACAGGTATCCATAAAAATAATATAATTTTAATTTAATCTATAGGAAATCAGTCATGTGAAATACAAGAGTTGTTTGCTAACAATTGCTCATTACCAGGCTTGCGCAAGAACATTTGCTACCACAACTAAATGTTGTTATATGTTCTTTCTACTTCCTTTCTTTTCCTGTATAAAAGAATAGCTAACAAGAATATGTAGTAGTGAAATTGCACAAGGGAAAATACCATGAGAGACTGAAATGAATCCAGTGTATTTCTTTCAAGTGTTTATCTTGGATCTTTGTATCACTGAAGAAGCTATTCATGCTAGGTCATGTTCTTTAATGATTCACCCTTTCCTCTGTCAATTCATATAGGCATCCACTTCTCCAATCACTAACAAGTATTTTATTTCCCACCCTACACTGTGATAAGCACTCTGTTAGGAAGAATGGTTACAATGGTGAGCCAAACACGCATGCTTATCAGTTTTATGGTTTCTCCACCTATTGGGAAGAAAGCCTTAACGAATTATTTTCATCAATAAATGTAAAATTAGAAAAAGAGAAAAGGTAATGAAATACAAGAGCGTGGTTCCAAGAGAGCCTGCGGAAGTATTGCTCAAGCTGAAACCAGAAGGATGAGAAGTTAACTAGTTGAAATGGATGAAGAACATGCGACAGAGAAGGAACAGTGTGCTCACAGGAGGGAACATCATGGGGCTGAGGAACTAAATACATGTTCATGTGATTATGACATATTGTTAATTGGCACCATGTTAAGAATTTGGTTTTTATATTTAGGACAATAGGAAGCTATTGAAGGTTTCTAAGTTTGGATATAAATCACTTGTTCTCAGACATCTTGGTTTCAGACTTCTTTACACTCTTAAAAAAAATGGAGGGTCCTCAAAGAACAATTGTGTGTATTATAGCTATCAATATTAGAAATTTAACATTTCTAATTAAAATACAAAATTAGATATTCTAGAATACTTATTGATTCCATTAAAATGACAATAATATACTTATAAATAAATATTTTAATGAAAAATAACCATATTTTCCAGAACAAAAATATATAGTGAGGAAAGCTGTTTCATATTTTTTCAAATTTCATTAATGTTTTGCTTAATAAAGGACAGCTGGATTCTCATACCTGTTTCTATATTAAATCCAATTCATTTTGTTGTTTTAGTTGAAATGTATGAACAAAGTCCAATCTCATACAAATAGTTGGAAAAGGGAGAAGTATTTTAATATCCTCTTTAGATAATGTTATATAATTAAAATTTGACAAGTGGTAATTTCTGGAATCTGAAATCATATCAATGGACTTTTGAACTGTTACTTTAAAATATATCAGTCTATCCTGCATTTTTTTTTTTTATCTTGCATTTTGAATGGATCTTTTAACTATGCTCGACTTGGTAACAGCATATTGTTCATTTTGGAAAATACTGGTTCACTGAGTTAGGCAGGTCTTGTTGACATACTTCATAAAATATTTAAAGCACATGTGTTAATATCACCACCAATATCATCAAAAAGGTCTTTGAAATTGAGAAGCCTCCAAGATCAGGAAGGCAAGTTTTCCAAAGTTCTATTTTTATTTAAAAGCTGGATTTCATCACTGACAACTAGCGTCACTTGTTTTTCTTAAAGTGACAAGTTCACTTTGTTAATTGTTGAGAATAAGGAGCATTTGTTTATCAGTTATTCTTTTTAGCAAAAATTACACTTCTTATTAAATAGGCTAGCTCAACGTGCAACTCAAAAAAAAAAAATTACACAAACAGGTTTCCTCAAGTCAACTAATTTGGCAGGCAGCAAAATGCTTTAGGTGTATTTCCCATTTCATCACACAGCATTAGAAAGACATGTACTTAAGGGTCTAGGCTTAATAACAATAATTTTAACTTCCTCATTAAGGACAGTCTTAAGTGAAACTGACATTTTCCTTATAAGTGAGTGGCAGTTAAAAAAATAAATACAGTAACTATTAATATAGTTTGGTGTCACTGTCCTACCTTGTGCTAAGTCCCCAGCAGTTTACTGCATCATTGCTTTTGCATTATCAATGCAAATGGCAACACAGTGAAAAGGTAAATAATATCTTAGTATATTTATTTTTTTTTAAGATTTTATTTATTTATTCATAAGAGACAGAGAGAGAGGCAGAGGGAGAAGCAGGCTCCCCGCCGAGCAGGGAGCCCGATGCGGGACTCGATCCCAGGACCCTGGGATCATCACCTGAGCCGAAAGCAGACGCTTAACCATCTGAGCCACCCAGGCACCCAATATCTTAGTATATTTAAAAAAATAATTTTGACTTCGTGCATGCATGTAGACAAAATACAGAATACAGACGATAGTTGAGTAATCTTTGAGAGGAAACTAAAGTAACAAAATCATTATGTGCAAAATCGTAAATATATTAGATGGTGGTGATTTAATCCTTTTGATTGAATTTTGTCACATTTTGGGGATGTGTTATTTTGATGAATTTCTTTCCTGGATCAAGTATTTGATTAAATTAATTTAACTTTTTATGCCTGGATGTACCCAGACATGTAGAGAAATATCTATCAATACCAATAACTAAGGTCCAAAAATACAGGAAACTGTCCTCTACACTGAAACACAAATCTTCTGGATATAATTACATCGTAATAGTTTAGCAACCAACAATTGTAGATACTTCACAGCAGTTAGATGTGAGCTTTACTCTCAAGAAACTCAAGAAAATAAAATGCAAACCAAGGATTTTATATACAGTTCAACTGTCTTTTAAGTATGAAGCCTATAGTTTTAAGCATAGAAAAACTCAGGAATTCTATACAAAAATTGATTCTCTGAGAAATACACCAGGGATGCATTTCATTAAACCAAAGAGATAACTAGAGAGACTTCAGCACAAGGACTGATGGTGAATATTTAACGTACTTAACTGTAGAGCTAAGGCTAAAGCAGGAGTGAGGACACAGGTGGGTGGGAGAACAGCGTTTGTTATGTATTACGACAGTATTAAGAATAAAACCAAAAATAGATGGAGACAGAAGGGAGAGAAAGGGGAAAGTAGAGTGAGATTATTGATTTTTGTATAGGTAATAGGTAGGTAACAAAGGATGCAATTTAAAATTAGCAAACCAGATAGTAAGTGGTGAAGTAAGAACAAGAATTATAAATAGTCTAAATAAAAAGGAAATCATTAAAACAAAGATACAAATCTTTCTTAATTACAGAATTTTTTTTCAAATCGAAGACACCAAGTGGATAAAGAAATATAATAAATATACACAATAATTACAAAACAAAATGTAGAGTTGCAATCAAACTTATCTATATCAGTTAATATAATTAGGTTTAGCTAGCCTATCTTTAGAAAGACTTTAAGACTGGCTCATAAAGCAAGGCTTAAGTCTATGATAAAATTCAGTTTTGCTTCAAATAGTGAAAAATACATCAATTATAAGCATGCCATGTTGATGGAAACCAGAAGAGAGTAGGGGTTGGACTGTTATTATCAGACAATATAATTTAGGGTACAATGCAGTAAACAAGACAAAAAGGGGCACTTGATCAAACTAAGGATATCTAAATCCTAATGAAGATATAACAATTATGAAGATGTATGTACCACTTAAATAAGACTGAAACTATAACATGAGATGTTAAGAGTTGTAAGGAGATGAATGAGAATAGTAGTAAAAGACTTCTATACAACACTTGTAATGCAAGACAGGCCAAGTAGACCAAAAGAAGCAAAGACATAGAATTTTGAGACATTATAATCAATAAAGCAGATCTCATGTATATTTATTAAATACCATACCCTGATAACAGAGAATATATCTTTTTTCTCAATTATATATGGCACATTCCCAAAATTGATCACATACTGAGTTGCAAAGAAGATATCAGTAAGTTCTACAAAATGAAGCTATTACAAACATTGATCACACACAAAAAGCCTTCAATTAAATAATTCTTGGGTGAATGGTGACATACAGTGAGAAAAGACAGGAGTTCTGAAAAATAACGATAATGAAAAGAACCACGTGTCAGAGTCTATGAGAGTTAAAGTAATGCTGAGAGGAAAATCTCAACTTGAGATTGGCAATCCTGGCTCATCACTCAGAAGATCTGAGGGTTTCAGTAGAATCAGGAAAAACGTCCAAGGCTCCCCATTTCTTGAAGCTCTAAAATGAAGTCAGTGAAAAGCCCAAAGCAGAGATTATCTTCTCCTGGGAATAAGACATATCTTGGCTTGGTGGAGTGAATGCTAGCAAACAAAACAAAACAAAACAAAAGCCCAAAAAACATTTAATCAAATTTCAAAAGGGGGAGCAAAACCTCATCAACCAGGCCAGCAAATCTAAATGTGCAACAGTTCTCTGTCTTTCCTCCAAAGCCATACAGAAGTGGAAAGAACACCATCTCTCAAACCCGCACCTGGGATGGAGGGAAAAAGAGGCTTCTAACTAGGTAAGGAGGGAGCCAAGGAAAATTCACTCCCACTAGTCGGAGCCAATAGAAGCTGTGGATAGAACTGATGACAGTAATGAGCATGCAGGAATAAAACAGCAGGACAAATCTTTTTCTGGGAGAAATTCACTTTTATAGGTCATATTCCTCTTTTACAGCCCTTAAAACCCCACACGCTAAGCATGTGATATTTGTTGTTGTTTTCCACCTTCTCATATGGGAAAAAAGGTGGAATTAAGCTTGCTAATTACAGTTCTCAAATCATCACGTTGCGTGCTTCTTTCTTGGTAGGTTAAATTCACGCACTTCACAGTATGGTACTTGTGAAGCCCTTGATAATTTTCTCCTGTTGGGAGATTGGTCCAGCTTGCTCTTTAATGTTTCTATTAAAGGAAGAAAGGGACATGCCTGCTGAGATCACGTTAATTGTGAGTCATCACTGTCAATCATGTCTTCGCCCTTTGACACGTTCAGAATGCCTTTGTCATCTGGAGCAGATGCAGGATCGCGACAGAAACCTCCCGTCCACTGTCGCCACAAGGGGGCAGCAGCTCCAGATCGAAAATCAATCCTACTCTGGAGAAGACATTTATCCTACAATATGATACATGAGCACGATTTGAGAATAGAAAGAAGGGGGAAAAATAGAAAAGGAAGGGATGAAGGGATGTTGAGAGCATAGTTAAAAAATGAGATCACAAAGATGGGATTACAGTGCTAAAATACAGATAGTCCCATTTTAAGACTATTAATGAATTAGAAACACCATGGAACAAAGTTGAATAAGATTGAAATCAATACTATTCACATAGAGGGAAGAAAGGCTTAGGATACTATAGAAAGGAAAACAGAGAGTAAAGAAGGTAGAAAACAGTGATAGATACGTCAAACTGAGAAATATGATCCAATATAACTGATTGCTCAGAAAAAAGGAAATTCAAGAGATTAGAAAATCGCATCTACTTAAAATATAAAGGTATTTATCTGAAGTAACAGAAGGGTAAATCTGTGGATCAAAAGAGCATCCTGTATTCCTGGAAATATTGAGAAGTTGATATACTGATATATCCCCATTAAAGCTACTTCAGAAATATAGAAAACATTTTTAAAGGAACCAGGGGAAAAAATAAGTCCCCTGAATGAGTACACTGATGTAGAAAAAAAGTAGCTTTTCGACGATATTTAAAAGCCTGTGGCAGAGGATATAGAGGACATACTAACGAGAGAAAGAAAGGAAGGAAGGGAGGGAAGGAGGTTGGATGGAGGGAGAAGGGTAGGAGGAAGGAGGGAGGAGAGAAGAAAAAAAACTTGAAGATGAAATCAAAGAGGAAGTAAGTGGAAATGTGCTGATTTCCTTTAAGCAGGGAGTTAATAAAATTTAAAATTGAAAATCATAATTGTTCAACCTCTTAATATTTTCAATTTTGCTTCTTAAACTTAGGGAGATCTTTTATAAATGAATAGGGTAAAATATTTATTGAAATTAAACTATTCCTTTGTTTTCACCATGATATATCCCCTTCATTAAATTAAAAAAGAAACAGTATAATCATTTTTGGACAAAGACCATGAATAATTGAATTCTATTAAAATTGTTTGTGTCCCTCCATCTCTTTAGCTAAAGTGCTCCAACTAAGTGTAACTGTCAAATTGACTTAGTTTTATCTTGCACAGCTTTCTTCTTTCACACTCTCTGATGCTGTATTCTCCATTAAGATATGCAGTGCTCTTCTCACTTTTTTTTCTCAGAAAAAAGTATATATATATTTTTGAAAAACATGTGTGGGTCATATCTACATGCACACATTTACACACATGCTGTATCTATACTTCCATCTGATTTATATTTTTAGAGAAGTGCATTTTAAGAAAACGACCATTAACAGAACACAATAATTCTTTCACAAGAAATAAGGTCAGTAATACCCCCATTTTACAGGTGTGAACACAGCGGCTTAGGTGTTTTAAGTAACTTGCCAAATGGCTAAGGGGTCCGGGCAGAACTTTAATCTAGATCTGATTTTAAGTCCAGAGCTCTATTCTCTCATGAAAACCTTGTATTTTCTTATATGATTTTTATGCTTATTGTGATGAGCACTGAGTAATGTGTAGAATTGTTGAATCATTGCAATGTACACCTGAAACTAACATAACACTATGTTAACTATACTTCTAAACAAATACATAAACAAACAAACAAGTAAATGAATAAAATAATGTTTTGGGTTTTTTGGAGACAATGCTGCAAATGCTGGATTTCTTTTGAAATTAAGAGCAAAGTTCAAAAACAAACCAAAATAAAGAGCAAAGTTCAGTTGAAAAAACCAGCAACCATATTTCTGACAAGAAATCCTAAGAGTATTCAAGGAAAAACATTAAAATGATGTTAGCTAGCTCTAGAAGTTAGAAAAGAGGCTGCCCTGACGTCTTGAAGGAAAGTATTTGGAAGAGAATGATGTGCTTAAATAAACATTTCATTGAAGATACTAAGCACAAGATAGATTAAACACATAATACATACATATTTTTTTAAATGTTATTGGAATGAAGGGATTTTCAGGGGCCATTTTACTATTTTATTTTGGCCACACTCAGGACCTTAGCAAGCAGAGAAGACAGCAAGCAACTGTGGGTTGTTGATTCAAGGTTATTATTTGCCCATCTCACTTTGACATGACAAGCATTTTTAAAAATTTTTTTCTTTTAAGTATGCTCCACATCTAACATGGGGCTTGAACTCAGGCCTCTGAGATCAAGAGTCACGTGCTCTACCAACTGAGCCAGCCAGGCGCCCCATACTGTGGGTTGATAAAACCATAGCTAGAAGTTATTGTCCACATCACTTATGCGGCTTACGTACATTAAACAACAAAATGGCAATAAATAATTCCTGAAATATTAATAATTGTATGAGATCCTACATGGAAACCACCTAAACATACAAAATAATTTTTGGAAGTGACTATGGATTGAGAAAACTTTTTTTAAACATTATCAGTATCTGCAATACTTCGCTGCGCATAGTATAAATCGAGGTTTATTCTTTCTCAGAATTCTAAGAAATCTATTGCAATCTGAGCAGCTTTTGCCAATGGGAGACCATTTTAAGCAAAAAGTTTCTTTAGAGGCATTGTTTAATTAACTGAAAGTGAATAAAATGTGGAAAAGAAAAGAAGGAAAGAAGGGCGCTTTGTAAAAGGAAAGTTTGTGTAAGGAAAAAATAGCACAGAGTGAATAAAATTCTCATTGACACATAGGTTTCCTTGCAAATTTCCATTAATAAATACTACATACCAATGCCGCAGGTCATGGGTACCAGCAAATGAAGTCTGAATTGGTGTTAGGTAGGATGTATATTTAGCCTTGAGAGTCTATCACCTCAAAATTTGTTACTTAGCTCCTATCACTCATTCTAAATCTAAGCAAAGTCTAAAGTGGAATTAAGGTGGAGTTTCAAAACCAGGAAATCTGGATGGCAGGCAAGTCGTTAAATATCTCTGTTTTGTATTTCTTCGTATTGTAAAGTGATGACATATAATAAGATTATTTATGAACTATTTATAATATCTCTTTCAGCTTTATAGGATAATAAATTTGTGAACATTTTCTGATATTATCTAAATATGATTTAGTCCCGGCCCTTTACTAAACATCTTCTATTCTAAATAATTTTCTCTGTTTACTCAGGATTTCTAAACCCAGCCATTACAGAAAGTCTTATTAATGTCCTAATACCTGTTAATACCCAAAATAGTATAATTGTATTTTTCTTCCTTTCAATTGTTTCTATTCTATCAGTTTCAAGTCTAAACAATGAATTTTTTAAATGCTAGCATAATAAATATATTGTTATATATATCTCTATCTCTATCTATCTATCTATATTGTTAGCACAAATGCCTGAAATGCTAGTTACTCAACAGCATTTATTCTTCTTAAGTCTCAACAATGATACAATGCAGGATCAGTTCTAGAAGAAACGGGCAGTTTACACCTCGCAAACAAATCTATACCCGTAGGTCAATTGCTCAATTTATTGAGAGTAAAGTAACAAAACAAAACATCTCAAGGTATTCATATGAGTCAATACTTTTAAAATAGAAATTTCCAAAAAAGAGAGTCCTTTTTCCACTTTGCAGAGCTTGTTAGAGAGAGGAAGTAAGCTCACTATAATTTGTTCTATTCACCACCCTCTTTCTGTAATTTCCATCCAGGTATATTAACCCCACCCTAGAGTCCATAATAATTTTACCTTCCATGCTGAAATCATATCTCCCTCTTCCAAAAGTTCAAGGTGGTACTCAATAATTTGTGACTGTAGTACTCAATAATTATCTGTAACTGGCACTTCTCTTTCCTTTACACTATGTCCTGGAGTAGCAGGGAAAGCTACTAGATCTTTCTTTCACCAGGTCTGGTAATCTTATTTGCATTGAATGTTCCTTCCTGGTTAATTGTTGTTTCCCAAGCCATTGATATGTTTTATTTTTTTATTTTTATTTTTATTTTTTTAAAGATTTTCTTTATTTACTTGAGAGAGAGAGTGAGAGAGAGAGAGAGAGAGCACAAGACGGGGGAGCGGGAGAGGGAGAAGCAGACTCCCTGCTGAGCAGGGAGCCCGATGCGGGACTCGATCCCGGGACTCCAGGATCATGACCTGAGCCGAAGGCAGTTGCTTAACCAAGTGAGCCACCCAGGCGCCCGCCATTGATATGTTTTAAACTTAATTTTCAGAAACATGTCTTCTGAGCAAAGGTTCTTACGTCTTACCTCATTATATGTAGGGTTAAATAGAAGGGGTGAAGAACCACAGGTTTTGAAGGTTTATCCTGGTAATTTAATGTTTGAAAGGGGGAAGCAAAAATGGTACTAATTTATTTCATTTTATAGTGTGTTAAACTCAATTCCTATTACCATCACTGTAAGATCTCATGAAGTTGACTCTTAATTAATCAGCTTGCTCAGACAGCAAAAATGACAGACAGCATGTAGCTGGCTCTATTGTCTGACTACTTTTCCTCCTCTATCTCACAGATGACTGTAAATACTTGGATCTAGCACTTTCTACTAACACAAACTATAATAAAGAATTAGAGAATTTCTGAGACAGGATTTGTAAAATGCTTTGTGATCAGATAAAAGTATGTAATTTTTTTCACAGTGAAATTCAACGGACTTGGTTTTCAAGAAAAGAAGATGAGTCTTCATACCAAGTGTATCTCCAGAAATACCATTTTCTACTCACAGTTTAACTATACACTAATCCGTAATCAAGAGAACAATATTATAACCTTATGATGAATATCAATTATGTAATGCAAACTTGTGTCATGTTATCTCATTTTCCCTCAAACATGAAACAGAAATATTACTAACTTCACTTTCAAGAAAGGAGACGGTAAATTTTAGGTTGACGAATTTGACAAACGTCACATAGCTAGATTAGCTGTTTCCAGCAAGACAGCCCAAACTGTCATAATCCATGATGTGATAATGATTGTGTGCCAAATTCATGTGCATGCTTGTGAGCACACATGAGGGGGGCGATCTGGGGACTGTGGGGACTCAAGATTTATGGGGAAGCTGTCTCGGAAAGACAAGGAACTATCAAGAGAGAGAATAAATGCTTGCTTATTTCCTATCCAAAGCCTTAATTTACGAACTAAAATTTTGACATCACATGTAGGGAGTTACAATTTACTTGAATGGCAACAACAATGTATTCGATTTACTGAACAACTGTTGTGTTCCAGGCACTTTACGCATCACTCTATAGCCTTTAATTTCAAGGACTGTGCCTTATTTACACCCTTGTCTTGTTAGCCCATAGAAAAGACATCTAGTCTGTATTAGATGCCTAATGAATGAATTTATAAAATATCTCTAATCTTTACAATAAACCTACAAGGTATCATTTCCACACACATCTGAAGAAAGAGATTTTTCAGGTCTGTCTCAAAGCCCATGCTCTTCCCTCTAACCTAAGCTGAGGCCACCAAATTGAGATATTTTGGGATTTTCTTTTCTCCTATAGTTTCACCCAAAATAAATGCTTTTATGTCAGTTTATGAATTTCATTCCCTGTTTACGTATATATCTAAGCCTCTATTATTCAAAGCTATGCAGTGACATCCTAATACATTTTCATGTCTCAGGGCTTAGTGGGGCTGAGGTAGGAGGCATTTTGTTATGTTTTCATTAATTTTTTTTCCACAGGAGAAGAGTTCTGTAAGCTTTCACTAAGTCCTTTATTTGAAATAACCCAGATTCAAGGAGATACTTTATACAATAAGGCAGGCATTCTGGCCTAATATGATTTAAGAGTTCTATGAAAGTAGGACAAGCCTGCACATTCTCTCTGTGTTCTGTTACATAAAGAAATCCTTTCTTTCTGAGACAAAGCCAGAAAGAACATAATTTTAGGAGGAAAAAATAGATTTTTTTCTGATTGATCTTCTTCAATGTTTTTGGCATTTTTTTTTTTTTTTGGTCCTTTTGGTACATGTTTCTTAGCGTTCATGTCACTGTGACTGAAAATAACCAAAGCCCTTTTTAAAATGTTTAATTGAAAGCTTCCTATTATCTTGTATAAGACAAAAAAAAAGAACTTTTGCTATTAGAAACGAAAAACTGAAAACTTAAATGGACATCACATTTAAAATGTTTGGAGTTTTGAAATTACTCTCAAAAGCCTCAGGAAAACAAATTCCAGGAGGAGTGAAGTAGGAGAGCTGGTAGATTGAGCAAGTGAGGTTGGTGAAGTTCTTTTCCAGAGGAGAGTCAAAGTCAAGAACACGAGCCTGGCTTCCTGAGTTTACGAGGCCTTGGATAGTCTCCCATCTACGTTGTAGATCAAAGAGATCAAGTTGACTTGACCTTTGATCTAAAAGTAGGCAGATTAACCACCCAGGAGTAGTGGTGGATCTATATATATTCTCCTAATACAGAGAAACATTAGCATCCAAGTGTAATGAATTTAGAAAGTAAAACCGGATAATTGCATAATGGTAGGGAAGCCAGGAGCTCCTGTTGGTCTGTGTAAGAGCGAAACTACCAATTAACCATAGTACAACTTCTGGCTTCTCCCAGGAGTGGAAGGTGCCCAGGACGCCAAGTAACCTCTGAATAAACCTGTGAATAGCCCCTGAGATGTTAAAGGAGGGCCAATAGATGATGGGAATCAAAAGTTTAGGTTGGCCCATCAAGTTATTTATGTCATCTCTCTCTCTGTTCTTGAATCAATCCTAACCGCCTTAACATAGAGTCATTTTGATTCTCCTTTCGGTTTTCACTGGCTCTTCAGTTTTTCACTTTCTACTAATGCAGCATATAGGAAGATCCTATAAAAGCCTTCCTTGATCCTATTTTTTTCCCAGCTATCACTTTCTCTCCTTTGTCCTTAACTGCCATGCAAGCTAAAAGAACGAACTAGAATTCCACCTCGACTATTTATTCTCAACCCACTTTTGCTAGATTTTCTTTTACGTCTCTCCCCTCTTTGTTAGTCTTACCCCGCTTTGCCCTGAGAAGAACCTTGAGCCATGTCACCTGGATTTCCTCATCCTACGCTTCCCCTGGGGTTTTAGCAATGAGGAGTCAGCAGGCAGTGTGAAGGTTGGAGGATAGAGGCTGAGTTATTTATTGCCTTTGACCCATCCTTGTCTGTGCTCTTGTTCGGCAGAGACTGGTGCCTTGCTACCAAGGCTAGGGCTCCTGCCCAGAATCTCTTGTATCATGGCAGTCGCTCTTGCTGGGTTCTGGAGACAGCCTCCCTCCTCACACCTCCTTCGGCTCGGGGGTAGGAGTGGCTTTTTCTTGTGGCCAGTCCTTCACTGTTTCACCTTGCCTTGGTGGTTCCCTTAACCTTCCCCACTTTGTACACGGTCTTTTCATTAAACTCTTTTAACTACTCCATTTGAATGTGTCAACTGCTTCCCTCTAGGGCCTCATGGCACGTCAGTGATTGCAGATTGAGTTAGACCATAATCCAGGGTTTGCGTTTATTTTCTTTTTATAAGGAGAAATGGTCTATCCATGAAACAGACCTATTGATTTGTTCACATATATTCCTGAGCCTATGTCTATGCTTTGTATTCTAGGCCACTGTTCCCTTTATCTTGCACAAATACCAAACTGTTTTTATCATTGTGTCCGAATACCTGGCAGGATAACTTCACCCTTGTGTCAGTCAGGATAGATTAGATTCTGTTCAGTAACAAACATCACCAAAATAGCAGTGATTTAAAACTAAAAGTCACAACGTCTTAGGCTGCCTGGACAGTCAGCAGTCTCCCTCTTTGCTGATTGTCATGCCTGAAAGAGAAGAGAACTCCTCAAGTCTCCCACTGGTGATTAAATGCTTGATCCAGGAATGGCGTACATCATATCCAACTGCCACTCATGGGCTAGAGCGAGTCAAAGTACCCACTGTGCCACAAGGGAGCCAAAAGGTCTGGGGGTCAGAGGAATGGAGGTAATCAGTGAGTAACACTAGTGAACGCCAACCTGTTCTTTGCTCCTCTTCTTCAAAGTTGACTTGGGTGTTGGAGGTTCTCTGTTATTTTACATGAATGTTAGAATAAGTATATTGAGTTCCTCAAAAATACTCAGCTGGTAACTTCACTGAAATGCTATTAGATTTCTATATTGTTGTTTCAATAAGAAACATGGAATGATTCTACATTTATCCAGAGGTTTTTTATGCCCTTTAATAGAGTCTTCAAGTTGTTTATTTTTCTGTAGCTATCTTAGCTATTTTATTTTTAAAAAATTTTTTAAAAATTTTTAAAAGATTTTATTTATTTATTTGACAGAGAGAGTGAGAGCAAGAGTGAGAGAGAGAGAGAGCACAAGCAGGGTGAGGGGCAGAGGGAGAAGCAGACTCCCGGCGGAGCAGGGAGCCCGATGCGGGACTTGATCCCAGGACCCTGAGATCATGACCTGAGCTGAAGGCAGACGCTTAACTGACTGAGCCACCCAGGAACCCCTATCTTAGTTATTTTCTAAGTTAACTCCAAGATATGATATTAAGAACATTTTGATATTATGAATGATATTGTTGTTGTGTATTTATGGTTATTTACCGGTGATCTCTTGTTAGTTCTAACATTAATCTGTTGATTCTGTCAGATTTTCTACATACATATGTATTCAAATTGACTGCAGATAAAGTTTTTTCCCCTTTCAGTTGTTGTACCTCTTATTTTATCTTCTTCCCTTACACATGAGTCAAGACCAATGCTATGTCAAATATTAGTAATGGTACTGGACATCCTTTGAATCTGATCTTTTTTTTTTTTTTAAAGACTTTATTTATTTATTTATTTGAGAGAGAGAATGAGATAGAGAGAGAGCATGAGAGGGGGGAGGGTCAGAAGGAGAAGCAGACTCCCCGCCGAGCAGGGAGCCCGATGCGGGACTCGATCCCGGGACTCCAGGATCATGACCTGAGCCGAAGACAGTCGCTCAACCAACTGAGCCACCCAGGCGCCCCTTTGAGTCTGATCTTAAAAAACATGCACCAAGGGGGACCTGGGTGGCTCAGTCAGTTAAGTTTCTGACTTTTGATTTCAGCTCAGGTCATGATCTCAGGGTCTTGAGATCAAGCCCTGTGTCCAGCTCTGCACTCAGCAAGGAATCTTCTTGAGATTCTCTCTTTCCCTTTGCCCCTGCCCCCCTCTTGTGCATGTGCTTGCTCTCTCTCTCTCTCAAAAAAAACACAAAAAACAAAAAACAAATATGCACCAAAATTACTCCTATTAGTAAAATGATTAAAAAATATACACATATATAATCTTTACAAAATTCAGGAAAGACTCTACCTTTCCTAATTTGCTAGGAATTATCAAAAATAGGTGTATATAGTAACTCAAGTGATTTTTCTTCATCTATATAATTACTTTTATTATAACATTAATGAATATATAAAACTTATTTATCTACCATTGTGTCATGAATATAGTTTTCCAATTCTACATTATTATAAACAAAGCTAAAATGAACATTTATATGAAACTCTTTACACATGGATAAAAGAGTTTGTTTGGATACAGTAGAATATTTCAGATATATTGGAATCATAGGTTTAAACAGTATACAAATTTGGTTGTTATTGTCAAATTGGCCTCTAAAATATTTACACAAACATTTTATGTACTATTCTTCTATCAGCAGTATATAATTCCATTTTGTCACATTTCTGCAAATTTTGGGTTTTCTTAATGAGTTTTAGAAAAACAATATATGCGTGTATACACACATGCATACTGGATCCTGATCTACTTGCTTTATATGCACGGCAAATATCTGCTGTCTTATTGTTTTGTTTTGTTTATGGTGTCCTTTCTTGAACAAAAGTTCATTTTAATTATAATAAGTCAAATTCATTAGCCTTTTACACTATGGTTTTGGTTTTATGTTTTAACAGCTCTTTTGTATTTTGTCATTAATTAGGAAGACAGTCCCTATCTACTTCTGAAAGTTTGAAAGTATTACTTTTCATTTTAGATACTTAAACCATCCACAGTTACCTATTTATTGCTTTTTACAGTATGAGATAGTAGTAATTTTTTTTCATGCTGGCAGCCAATTTTCTCTGAATTATTTATCTGTGGTGCGATTTTTGTAGTAAATAAAGTTTCCATATACACAAGAACATTTTCTGGGCCATCTGTTTGGTTTCATTGGTCTACTAGATTATACTTCGTCTATATCACAGCATTTTATGTACTGTAACTTTGTGAGTAATCTTCCTACTTTGTGAGTATCTTCCTACTTTATTAAAAAATTTCTTGGCCCTTAGCTTTTTTATATGGATTTTAGGATCAGCTCTCAAAATTCCATAGTAAGCTTTTGTTACTTAATTGAACTTTCCTGGTATTCACCTATTAATTTGGGAACAAATGCAATATTTACGATATTAATTTTTACATCATGCTCTCTATGCCTATTCATTCATGTCTTCTTTTATGAACTTCAACAGTATTTTACATTTTTCTCATAAAGTGCTCTGAGTATTTTCTTAGATATTAGTTATTTCTTGGAATCTTAGACTTTGTGCTGCTACTGTGAAAAGGCTCTTTTTTTTTTTAATCATGTTTTTGAAGTGGTCATTACAGGTGACACAGGAAGGCTATTGTTTTCTGCCTGGATTTTTCTGTCCATTTTGTCTGACTCTGCCACCATTTTGCCAACTTTATTTTGAATAATAATGGCATGATATGCATCTTTCCATCTCTTATTTTCAACTTTTCTATGAGATTTTACTTTAAGTATATTTTTTCTATATATAGCATGTGGCTAGAAATGTTTAATCTACTTGAATTAAATTCATCTTTTATGAGGTCATTTAAATACAGCAACATGAACTAGAGGTTATTTGGAATTAATTCTACTTTCTGTATAATTTCTTTTTTTCTTCTTTCTATTCTTTTTCTTCTGCATCCTTAAGAACTGTTTTCAGCTATAAGAAATAGGAAGACTTACATAGAATGATTAAACAAATAGGGATTTATTTTTCTAATATAACAAGAAATCCAGAGATAGACATAGGTTTGCCATTACAGTAATGAGTTTAGGAACTCGGGTTCTTTCTGTATTCCTAGTCTGTAATTCTTAGTATTCATTTACATCCTTTTTGCCTAATAGTTGCAAGATGCATGCTGCATATCCAGGCATCACATCTACCTTCCAGACACAATAATAAGGGTCACTGAAAAAGCAGTTTTATATAACAAGGTTCTTGCAAAGATTAAATGAGCCCAGCACATTTAAGCTCTCAGTAGGTTAAGTTATTAACAGTTTTAACTTACCATAATGGAAATTGTCCCTTAACATCTAATTTTTGTAAACCCTGAGTCATTCTGGACCCTAAGTCCAGACTGTGTGATGTACCACATTTCTCTGGCAGGAATGTCTCATTGATAACTCCAGAGGGTGTTGTTTACAACTGAGTTATGTTAACAGTGCCTCTTGGAATTGGGCTGTGCACATCCTGCATGTCTGTACATGGACGGCATCGACCTTAGGCTTTACTAGTGACTGAAACGTTCAAGATTCTATAAAACACAATTACTGTTAAAGTTAAAATTATTAAGTAGAGTTTAGTGACCTATCTTAAAAGAACATAAAATGGAATATTCTATGGACTAATTATTGTGTGTCCTATAGATTAATTATTGCATTAAAACCCACTAGAGTTAGGTAGTTTATAGGGGTCCATAGAAGAAAGGCTTTGTGCTAGAGTGACAAGGCCACATGAGACAGTGGCTGTCAAAGATGATCCTGTGCTTCAGAAAGCACTTTGACCAGGAGGTTATCAGGGGGAGATGTGATGAAAACCTACAATTGGGCAGTTGTTGAGATGGAAAAGAGGAAATAAAGGATAGGAGGTATAAAATACGGGAGGAGGAGCTTGCCAGGCGAAGAGCTGCAGTCTTCCCTTCGACCCTCTAATAAAACTTAACTAAACTCAACTAAAATCTGACATAGTTTTCCCCACCAATAAACTTAAAATTTTGAATTTTCTTAAAACTTTGCTGTTGAAATTAGCTAGGAATTATTCTTAATAAATTAAAAATTGTATTTTTTTAAGTAACATAATATTGCATAGTTCTGTAACAGACTGCCATGTTATCATGTCTGCCATGATAACAATTCAACCTAGATTAAATCTTAGGTAATATTTGGGCAGGAAGGGTAATTAGTCACTCATTAATTGATAAAGATATGATTTTTTAAAAGCCATTTTTTTCAACAACACCATCATTCCATTCTCTTAATTTATAATACAATTGCTTTCAGGAACATTTCAGTAGACTATCTTATTCTGAATATATCTAAACACTTTATTAAGGAAAAAATCTAGGAAGAAGAAGGTTATTAGTTAAACTTAGTTATATGAGAGCTCAATATATCAAATCAAATGCTATAAAGATCTCAATCTGAGATTGCTAATTCACATTTCCAAACTCACAAGAAAAACATTCTGAAAACAGATCCTATTTCAGCTCTAAAACATCCAAAAGCCAATGAGCGACAGCTCATATTAAATTTACCCAGATAACTTCCCTGCTGACTATAAAAAAAAACAAATCATAAATTGGCTGACAAATATCACAGCAGTGTGAAAATCAAACTAACCTGCCCAACTTGACCTCAAATTTGACCCAGCCAATTCATCATTAACTAAAAGGAAATGAACTCAAAATATCAGACTATCAAAAGTAACAAACACTTGAAGAAAAAGCTATCTGTCTTGAAAATAAATTGTTGACAAATGGCTCTGGATTTCTTGGCCTCTTGCAGTAACTGAAATCCATTTTAAAATACTTTTTCCACCAATTAAGACAGAAGGCGAACAGACACCCCTCCTTACTGGACAGAGAACCACAGAATATGAAATGGACTCAGATGCCTCGGTACTAAAGACTGCTGACTGATTCAAGCTGTTCAACCAATAACCCTGTTTCTCTGGTTGAACGAAGTATTAGTGACTGAGAAAAAAAGTTTCAAAAGGTAAACACAATAGCTCAGTTAATTTTAGAAGAGGCAGTATTTTGATAAATTCCATTTCTTCTGCTTCAAAAAACAAAACAAAACAAAAAACAACACTTCGTGTTCCCGGAGGACTTTCTAAAACTCACAGATCAATATCGATGCACTTTCAAATATAGAATTGTCACTTCTTTTTGACTAAACCTGCTTTCAATACCTTACGGGAGCATTCTGAATTTTTCATTTCTTCGTATAATACCAGAGACGTATAAAATAAAAAGTACTGGACTAATCCCCTCACTGTCTTTAGGAAGACAGCTGGAAATTTTTATTAAAAAATCAAATCCTTCGTCTGACCTTGTTTGCCAGTGATTTTTGCCCTTCATACAGGCTGCCCTGCACACACACTCAACACAGTCATCAGTGTGTGCAGGGAGCTGAGCCCTCAAGCTGTCCGAACGACAGATCCATGACACTTGATGTGTATAAAGACCAAGTTAAGAGCAAAATTTCAGTGCTCAACCTCATTCAAACTCCATTTTACTCTTTTAATTCATCTTAAAAATGTCCTCTGAAGAGCATACCATATGGCCTTTTAAAATTCTGTGAAGGGGCGCCTGGGTGGCTCAGTCATTAGGTGTCTGCCTGCGGCTCGGGTCGTGATCCCGGGGTCCTGGGATCGAGCCCCGCATCGGGCTCCCTGCTCCGCGGGAAGCCTGCTTCTCCCTCTCCCACTCCCCCTCCTTGTATTCCCTCTCTTGCTGTGTCTCTCTCTGGAAATAAATCAATAAAATATTTTTAAAAATTCTGCAAAGCGCAGGTTTGCATTTTATCATTTTTCCTATGCTTCGCTTTATGTTCTATCACTTTTTGCACTGACCGCTGTTAAGACTTTTAGTTTCTCCTTTTGAAATCAGACTTGTACTTAACAACTGATCATTGACAAAGTGACCATAATCACATCGTTTCATCTCTACCATGCTGGTGCCTAAAGTTGCTCTATTTGCATTTTGATTCCGAATCATTTTTAGAATGAACGCATTCTTATTTGTCTTCTTAGAGATCTCTCCCAGAGCTGTCTATCCTCTTTTCTCCTACTGTTGTCTCTGCCTGCATTCCAGTCCTTCTCATTTCTTACTTGGACTTTTGAATTGCCTCCTAACTGGTCTCCCGACTTGCAGATGTGATCCCTTATAAACCATCCTTCTTTGCACCAAACCTGATTGTGTAATTCTCCTCTTAAAAAATCCATCTATAGCTTCCAATTTCCTATCTACAGCGTAGAGTTTAAATTCCTCCTGACAGTGTCTGATATTTCATAAATTATCTGAACTGTGATTACCTTTCAAGCCCTGTCTCCCTCCAGCCTAAAACTCTGCTGCAATCACACAGGAGTGCCCACAGGTTCACCAATAATACATATTCTCTCACCATCTGAAGGCTTTGAACATGAAACTTCCTCTTATTGGAAACCTCACCAGCCCTCCTCCAGTTACACTTATTATTTTATTTCAAGAACCATCTACAAAAGCATTCCCTGCCAGGAAGGCTTTCATTAGCCAATCTAAAGCCAAGTGCCTTAATATTCAATGTACCTTCCCTTCTATTATAACTCTTATCGTAATTGTTCATGAACATATCTGTCTTCACCAGGGGCACTGGTTCTTTCTGGTCGAGAATCATAATTAATCATCTTCTGCAGATCCAGCTGGGCTTCGTGAAAAAAGAAGCACAACTAATACAAATGCAGAATTACTATACTTTTAAGCAGATTATGTGGTTTTTTTTTTTTTTTTTTTAAAGATTTTATTTATTTATTTGAGACAGAGAGAATGAGAGAGAGAGAGAGAGAGCACATGAGAGGGGGGAGGGTCAGAGGGAGAAGCAGACTCCCTGCCGAGCAGGGAGCCCGATGTGGGACTCGATCCTGGGACTCCAGGATCATGACCTGAGCCGAAGGCAGTCGCTTAACCAACTGAGCCACCCAGGCGCCCATAGATTATGTGGTTTTTAATTGAAGCAATGTCATCTCTCCGAGTTTAGTTTTAGGCTGGTAAACTCCATAAAAAGCTATACAATCAACATATATGTTTAATATCACTTTTAGAGATGTTTGTATTTGGCAGGCATATTCAAAGAATCCTAGGTTTAAGACTATCTCAATATTTTTGTGTAAATATTAATGTGACAACTATATTTCTAGGCTTGATTTATATTTCAGTCTCTCTGAATCTTGATCTCGATTCAAAAAATATTTGCTGGGTGGGTATTTTGTGCAAGTCTCTGTGCCAGACACTGGAATATCATAAATATTATCATACCTAATTTAGAGAGTTGTTGCAAGAATTGAGACCACCAAATTTTTAAAGATATCAGCAGAGTGCTTAGCAAGCAAATGGCAGTGTGATGTTGTGGTTCTTGTTGTTGAGGAGGATCTGTTGATTTTTTTGAAAAGATCAAGTAGAACATATCTATGTATGTTATATGTGTAACATATATAGATACAGAATATATATATATCTAGATAGAGATGTATGTAGCTATATAGATATATCAGCAATCATGTCATAATAAAATATGTAAGATAAAGCTCTGCTATAGCTTCTTAGCATTCCATAACATGAATGACAGTTTCTGGACTTCAGAGGGCAATGTAAATTACAGAATTCACAATGGTGTGCTATTTTGTGGGCAAGTAAGCATTTGCTTTCGATAACAGTCTAAAATTGCATCAGCTTGGTGCAGGAAAATACCGAAGTGCAAAAGAAGACTAGATAGCAATTCTTCTTTAAAATAAAAGAACTAAACAGGTGAACGCTTTTTTTCCTATAATTTTTATTGTTGCAAAGCAAATAGGATGTATT
The DNA here is from genome assembly GCF_004348235.1 of Phoca vitulina. NCBI lineage: Eukaryota > Metazoa > Chordata > Mammalia > Carnivora > Phocidae > Phoca > Phoca vitulina. Next base: position 72,326,917 of record NW_022589707.1, on the reverse strand, counting down.
GATTATTTTAGACGTTTAAAAAGAAGCAGTGTGTACTTTCCTCAGAGTATATTATCTCAGGTCTGTGTTACTTCCTTATCTGTAAAATTGGTTCCTTCAGGGAAAGTGTTATTTGGTTGAGCGAGGACTTCTTCTGTGAAATGTGCTTGTCTTTTTTCGGAGGGAGGAGGGAAGTTAGTTCTCCTTTTTACTTAAATATAAGAGGTTTTTTTTTCCCTATAGAATATTATGTAAATTTTCAAATGACTTTCTGGATAAAGCAAATAAGAATGTTTCAATCAGAGAAAATATCTAATAATCTGAATGGTAGAAAACAAATTATCTTCAATGAATTCTAGCATTTTCCAAAATTCTGAAATTTTTTTGCTGAGTATTTATAAAATTCGTTTTAACTTTTGAGTGACGTGGAAAAAAATGTTAAAACAACTTGATAGTTTGAATTCCACAGCCTTTTCTTCTCCAGAGATTTTGTATTTTATTGTTATCAAAGTCAGGTTTCTTAAGTGAAAAAGCTTTGTGTAACAGAATATCTTTGACGAATGAGTGTGTTAAAGACAGCACTTAACTGCAATAACTATTACTAAAGAGTTTTAAGAGAATGACTATTCACAGTCATTCGTAGGAAGTTATTAACTGCAAATAATGGTACTTTTTTCTTGTACTTGTTAATACTATTTGATCGCTAGCTCTAATTTTTTATTCTCTTATATATCAAAAGGTTGAATCATTATACATTTTATGCCTTCTTTTTCAAAAATCAATTCTCCCATGTCCCAATCCTTCATTTTACCCAACCCTTGAAAAAAATCGCCAAGAAAAACCTACTGTCAACTATTTTTCTGTTTCTTTGATTCTTTCTATACTAGTTTCTTAAAATAATATTGTATTGCCCTTATAATTTATTGATGTTTTATTTTGGTGGATGAAGATTTAGCCTTCTTCATCCTTGCAACATAGTTATGTTGCAATCCTGATTATACTAATATTTGGTATTTACACTGACGTGACCAACATTGTTCATGTCTGAGACCATTTGGGTATTACACGGAGTTCTTTACCTAAATTTTTTTGTTTTCCCTCAAAATTGTTAAACTATTTTTGTTTTATAGTTTGCTTAGCTTTCTGTGTACCTGCCCCTAATTGTTTGTAAAATATCCAAGAGTACTAAAATCCCTCTCAAAACCGTTTTTCACTTGGTCAGACACATCATGATTTCTGTCAATTTCTCTTTTCCCCTCCTGCACTAACACCCCACTCATCCAGATAGGTAGCATAAGTAAAATTTTTGAGACCTAGTCTTCTCCAAAATGATTTTACTCAACCCTTATAATTGATGGATAGCTTGTGGATAGAATTTTAGTTACAACCCCTTCCACTTGGAATTTCAGGGGCATTACCCATTTTTCTCTATTCTTTTAAATGTCTCTTGCTATTGAGAAATTAAATGGATTCTTGTCCTTCCTCTGTGTATACAATGTATTTTAATTAATTGTCTCTAGAAATATTTGGAATCTTCTTTATAGCTCTAGTTTTCTGAACTATTATGATGTTGTTCCAGCTGTAAGTCTCTTTCATTCTTTGTCTTTCCAATGATGAGATTTATTTTCTTTGATTTGGGGGAACAATGGGCTAATTTTTGAATAATATTTCTCTCCATTCTTACTATTTTTCATGGAATTACTATTAGCTAGAATTGGCTTTATCATTTAATTTTCTTGTTTTAACAAGTTAATTGATAATTTCCCTCCAGTGAGATGCCAGTTTCACTGAAATGCCTATTTCATAACTTCTGACCATTTTTTTTCTCTCTGTAATTGAGCAAAATATGAGAGACCTTTAAGGAGACATTTATTTAGGATAATAATCATTTGGTGATCATATATACATTTTTTTTAGACTGTTCATTATTTGCTTGTTGCTTTTGCTTTTGGTTCTTTTAACATATAAATTTTATTATTTTTCCTGCAGCAAAACATCTATTATTACTTTGATGGTTTATGGATTTCTTTTAATGCTTAGAAAGCTACCCTGCAAATGCCACCAAGGTTATACAAATAGTCTCCTAAATTTCTTCAAATATTCATATTATTTTTAACTTTATCTCCTTAATCGAATTTACAATTACTGGCTGTATGGTATAATCCAGTAGACTAATTTTCTTTTCTTACAGAAGAAAATTATGACATAACTATTTGCAAAATAAACTTTTTCTACTAAATAAAAATGTCCATTTCATTTAAAATTTACAGTCATATTATCATATATACATTATGTTATTTCATTTGTGTACACGTCTGTTTTGTTAATACAATACTGTTTTGAGTACAGTAATTTTATGGAAATTTTAAGTGTCTCATAAAATGAGATTTAAATTTTTTTTTGGTCAACCACATAATGCCTCTAATGTCATTGATATTGATATAGTTAGTTGGCCATACACATTGACATAATTGAGTGCTTTCCTTTCCAATTATTGCAGACCATCTTATAAATTTAAAATAGTTTTTCATGAAGTAGTTCTGTATCAATATTAAGATAAAAAATATTAGAAAGTACAAGGGGCTAGAGTCAGATGACAGTAGATTATGTATCTGTAAATTTTAACCCAGACTGTTTAATTAGTTGCTATAGGACTCTGAGTGAATGGTTGCATTGCTCTGAGTCTCTGTTTCCGTAACTATAAAGTTGAAATAATTATTTCCTGTCTATATTCCTGATTGTTTTGTGACAAATGAACCAGATAATGTAAATGCATTTAGAACAAAATAAATACTAAATATCTATAATATATACACATCCTTGTTATTATTTTCTACATCTATGGTAAGAGAATGCTCTTGGTTTATATTCATTCAGTACCTTCTGCTACACTGTAATGTCCTTATCGTGATTTAAGAGCTGCTCTCTGATAAATAAATCAGAGCACTAACTCCCAATGCAAGCATTTCAGGGACTTCTAGGCAAAAAGAAAAAAAAAGACATTTAAAAAAAATATTAAAAATTGCCATTGAAGATATTAATTTCTGAAAGTCTAAAATATTCTGGGCTTTAAGTTTGTCAATTGCCGGTTCTTTGATGTGTACTAAGGCTAAGAAATATCCAAGGTATCTTCCAGAAATTTATTGAACCTTTAGTGGTCCATCAATAACCTCCAGAGATGAATCTGGCTCAGAGTAAAGACCTAGAATGTTTTTTTATATTTCAATATTAGGCTACTTTTTAGTAGACACCTTCAATTTTACATTCCCAGTGAGTACTACAAGTCCAGAGATAAGTTTCACTGATTTTAAACCCAGGCAGTTTAGGGAAATATGCTACAGTCTAGAGAAGTCATCCTCAAGAGAGGGGAGGCATTCCTAAACAAGAGATTACATCAGAATTATTTGGGGGAAGAAGAGTAGCTTGAAATACTGTAGTAACAGTATTTGGAAACAAACTGCAAAACGTAGGACCCTAAAAATATCTTTTTAGGATACTTTTGGAATGCCAAAGGTTGAAAAAAAAAGATCATTTTAGAGAACATGTGTTTAAAAGGCTTGGGAATCATTACTGGGTATTTACCCCAAAGATACAAATATAGGGATCCGAAGGGGTATGTGCACCCCGATGTTTATAGCAGCAATGTCCACAATAGCCAAACTGTGGAAAGAGCCAAGATGTCCATCAACAGATGAATGGATAAAGAAGAGGTTGTAGAGGGGCGCCTGAGTGGCTCAGTTGGTTAAGCGGCTGCCTTTGGCTCAGGTCATGATCCCAGAGTCCTGGGATCGAGTCCCATGTCAGGCTCCCCGCTCAGCGAGGAACCTGCTTCTCCCTCTGTCTCCTGGCTTGTGCTCTCACTTTCTCTCTGTCAAATAAATAAATAAATAAAATATTAAAAAAAAAAAAAAAGAGGTTGTATATATATATACAATGGAATATTATGCAGCCATCAAAAGGAATGAGATCTTGCCATTTGCAACGACGTGGATGGAACTGGAGGGTATTATGCTGAGCGAAATAAGTCAATCAGAGAAAGACGTGTATCATATGACCTCACTGATATGAGGAATTCTTAATCTCAGGAAACAAACTGAGGGTTGCTGGAGTGGTGGGGGGTGGGAAGGTTGGGGTGGCTGAGTGATAGACATTGGGGAGGGTATGTGCTATGGTGAGCGCTGTGAATTGTGTAAGACTGTTGAATCACAGATCTGTACCTCTGAAACAAATAATACATTATATGTTAAAAAAAAAAAAGGAAGAAGAAGATAGCAGGAAGGGAAGAATGAAGGGAGGGAAATCAGAGGGGGAGACGAACCATGAGAGACTATGGACTCTGAAAAACAAACTGAGGGTTCTAGAGGGGAGGGGGTGGAGGGATGGGTTAGCCCAGTGATGGGTTTTAAGGAGGGCACGTATTGCATGGAGCACTGGGTGTTATATGCAAACAATGAATCATGGAACACTACATCAAAAACTAATGATGTAATGTATGGTGATTAACATAACATAATAATAAAAAAGTTTTTAAAAAAAAGGCTTGGGAAGAATTAGGCCAGCAGTAATCACTTACATGATACAGGTGATGATCAGAACAACGATAACCAGCATTTACTGACTATGAGTCACTACAGTGCCAGGCACATTACACTCCTTATTTTCATCACTCCCTGCAACACACTGGTCAGGTAGGTACTACTGTTATTCTGACTTTTGTAGATTAGGTACCAGAGACTTCGAGAATTTCAGTAACTTGCCTAATACCATGCATATAAAAATTAGCATATCCAAATTGGCGTATAAAAATCTACCATGTCAATGGATAAGAAAATATTATATGTACTGATGTCAATTACCTCAAAATTACATTAGAGTTTTAATATAATTTCAATGAAAATTTAGTGGAATTTCCTCTGCTTCTCAACAAAGAGAGATTTAAAGTTCTTTTTAAAAAATAAAAAAATAAATGGGTAAAAACAGTCCAATTTAAAAAACTGAAAATAAAATTAGGATAATTGTGTAAGTGTGCAGATACAGATAGACAGATATGTCAATAAAATATTCCAGAAAGCCCATTACCAGACATAAATGTGCTTGAAAATTTTGAGTATGAAAGATGTGGCATCTCATATCAGTGAGGAAAAGAAAGCTTATTCAACAAATGGTTCCAGGAAAATTGATTTGCTGTTATCTCATGACATGGAATAAAAGAAATTGACTTAGATAATTAGATATTACATTTCACACCACAAAAGAACTAGATAAAAATAGAAATCATTATGTACCTAATATCCTCAACTGGGTAAAGAATACCTAAACAAATAATTAAAGAAGAAATGATACACAGAATTATTTATAAATGTGACCCTGTGAATATTTGTATTTAAATTCATGAGCAAGAGTCAGGGATTGAAATTGGCATTTTAGGGGCACCTGGGTAGTGCAGTTGTTTAAGTGTCCGACCCTTGGTTTCAGCTCAGGTCACGATCTCAGGGTCATGTTTTGACTTTGCCCCTAAAAGCACTAAAATCCTCTGGCTTTCAATTTCTCTGTATACGACTTGCAGGGGTGGGTGGGGGGAGGAGCCTAGTATATACTGTTACTGAGATTTTTCTTTTTCTGGTGGATGGAGCTTAAGAGAGATAATGTTAGATGCTCCCTAAATATTACTACATTATGACTCTGAATCTAGATCCAAATTGAGACCTGTATCCTGAACTCTAGAGTCATAGTCCAACTACATAATATGTATTGTTTCTACTTGGATTTCACATATATACAGTCACCCTTGAACAACACAGGTTTGAATTGCACAGGTCCACTTAGATGTGGATTTCTTTTATAAATAGAGTACAGCATTGTAAATATTTTCCTTACGATTTTCTTTATATTTTCTTTGCTTCAACTTACTTCATTTTAAGAATATGGTATATAATATATATAACATACAAAATACGTGTTAATTGACTGTTTACGTCATCAGTAAGGCTTCCGGTCAATAGTAGGCTATGAGTTGTTAAGTTTTGGGGGAGTAAAAGTTACACACGGATTTTCAACAGTGCAGGGAGTCCACACGCCTAACCCCTACGTTGCTCAAGGATCAACCATACTTCAATCCCCAAAAAGTCCTAAAAGATGATTTGAGGGGCGCCTGGGTACTTCAGTTGGTTAAGCGTCTGCCTTCGCTCAGGTCCTGATCCCAGGGTCCTGGGATCGAGCCCCGCGTTGGGCTCCCTGCTCAGGGGGAAGCCTGCTTCTCCCGTTCCTCCCTGCTCATGCTCTCTCTCACTATCTCTGTCACTATCTCTGTCTCTCTCTCTCTCTCAAATAAATAAATAAAATACTTTTTTTTTAAAGATTTATTTATTTATTTATTTGAAAGAGAGAGAATGAGAGAGAGAGAGAGAGAGCACATGAGAGGGGGGAGGGTCAGAGGGAGAAGCAGACTCCCTGCCGAGCAGGGAGCCCGATGCGGGACTCGATCCCAGGACTCCAGGATCGTGACCTGAGCCGAAGGCAGTCGCTTAACCAACTGAGCCACCCAGGCGCTCAATAAATAAAATACTTTAAAAAAAGATGATTTGAATGTAAAAGGAGGTCTACCTTTTTCTTCCACAGAAAGATTCAATATTGTACGTGTTGATACTGTCTAAATTTCTCACTAACATTTAATACTTCCCAGTGTTCACAGAAGCATGAACTTCCCTATCCAACCTAACTGTGTACAAATTTCCAGTTTCTCTGCTCTCCATTCACACCCTTTGCTACAGTTTCACTGAATTGCTTTCCCCCTTACATATCTTGTATCCTTTCTTCCATTTGCATCTTTCTTCACTGTGTTCCCGCAGCCGGGAATTTGCCTCTCTCATTGCAACCTATTTAGATCTGGTCCATCTTTCAAAGCACCTGTAACCTCTTCCACAGAATCATGCCCCCCGACTCCCACGGATTTAGCAACGCTTTCCAATGCCCAAATCCTAAAGCACATAATTTGCTCTCGAATTTATGAATCATTATCACAATTCTTCTTTGCATTATACTTATTAAAGGTAATAAAATATTTAACAGCAGGTATGGCAGTCTCCAGCCACTATGAATGCTTTGGCTCTACCCATTGACTGAGTATGCGCGCTTGCTCGCCGGTCGATTATGAGATAGAACATCCTAGATCATAAGCCCTCTCGGATCAGCATATGTATTGAATTGATCTCTGTAGCATCCAAATTTTGAACACAATGTCTTGCACATAATAGATATACTATTTAGCTCTGATCAACTATAGATATACAAAAACAAAGGATATGTATTAGCAAACTCAGGGCAAGAAGCTCACAGAAAAGCAAACATATTCAATCCACTGAAAACAGTTTTATAATATAATGTGCATATGTTGGTCAATTTTTAAGCACAATTTGTGTATGGTAAATAATCAGATGATACAGAATAATCCACTAACCACATTTCCCTTGATCACATCCTGACTTCAGAATTGAGATAAAAATCAAATAACATCACATTTTCTTAATGATTTTAACAAAACATCTACAACGATAAATATATTGTAAATAAATCTTGTCCATCATCATCTTCAATAAAAGTGAACTTAAATAAAGATAACTTTTTATTTAAAAATTAAGTCCTTGAGTAAGAGATACAAACTTCTAGTTATAAAATAAATAAGTCACAGCGATGAAAAGTACAGCATTAGGGAATATAGTTACTAATAGTGTAAGAACATTATTTGATATAGGCAGTGACTACACATGATGGTGAGCGCTGAGTAATGTATAGAATTGTCAAATCATGGTGATGTACACTTGAAACTGACATAACAATGAATGTCAACTATACTTCAATAATAAGATTAATTAACTCCTTGAAAGATTATTCGTGACATCAGTAAAATGAACAGAATCAGAAAATTCCAGAATAATAAAAGAAGTGATATACAAAAGCCAAAAAAAAAAGACATTTCATATTTAATTTGAAATTTCCTTAGTCTAATTAGAAAGAGAGCCTGAAGAAATGGAAATAAATGTCTAGTGGGTGAATTGAATTTTTCTTCAGGATCAAGATTATAACTATTATCTGAGTTGGGGGAACTCTACTAGGAGCTCAGAAGGGCAAGGACTAAGTCACATTCCACACTGCAGCCCAGGGCTTATCCCAGTGCTGGTCACAACAGATACTCCATAAGTATTTGCTGAGAACCTCTGGGATGCCCTTATAACAGCTGTTATTATGTTCTAACTGAGGGCTTTTCAGAGTGTGTTGTATTTCCCTTTTTGCGGGCTAATATTTAAACAACCCAGTTGGTCATGGAAAGAGGGAAAATTAAATGAATATTAAAAAAAAAGAAAATGGAAAAAGTCTTTAAAAAAAATGTTTCTCAGAACAGGATAACAAGATAGAGACTCCAACCCTGAGGCCTCGATTTTTATTGGTTTAATGCAGGAAGTCATTACTGTTCTGCACTTGTTTCATGGACTTTGTAAAACATGTTCATTCACCTTAAAGGCACTCATACTAATCACCACTGGAGCTATGTAAAGAATATATATGTGTATACAACAGACTTGGGGTGCCAGTTAAAATGAGATTGTTGCGGTCATCATAGACTTTCATTATTTCTACATAAATTGTTATGCTTTTTCAACAGCAACCAAAAAAACCCCACTTTCAGTAAGATGTTGAATCGAATCTTGTTCTCTGTCCTACCCCTTGGCCCCCCCCCTCCTTGGGTTAGCATTATTGGTGATGTGCTTTCACAGACTCAATTATTTGAAAACATTTGTGGGTTGAGTTGAGCATATTTCTATAATGGTAGAGGTTTATTTGTTCTGGCCCATTGAAAATGGAAACTGAGTGATTAAATTAAGGCTTCTAAAGATACTTAAGAAAATAAATGATGTATTAGGGTCATTTGTTTTTTAAATACATGCAGCCAGGCAAATTAAACCTCACGCAAAGTGTGATTCTTAATGCCTGCTGCTAAAGCTTGTGAACCCCTGGTTTAGGAGAATAAATGTGTGAAGCCAGGCACTCTATGTAATATACATGGATGCCCACCAACAAACAATAACACTCTTAAATATATCTAATTAAAACAATGTAGGAAAGAGCCGGATCATCTATTAAGGGTATTAGAGGGTTTTAATGTAAATTGGGAAAACACTTGTCATTACAGTTGGGAAGGCTAATTGATTTGATCTAAATTTTTAAGAGGAGTGGTCTTGTATATCTCTTCCGAATAGGGCATGATATTTTGTCAGTCTTGACTAATATCACTCTTGGATGAAATCCAAATGGCCCTCTTTTATATTCACTTGTATTTATTTTATTTATTTTTAAAAAAGATTTTATTTACTTATTTTTTTGAGAGAGAGCTAGAAAGAGCAGGAGCCGGGGGTGGAGTCAGGTGGGGTGGGGTGGGGTGGGTGTCTGGGGAAGGACAAGCAGACTTCCTGCTAAGCAGGGAGCCTGATGTGGGGCTCCATCCCAGGACCCCGGGATCATGTCCTGAGCTGAAGTCATACGCTGAACCGACTGAGCCACCTGGGTGCCCTTATATTAACTTTTAATTTAATTACAGCTACAATGTAAGGGATGTTAATCATGTGTCAAACACCGTGTTTATTTGCACTTTACGTTGTGCACTTATTTAAATTGTGAAAGTTCAACCAGTCATTAGCAGAGACAGTCCACAGGAGTACTACCATTTTTTTACTACAACTTAGGTTGGAACTCTAGAACCTTTGATTGATCTCATATTCTGATCCACTGAGCATGAGATTAATCAGCATGAGATTAAAATTTATGAGAAACTGCGATAGGGAAGATGCAACATTATTGGAGAAAATGACTAAGTTGAAAATGATTTTTTAAAAAATCAGAATGCAGAATAAATAGATTTACTCAGTAAGTAGAACAAGGACATGACTAGCATTAAAAAAATATCTATAACATGCTCCACATAAAATTTCAACCCCATAAAACATGACTTTTTGTATTCTGTACACTGTAATTCCAAAACAAGAATAAAAATGTTGTAAAAACAAACTGTCCAAAGGTGATTACTTAAAATCTATGATATACTCTGATTTAAAGTATGCATATCTATGTAGATCAGTTTTCCTTAGAGTGGACCAAGGTGTGCATAAAACAAAGTGCTTAAATGGGTAATATGAAAGACTCAAGGGGTAGTAGAACACTCAAGAAAATCTTACTAAGTGACAATTTTTCTGGTGTCCTGATGAAGAATTTAAAGGAGAAAAAAATCCAGTCAAGAAACTAAATATAGGTCTAAAACTAAACTGAACTAACTCTGTTTTGTTTGTTTGTTTGTTTGTTGTTCTCCCACAAATTGGCTATATATGTTGACTGACAACAAAAGGAAGTGAAAGCAATCCTCTGGATCGCTCAAAATAAAATGTATATCATAAATATACCTGAATTACAGCACAGAGTTGATTCTGTATTTCTATGGGGACAAAGCAAAATCTTGTACATTTTCTTCTTATCTGCGTAGAGTAATTAAATTCCTGTATAGTTTAATAATTTTCTCCCCACTCTCTACGTATTTTTTTTTTAAAGAGTTATTTATTTTGAGAGAGAGAGCATGCGCATGGGGTGGGGGGAGGGGCAGAGGGATAGAGAGAATCTCAAGCAGACTCCCCACTGAACGTGGAACCTGACATAGGGCTCGATTTCATGACCCTGAGTTCATGACTTGAGTGGAAACCAAGAGTCAGACCCTTAACTGAATGAGCCACCCAGGCGCCCTTCTATGTATTCTTTTAAATTTAAAATTGTTTGTAAGGTTAAATACTTATTACAGATTTCTTCTCCATATTATTAGCAATCTCTTATATATCTCTTATAGTTGGACATTTTCATGCCCAACTTCATATAGATATGTAAATTATAAATTTGCTTATTGTCCAAATTTCAGAAGTAGCTCAGTCAAAAATAATCTATCCAAAATATTGTTACTAAAAGGGCACATAACTATAAATGACTCACATTAGATTATGTATTCCATCTTATCCCCATCCTCAACCTCCAGCCCTCTGCTCAATAACTAATCTGAGATTAACTATTGATGAGTCAGTTCACTAAAATATAAATATATTGACTCATAAGTTTAAGTAAAATATAAAATAGCTTATGATTGGCTCCTTCTTGTGGGACTGATGGGAAAGAAGAAAGCAGTATTAGGATGAACAATTTTTATTCATTGACAGTTATTAACATTTATAATAAAATAATTTATAAACTTTAAAATTAAAAGTAAAATTAAGTAATTCAACTTTGAAAAAAGTACATATGAATTGCTTCTCTAATTACCTGAATTCTAAAGTCATATGAAAATCAGTGGGCATTATTTTCATATATTATTATATCATTTATTCATTCACTCAACAAACGTTCTTCTTTTTTTAAACCAAAAACATGAAAAGCTTTATGTATTCAAAGGAAATGATTTAAAAACCATGAGAGAAATTACAAGAGAAAATAATCAATGGAACATTGTACTGTGCTTTTTTTTTATGTTACGTTAATCACCATACATTACATCATTAGTTTTTGATGTAGTGTTCCATGATTCATTGTTTGCGTATAACACCCAGTGCTCCATGCAGTACGTGCCCTCTTTAATACCCATCACCAGGCTAACCCATCCGCCCACCCCCTCCCCTCTAGAACCCTCAGTTTGTTTCTCAGAGTCCATAGTCTCTCATGGTTCGTCTCCCCATCCGATTTCTGCCCCCCCCCACCCCCGTGCTCTTGCTGCTTGAAAAGATCTGATTCAATATTAACCAAAGTCCCTGATGGATGGCATATAGAAGTTCAACAAACATTCTGGAAGCGACTCTATGGGTAAGGCTTTCTGCTAAGTGCTGGGCTACCAGGATGACTAAACCATAGCTCTAGTCTAAATGTTCAACTTAATGGAGGAGACAGGCATAAAAACAGGTAAATTCAAGTCAAAGAACAATGATAACAAAATATGCAAATTGTGGTGCAGAGAGGAGCAGACAGGAGCAGATCTGGTTAGTGGTAGAAGAGCATAGGAGGAGAAGGAGGCAAAATCTGAAAGAGGGTGAATTAAGTTCAGGACATATGTAATCTGATTCATCTATGGGATCTCGAGGCAAAATGTAGCACTGGCCCTACACCTCTGGGCTCTTAGGTTCGTTCTCCGGCTTCCCTCTGCTCTCCTATCAGGGTAGCTGTCCCCTTGGCTGCTTCCCAGGCTTCCCTGGCAGTTGGCTTCCAGCGGGATTGATCAGGCATTGGCAGAGATTGGAGAATGGGAAGAAGGAAGTAACCAGGATATTTCTCCCCATCCTCGTCTATCTCCAGATGTATTTCTAGCATTTATTGTTTCTCTTCCTTGTCTCCTGCTCCCCGCAATTCAGGCTTGCCCTGGTTTCAGCTTTCAGGACAGTCACTTCCTTCTGCCACCTCACAAGTTCTGCTATTTCACTGCCACCTGCTCAGTTTCTCAGGGATACCATGAGTATATAATCATTGCCAGCCATCAGCTTCCTCTATTTTAAATATTCAGAGTGGTTTCCATTTTCTTGGTTGGATGCCTGGCAGACATGAACTATTGGAGGCTGAATTCCAGGGACTTTGGAGGGTAAATTTGGAACTAATCAACATACAGATGAGAATTGCTGAGTTTATGCAGAGAGAGAGTTTGTAAAATGGTTGGTAGATTGAGGGTGGAACCCTGGGGAAAAAGGCAGCAGATAAAGAAAACACAGTCTTTGAATGAATCTAAAGAAAAACTTTTAGTTGAATCAGAAAAATGTGGTATCTACTAATCCACAAGGAACCTTGGCATCATTAGCATCCAGCATTTGCCAGATGAGGTTTCTGAAGACAGATCAGGTCACCAGTTAGGTAACAGGACCAGATTTGAAATCCAAATCTGGGTTTCCTATTTCTTCATCTAGTGTCTTTGTGATACTGTGCCATTAATCATTCTTTTTCATAGCAGGTGATTTGGCATCATTTGCTTGGGTTCAAGTTACTTGCTCTTATCTTGTGTGATATTTGCACCTCGGTTTCTTCTCATGTAAAACTGGTATATGGTATTATTTACCTTTATAGGTAATTTTAAGAATTAAATGAGATAATACATGAAAAGTACTTAGAATAGTATAAAGTAATTAAGATAGTTGAAATTACTGAGAGGTTGTGCAATCCAAGGGGGATAACAGTGCTGTCAGATCTTATCACAATATTATGAAAGATAAGCTAGTCATTGCGCACCTTACAGATACTGAATATGTGTCTGCTGAAGTTAAAGATTTTCTTGCATTTTGTAATACATTTACCATTTGTTTAACAAAACCAAATTTAAGTTCAAACTGGGTTTTCACTTTAGAAGTTACTTTAGTCATTTTTTTCCTATAAAATGATTTTTATACCATTAGTTTCTTCTGAGCTCCATACATTTAAGATTTTCCATTTTAAGTGATGTTTCATGATTTATTTTCTATTTGCATGGTATTTTAACAAAAATTTTTAAAAATCTCAACAAAATATTTGTTTTTTACTGAGAAAGTCTTCTGATTCTCTCTCCTGTCATCCTTCTCACTCTTCTTTCTTGTTTAACTTTTTAGTACCCCTAAGTACTTAAATGTTAAATATAAACCAAGAAATTGGGAAATTGTTAAATGAAATTACAAAATAATTCTAATCTACTAGGTAACACAGAGAATGGTGCTGTACTTCCCAGGGCTGTTGCCATTAGCACGTAGAAATTTACATTTATATTCAAAGAGAAACAAATCAAACACTTGTAGTGTAACATGTAGATTCAACCAAAATCCAGTACTGTAAATTTTAACTTACCTTCTGGGTCTGCTAGTCCCACTCCTACTCCTGGCTGTTTTACAGGTTCTTGCCCATTCTGCCCCATCTTCCCTCTGTTTAAAAAGAAAATAAAAGGTTATATATTTAGTTATGCTCTCCTAAATGCAAATGAGAAGACCAAGTTCCCAAAAAATAGAATGACATTATATATTCAGACTTGAAATAAATTACTTGAATGGCAAGTCTAAACACAATAAATTACTCTGTATCATGTTAATTTTAAAATAGGGGCTTGTTTTTTATTCTTACTTAGTCTGAGCATAATACCTCAAAATTCAGTGTCTTATTTATTGACTCATTTATCAAAAGATCAGACTATCATGAAATTATCAAATTTTTTTGAGAATTGGGGTGTTGTTTTTTTCATTTTTATTTTTTTGCATTTTTAAAATTATTATTATGTTATGTTAATCACCATACACTCCATTTTTAACTCAAGAAGTGAGAAGAAGTTTTTATATCTTTATGTTTTGTTACGATCACTTGTACAGACCCTTTGGTGAGAAGGGAAATGTTGAATTAAATAACTTGCAAGAATAAGACTGTAATAACACAGATTTTTATTTCACTTAGTGACTTTCAGATCCTGTCGCTGTTTTCAACTGTGCATAGCGTGTTAGCTTTTGAAGTCAGACCTCCTGGTCTCTGCCCCTGGCTTCACTATTTCATGTTATGTGTAATCTAAGGCAAATCTACTTAATCTGGTGAATCTATTTCTCCTTTTGTAATAAAAAGATGGTAACACTAGCTAGCTTTTGGGTAGGACAAAATCACGTGGAAAACAGTACTTAACACAGTGCCTGACACATCATAAAATTCAATAAATAGAAAATATTAATAGGTAGGTATGCACATAATGGCTTTAGAATTCAGCCAGAGTCTACTACTCTTTTAGTTTCAGCCTCGAACTTTCTGGAAGGCCAAATTGATGAAGAATTCATGATACTTTGAGCGCTATGTGTTCAGAATATTGACAATGTAACAGCCCAAACACTATAGGCTACTTCTTATTTTTTCAGTAAGAGAAAAAGCTACATGGCATAGAAAAGATTTGGAATTGCCTTTATACGTACTTATATAAGATGTTCTCAAACGAAATAAAAACACCTAAGTTTTAAAAAGGGTGTTTGAACAAAAGAACTCCTCGATACTATACTTTCTAGACAATAATTCTAACACAGCAGGATTTGCTCGCAATTAATTCTTACTTTCACAAAAATATTTGGTTTGCTGACTTTGCTGAGAATGTGATCGTATTTCTTTCTTAAGAATCCAATTACATCTCACTTGAAAACTGCTCTAAAGATCCTACCATTCTATAGAGATGGTTCTGCACATAATGAAAGAGGAATAGATATAAACTCAGAAATTATTTTATCTTGAAACCCATTACATTGTTCCATTATGACAATTCTAGGTCAAAGGTCTAAATACAAATTTTTATCAATTGTGAAGGACATGAAAAAATGTTAGAAATCATATATATACTTATATACATATAGATACAGTCTGCATCTGAATATGTGCCAAAAAATTCTTGATTAAGCAATAAAAGGAACTTCAATTTGTGTAATTGCTTCAATGAGATTCAATACAAGTAGATGATAAATTTAAAAAAAATTTGCTCTGTTCCGATCAGACGAGAGAAAATCTTCATAACTCAGTAGCAATCTTACCGTGAGCAATACTAACAGAGGGAACCAAACGTCTTGTTACTGAGTCAAACTCAGATGAAAAGGAAAATCATTTTAGGAGTGTTCATCTAACAGATGAGAGTACTGAAAAATTACTCTTCTATATATGTCAAATTTTAACAAAATAATTATAATTTTTAGTAATAGTAAAATTTGGGTAATTTTTTATTTGATCTCACATCCTAGGTTTCGAATTTTAATGGTATCTGATATTCAGCTGCAGTCTTTGTTTCTAATGAAAACTGATTTTAACGTTAGGTGCACAGGGAAAATGTGTATGAGAGGCATTTCTAAGATCTTACAGGTACTTCTGCAGCATCGTGAAGCTAAATAAAATACGAAGGAAACTTGACTGTGGGTTATGTGAAGGATGCAATTTTTCTGAATTCCCGGGAGATAACCTTCAGCTCAGAACATGTGGGCTAATTTATATTTGTTAATCAATCACCAAACAGTTATTGAACTCTTATGTTAGCCTAAGCAATAATTGTGTTAGACACAAAAGGGCATGTAAAAGAAATACCAAATACTGCTTTAGAAAAGAGAATTTTCTTTGTGCTCAGATGGCAAAACAATGGTGTGTCCGAAGCAGTTTTGAAAGGTTTTGAGGAAAATGGGAAAAACAAAATTGGAATGTGGTATGTATGTAAAAAATACATAATCTAGTTCTACTTCAGATATTCAGATATTGAGGAAATAAAGTGCTTTTTCTCTGGAAGTTATAACTTTATCATCAGTGTTAAATTATTTGAAAGGTATGGATAAATTGGAAGGATATTAAGTGATGTGTGGTTAAAAAAAATCACAAACTCGTATGATATTCACAGTCTAGAGAGAGAAATGTAATGAATTTGCTGAAATTCTCTTCATAGAAGATCATCAGAGAAAGAGGAGTAATGAGATCAGACTCCTTTTAGAAGTAATGTCCAATAAAAGAGAACTGATTAAATATAAATAACTATTGAATCCATAGCCTAAGTCTTAAGAAAAGAAAAAGATGGGCAGGTGATCCAATAATGTAACAATTTAAGTAGGAAAAATATAACTTGAAAATCATAAAATATAAATACATTTTTCACTGTACAAACCCCTTTTCCGCATTATTTTGCTTTTGTAATCTGAGCCATTATATAAATATTGGGAGTATTCTGGACGATAGAAGGAAAGATTTATAAAAACCTTGACACTAAAACAAAGAGAAATAGAATTCCACTCCCAGAAATGGCTTCACTCAACACTGGAGAAAATGAAGAAGATCCTTTAAGAAGAGCCCAGATCAGGGGTCTGCAAACTCCGCAGGGAGCCAGATAGGAGACGGTTTGAATGGTCCTGTACTCAGGTCTGCCCCTATAGGGCAGAAGTAACATTAGGCAACACATAAGCAAGTGGGTGTGGCTTCCAATAAAACTTTATTTATGGACACTGAAATTTCAGTTTCATATAATTTTTATGTCTCACAAAATGTGATTCTTCTGGTATTTTTTTACCCCCAAATATTTAAAAATGCAAAGGCCAAATTAGCTCACAGACCTTGCAAAGCTAGATTCGCCCTGACCTAGATCCTGGAGATGGATGGTCCAATGACATTTTTCAAAACCTGGAAAACGAGTTCCTTGGGAGGAGAAGGAAAGGTTGGAAAGTCTAGATTTCGACACTGGAACAGACATAACCAACATACGTATCTTGGATGCTGCTAACTTTTGCCACCAACATGGCTAAGCCCATTCTAACACATCCTAAACACAATCTGCTTTCGTTTTGCATTCGATCTGCAATATTATTTTCTTGAGGCTTAACATATTACCAATGAACTTTGTTCTAAGATTATGTACTGGGGACCCTGTATTACTTGGTATTTGTTGTGGAAAATATGGAAACACTTCAAAATCTTCCTTTTTAACTGTGGAAAGATTACTGAAAAGCCTCTATGAGGAGCCCAATGTGTTATCTATTTCAAAAACGATATATGAGCTCTTTAAATATGTTTAAATCTCTCCTGATTCAAAGTAAATTAATCTAAGTTTATCTCAAACACCAATAATATTTGTGTTTGATCATTATGTGATTACGCATCAAGGGACTACTGCTGCTGAACTTCATTTAGTTATTATTGCAGCAGTTTTTCTATTAAATACAGATTGCACTGATTAAATAGTCCTGGAAGTGACCAGCGTTCATCCTTAGAATTGGCTAAATTAACCCAATCTTTCCCGAACAGTCTATTTTCTATGGAGGCATACACAGTTGAATTGCTTCAGGGACAATGAGTCAGAACTGGATAATTATCTAGTTATTTCCTGTTAAGTGTTAAGCAAAGCTTACTCATGTTATAACTTTGTAGTGGAAAAAAAAAAAAAAAAAAGACAAAGAAAAACCCCCACACTTACATCCGTGGAATAGGAAATAGATTGGTCTCCCCTGCAGTGCTGCCGCTCCCTTCACTGTCCACGCTATACCCGCTGCCGGAGGAGCCGGTGGGCACGGAACTTTCTGCGGGCCGGTGATTGGCAGGCTTTGCTGCATGGTGTGGGAAGAGTCAACACCACAGTCAATCAATGAAACTCCCATTGATCTCCAAAGGCATCATTCTACGTTTTCTTCATTTACACGGATAATGAAACAGCTCTAGCAAGAACTCCACATGTCTTAATCTGCCTGTCATTTTCTTTTCCTTAACCAATAAGGTGCTGTGGTAACACTAAGGACTTGGTTATTTTTATGGGACATAGAGGTAAAAAAAAGAACAAAACACAATTGTTTCTAGGGTTAAATCATCAGATTTTTAGACTGAGTTAAATAGTATATAACCAGTCTATTACTATTATCATTATTACTGGTTCTCTTTGTGGTTTATTTGTACAGTATTACAATAAGGACAAACAAATATGAATTTGGGCTATTTCATGGAGAAAGGAGTTTAGAAAGACTTGGGTAGAGAGAAATAGTGGGATGAGGGAAAATTTCTTAATTATTCTCCATATTAACCGATAATCTGTTTTTCTCCTGAGAAGTGAAGATATAAGTAGAACAGATGGTTTCAAGAAGTGATTGAAGAATTCTGTGCTTGTTTGTATGTAACAACTATCTCCAGCAAGTTTTTAAATTTGAAGATCTTTGCTTCTCCTTCGGCATTTCTTCATCTATGATTGGGACTTGTTTCAATAATTCCTTAAGTTTGATTCTTTTGGATAAAGCAATCCATATTCCCATAGAAACATTGTAATTTTGTGTTGTTTAATGCAGTAGGAATACAGTACTAATATTGTTAGTGGAGTTCTAGATCAGAGGAGATTTGGGGGGAACATTTGATGCAAAAAACAGAAGAGAAGGCAAGTGTTTCCTCTTCTTTTTGTGGAGAGAAGCTTCTCTAGGCAAATTTTAAAAATTATTATTATGTTTTCTGTCACATGGTCAGAATTCAAGAGCATGAGCTTTGATCATACTGACAGGATTTGGAATCCTAGCTCATTCTAGAGTAAATCTAAACAGTCTCAGCTTTTGCATTTGAAGATAATGGGTTCAGTATGCATACTTCAACTCATAAGATTGTGACCATGAGGAGTGAGATAAAGCAGGAGCTCAGTTACTTTCTCTTCCTCATCTTGTGATTTTATTTGTCATACCCCCAACCTCTTCTGCAAGGTTTTCCTGTCAATCACTGCTCCCTAGTGTCTTTGAGCATACCTAGCCCCTGATAATGAATTTGCTTCAATTTTCTTTCCAATTCTAGACATGTTCTAGGATACAAAAATACTTCGAGTCTCTCTCTTCTATAAAAACACCTGTGTTCAATCAGGAGTTTCTTAAGCAGTTGGATAGATTCACACTGCGGGCGAATCATTGATAATCATTGAATGACACTAAGATATCTACATTTTCCTTAAAGAGATGTATACAAACACAATGACTCTTAATCTGGTGGAATTTTAATAAAACAAGTACATCCAAATGAAGGGAAAACTACAGACATTGTGAGGGAAACCACTTGAGGACAGGAAATCCACCATCAGGGTAATCGGGATCAAGTCTCACAAAAGTTTTGGTTTTTCCCCACTTCTCCACTTTTTCCTTTTTGGGACAACAGATTCTCTAAAGCCACCAGGACTTGTTATAATATCTATTCCAGTGATAGCAAGATCACTTTCTCAGAATAGAGAAATAAGGAAGAAGTGTTGGGCAATAACAGCAGGTATCTGTGAGTTGGGACTAGCTATTTAGAAAAAGGCTTGAATATTGTTAAATCACCGGTCACCGATCAATTACTAGCAACCCAGAGTAGATTTGAGGAGACAGAACGATAGTTATAATGTTTGATATTTTCTATGTAGGAGAAGCCCAGATGGTGTAGTTAGTGCTAACTTAAGGACTTTTTAAAAGGATAACTTAAAAAATATAAATGACTATCAGATATGACTATGATATAAATTATGAACATTTGTAAAGTAAATTAAACTGTATAATCAAACACATAATGAGTCAGATTAGTCAACTGGTGGTAAATAAGGAACGCTGCCACATTTTTTGATTGGCATTATGTAATCCAATCAACAATATTGTTAATATTTTTTAGTATGATATTGAATGAAACACTTTAATACCATCAACTGGAAAATCTCAATATACTACTTTCAAAAACAAACCTTAATTAATATATGCTAATTTTTAAATCAACTTATTTTTACTAGATTAAAACAATTTTCAACCAAGATCCATCTCGCAATACATCAAAATAGCTATTATAGCAGAGCTGTCTTATTTAAATTTCAAAATATTCAATCTTTTCTATGTGAACTTTGATTTTACCTGATGCAATTTCTAGTTCTATTTCTCTTCTGGAAAATCTGAGATGTGTACAGAATGTAAAACAATATAACAAGAAGAAAGGAACAGGGGTAGAAATAAATTTAAGGAGAGCTTTTCATCTTGTCTAGGTGAATAGAAATCTCATTTGGAAAGCCTATACAAGTGCTGTCAATTTAAATGCAAACAAATAATAGTTTATAAGAAACATAAAAAGAAAGAAAACCAAATCTAGAGAACATATACATATATTGGAATAAGTGTAAGTCTACCTAACATATTTGGAAAACAAAATTATGTGTTAAGTTTGAGTCTAAAGAAACTTCGGGCAGTTAGAAGTTAGGTGAACAATTCACATAAATGGAGATGTTTGGCATCATCTTACCAAAACATCTGGTGCTTGATATTTTTTTTTTTCCTAATCTGGTATGGAAGTGTAGGGTAAAGAGAGCCTGATGTCTGGTAGTTTCTAAAAATGAATTCAACTAAAAATGTAGAAGAGACCTTTGCTTTTTACTGGGCTATAGCTACATAGCATAAAATGCAATTAAACATACAGAAATGCAGAGGTTTTGATAAACTGGGACTAAAAACCCAAGTATTTTAATAGTTCTTTATCAGATGCTTGAAACAATGCGTATATTTACTAATTTTTTTCTCTTGAAACAGTCTCCAAATAAGAACGTGTCAATTCTCCTACATTGAGCTAAACCTGCATTATCTCCAACACGTTAATGAATAAAGTGCTTTTACAACTTGATATCCGAGGCTAGATCTCAAAGTAATTTCAAGGCATCTCATGATTTTGGTCACATTCTTTACTTGGCCTCTCAAAGTCCTTAACCATCTGCTTCTTTCCAAATGTATCTCCTGTCATTCTCCTTTATACATTTTTCACGGAAGCCCACTTAGACCACTCACACTGGCTCCCTTTGGTTTGGCTTTTTTTTTTCTCCTGAGCTGTAGCTGGGCCCGTTCTTCTGATTTTGTCATGCCTTTCTCTGCACCTGTCACTTTCTCATATCGAAATTGTACTTGTCTGTAAAGGCCCAGCTCCGATTGCACCTGCTCTGTGTATTTTCCTCATCTTCCCACTCAGAAGCGAGCTCTTCTATATCCGTACTCTCCTAGCACCAGATCACAGGTCTGTTTCTGCAATGACCACTTTCTATCTTTGGCTGTGGTTGTCACATTCATGTTGCTGTTGGAAGCCGAGCCTGTGTTTTCTCCACCATAGCCTTCTCAAAAGCTCATCCTGGAACTATGCTCAAGCCATATTTAATGAAATAATAATAAAATTAATAATTCTTTCCCTTAACAACACAACTCAAACATCCGAATGATTAAGTAGATATTTTACTTTTCATCTGGCTGTGTGCATTATGCAAATCATAAATCTCTCATTAACACCACTTGATGTGGGAGGGTTATTTTTTTTTCCTCCATGTTTTTTCAAGGAAACTTGGGGCAATGCAATTTTTTTTTTTTTTTGGAGTTTTAAAAACAGAGATGCAACTTTAATCTGTCATATGGTAGAGAAAAACGTGATCACTCAACTAGGTGTTTTATTTTTTCCCAGTCCCTCCAAAACCGGTTTAACTGAAAGGAATATTTAATGATAACACACTAAACATGGGACTGCATAGTTTTGCACTCCCATGGAGTCCTAACAGACCATGGATATTTTATAAATGTATTTAAATTGGAATGATAGTAAGAAATAATATGTATAGTCACATTCCATGGGAGAACAAGAGGGTGTTCTTACAGACATTAGTATTTGTGCTGGTTCCAAATCTGGATATACAGACAACTGGTGAACTCTGGTTTATATTTAATATATTTAAATATAAATATAATAATATTTTAAAACATTAAAACTAAATATGACTTTCAATAGACTCATGATTCCAAATTAGTAATTTAAAACTATTCTACCTTTGCTTTATTCTCTTTAAATAAGAGTTTCAGAGATCATGGACCTATTATGCTTGAATATATCATGTGCCTGTGTATTGCACATAAGAAGTGTTTCTTTTATGAGGAACTGAGGTTTACTTAATAATAAAATGCATTTTGGAAGCCTACATTTTTGTGTCTTCTTTCTTTTTTAATTCCTATTTGTACTATCAAGTACCAACGAGGAGAAAGAATGTAATCTCATAAATATACGATGGAATAAGCCCACTCCCGCAGAGAGGGTTCTTGTACCCTAGAGGAATAAATCCTAGAGTGTTAAATCATTTCTGTCCTCAATTATTGAGGGGGCATTTCAAGTAAACACATTTTATCTTCTGTGAGGCAATTCAATCTGTTTTAAATTATTTTTTGACCTCTTCATTTTCTTCAGATGGGAGATAGTTAGACATCATTTTGTTTTATTACTCCACTGTGGCTAGCCTTAATTAAACCTGGTAGTGTCTTTTTGACTGCACATCTGTCTTCAATTAGTTGGCTCTGTTGGTTTTTTTCCCCCTCAACCATACTTAAAAAATGCCGATCTATCACTGTACCTACCACACGAGGGCAGCATTAGGCTCACAGTCCGTGGAACAGAATTGTAGACTTTGTATAATTTTGGAACCATGGAAATTAAAAGCTGGCAAGAACTCTAGAACCATCATTTCGCCTATAGAAAAACTAAGCCCTAGAAAGATTAAGTGATTTGTTCCGCGTCACACACTAATCAAGGAGAGAAAGAAAAGAAAAACTAAAAAGTGCTAATCCACTTTTCTGTCGCATCCAATTGTCTCAAAGTGAGATCGTGAGGTCTCTGCCTACCTCAGAATTCCAGGCTTGGGATACAGGACCACGGCTTTGCTGCCTGTGATGTTCTACCGCTGGTTTAAATCCTTGGTCCAGCTCAAAGATATATCCAAATATTTTAGGAATAATTTATAATGTTGGTAGTCTATAATTTCCCAAATTACTTGGTGGATACAGCATTAATATTATCTTCAGAGATCAAAAATAAGTCAGTCAATAATGATTTTGTTTATTTCGGTAGCTTAATAATGGAACTGAAATGACTATTTTAGATATTATGTATTTATAGTATATATATATATATATATATATATATATATATATATATATACATATATATATTTTTTTCTTCTGCTAGCTTTAACTTTAACCTAGCTGGACATTATTTGGTGACCTTTTCTACTTTCTCCCCACTGCCCTTCCCTCTATCCTTCTATTCTTATTGCTGTTTTTCTGGTTGTTATTTTTACTAATGAGATCTTGCAGTTTTATCTCCTTTGTTGATTTGCTTTGAATGTGAACCTGAAAAGGTCAGGTTCTAAGTTCAATTGTTACCAGCATTATTTGGTAAGTTTTCCCTTGAATTAGGTCCAATCACATTTTCTCTGTTCCCTATGACAGTTTAGGGGTATTAAAATGAAAAAGGACTTTAGAAATTTAATACTTTTTAATATTACTTCAGGATATTCATCATCTGATTTGGAAAAATTCTAAAGAAACCAGCCCCTCCCCTCCCAAAATGGCATAGGTACTTTCAATACAGCTACTTGTAGGAGTTTCCACATACTTCCAAATTACAAGTTTTTACAAATGAAAGTATTAAAAACAGCTCAGACTTCTACGTCATTTCTTTAAAATGGCAAATTACGGGTGAATATAATCTCGCAAAGTTGCAACAAACCATGAGAAATGGAATGTCACAATGTCTTTTTTTCCTTATAAAAAATCAAAGTATGTCCCTTAAGATACTCCATATTCACATAGTAGCTTCTCTCAGAGAGAAAAGAGGTGTGAGGTCTCTTATTTGCTAAAATCCAGGAAAGGTAGTAAAGCTTAGTCTCGTTCCCACTCTTCCTTCTCGATCCACATAGGCCTTGGGACTGAATTTGCAAGATGTTTCAATAATCATTTCAATCTGTTTTTATCTAATGCTATCAGTAATTTGCAGGTATTTCCCATACTCACTAATCATACATTCTCTAGTTTTGTAGATAATGGGATTAATGATAACTTCCAGGAACAGAAGTAATACATAACTTTAGTGTAAGAGGTGTTTGGAAGTGAGAGTAAAATTAAACTAATAACATAGTGGAGAGGATTTTTTTCTTACATAAATATATGTGATGGCTCATTATGCTATAGTTCTTATATTTTTGCTAGAATATTGCCTTTTAAGTACATCTCCCTTTTTTAAGCTTTTTGGTTCAGAACTAGTTTTCAAAGAAGTAAATAAAATATTTAAATGTCTAATATTTAAGTTTACTAAATAAACTAATACCGACATTTTAATATTTAAAATATCTAAAATGAATACAATTTAAGTGGAAACCAAAATTTCCTAGTAACTACTGGAAAAAAGCTTGATTAAGATATTATCATAAATGAAAATTTTAAAAAATCATTTTATCTTTAATAGATTTAGGCTATAATTCTAGTTGTGTTCAAAGAGATAGAATCAACAGAGAATTATATTAAGTACCAAGTTTTGGTTTTGTGCTAAAATATGCTAACATAATTGTTACAACACAATAAGGATTTTTATCTTTAAAAGATTAATAGGGAGAATCATATTTGGAAAAAATGCAAGATTTGAATTAAGTTCTCAAGAGAAGCTCTTACTTTTACAATATTCATTTAATTCTACTTTGAACAAGTATTCTCTCTCTTGCAGTTTGCTTGCAACACATGCAGGATTGTTTGAGTGGAAAGTAATTTAAAAATAATGTTTTGAAAAATGTTCTTACATAATCCTGAAATTGCTAACTTAGATCAAGAACATGTAGATAACAAGGATGCTCTCCTTAAATGGAATCCAAATAGTTTGATTTATATAAACATTTTGCCCAAAGCAGACTGATTTATATGGCTAACATTATAACAAATACTATTATTTTTCATATCATTCAAATGTACTCAGTGGCCACAGAATTAAGAGGAGTTTGGACAATTATTTGATCAATGCATGTCCCATCCTATGGGATCTCACTTCTCTAGTTAATCTCATTAATCTCTCTACTTTCTCCAAATAGATCATTTTCAAATACTTTCTCTCCTCCTATAGGTAGTTATATCCTAGGGGACTGTAAAGATTATTAGGAAGAACCAAAGCCAGGACAAATAAAAATATAATTAATTATATTTCCAGATATTTCTAAACATGAGGATGTTTGATTGCATATAAATTTAAGACAATGACTATGCATTTTTTTCTTTTTCAATCGCAGTGGAGCAAAACTTACACTTTTCCCATTCTTCCTAATTCTTCCCAGATATCTAACTGGTTATTCAATAAATATTACTAGGATGGGAGATTCCCAGGGACCGTTATTTTCATCTGTTTTGTTCACTACAGGGTCACTAACTCTTTGAGGAGGTTCTGGAACATAACATTCATTCAAAAAATGTATATATGAATATGAATAGATGAAGAGCAACTAATATATGTAATTCAGATAATATTGTCCACAAATGATATTTTCAGAATTCCCTTCTAGCTTTAATTACTTAAAAACACATTAAATTATTACTTGAAAATTAAAAATCAAGAATTAGGTAAGAGGTTAAAAAACTTAATTTTTTCTCAAATTTGAATCAGAGTGATGATCTTCAGTTTTTCTTACACCAACAAAATTAATTTGATCTCTATGAAACCGGTAATATAGATACTACAATAGAAGATAAAAGGAAACTATTTATAACAATTGTTTTTCCAATCAGCCTTATCTTTAAGATAAGGATGCAAATAAAATTTATTCTATCTTTATAATACACCCTCTCTATTTTAGGTTGGGAGCAGTTTGATTAAAGCTGATTAGGCAATTTACCAGTCAAACTGTGAAAGTAGTAAGTAATAAATATGGACATACATTCATAATTTGACCTAAATCAAGCCAAATAAAATACTTTAAATATTAAATGAAAGACTGTCATTTGTCAATCTTAATAATTATAAATTAACATTAGATGAGAAAGGAAAGAAGGGATTCTGAAATACAATATAAGAGAAAAAAAAGCATAGAAAATTTAGAGACAAATATGACAATTAGATCTGGGAAGAAACCTCCAGTTACCCACTGTCTTTGGCTACTGGAAGGATTATGACTGTGCATTCGTATAGATCAATGGCTCTTAAGCATTTTGATCTCAAGACCGCTTTTACATTCTTAAAAAATATTGCATTCCCTTAAGAACTTTATTTTATGTGAGTTATATCTATCAATATTTATCATATTCAAAATGAAGAAAATTTAGAATAAGCAATTGATAAGCACATATTCCATTAGCGTTCAAAGCAATGATGTCATAACTTCTCATGTAAATGTAGGAAAACTCCACTGTACATGAAAAAGAATGAGAGGGAGAAAGGCAAATAACACTTAATATTCTTGTATTTGATCTTGTAAACCCTAAAAGTGCCCCCGGGACACACATTGAGAATTACTGGTCTAGATCTACCATAATAGAAATGAAGTATTAACTATGAAAATAGAAGAACCCAATTAGCATCAGCTTTTTTTGACAGTCATCTTAAACCACTATATACAGGATTATTCTATCGTGCCTTTCATTTTTTAATTTTATACTTGTAGTAAAAAATATCAAGCTTTTAGGCTTTCTTAAAAAGATTTATTATTATTGATATTATTCTTATTAACCTCTCTAGCTTTGGAATTTGTTCCATTCAGAACTTCATAACTCTACAAAGTAGAAGGTCTGAACTAAAAATTATATGTATCAAAAAATCATGCTTGTCTGTGCTACTCTTGCTTTAAAAACTACTTTATGGTTTGCAGAAACCCACAATAAATAATATTTGGCAGGCATAAAATAACACACATTCTTCCAAAAACGGGTTTTCTCTACATAAAGTCTTTAATTTGCTGGTACCTTAATAGTTGGATGAAGCCAAAATAGTGATTCAATAGTGATTTACTTTATGAAATGCATCAGCAATGAGAATGCTCTATAACAAACTAAAAGCATGTAATAGATCCATATAGAGAGAAGTTTCAATTATATAGTAAAAAAAAAAGTCCATTTTTTAATACCTTTTTCTATAGATTCCAAATTCATTTTATATAGTCAGGTAAAATTATAATGTGACCTATAGAACTTCAAATAATGTGGCTTTCAGTCTGAAATGTGTTCAGGAGGAAAAGTGGATTTTGTTCCTGTACTCTTTTAAAAACAAATATAGCAGAAATTTTAGTTCACTGTTTTGCTTATAAGTTTAAAAAAAGGGTGCCATGCTCCTTTTATCAAGCATTTTCTTCTTAAAAATGTATCTGTTTTTGTTTGATCTGTAATATCAATATTTTGATTACTGTTCAAATTATCAATTTAATTAATTTTTAGCCTTCAGTATCTCCATGGAAATCTTCAGTTATCTTACAGTATCTTAAAATACATTGAGCTATGAAGCTATGACTGTCTACATTATTCCTATTCATATATCTAAACAACTCAAGACCTCGATCAAAATTCTGCATTTCTGATATAATATGTTTCCATTTAAAATCAGTAAGTATTTTTTTTTTTTTGGCTCCTCAACGATTAATTGTATATTTATACATTCAACACAGTAACAAAAGAAAAAGAAAAAAAGGATATTTTCAGAGTCTGGCTCAGTACCCATGAAGGTTCCTTTCATCCTATCCCACTAACTAAGCCCCCCGTCTGTCCACCCCCTCCCATTATCTTGCACAATGCAGAATAGGTGAAATATCACGGTTTTACATAATGTAGTACATGCAGATGAAAAGTGGAAAAAATCAAGTAATTCATGGATAGTTAGATATCTGGACTTAGGCAATACTGTTAAGTAGCCCGATGGTGCCTTTGACATTCGTCTGCCTCTCCTTAGGTAGTGTTTCCCCCAGGTCCATGATCCCGCCTACCCAAGTGAACACATTCCCAGCCCCATGCTCATATTGTGCCTTTTGTCCAGGGTCCCGCACTGTGTCCCCATCAGCCTTCTCATGCTCCATGCTTCTCATTTCTTTCCTCCATCAGCATTTACTTGCCTGTCTCATTTCCTCAGGGTCCTGCTCCCTGGTGGTAATTTGATAAAGTAACTTTTTAAAAAATAATTTCTTCAAGCCCAAATAATTTGCATTTTAAAAATTAAGTTGAACTTTGTTAAAGCTATATCATAAGTAGCATTTGAAGGGACTTTGCCATGTTAAAATTAGATCATGTCTTCATGGTCACATCCAATTATACAGGCCCATAGCTAGATCGTTTTGACTAAGGTGCAGCCATATTGAAGCCAAGTCAGATACTTGGGTAGACCAGTTGGTCTTGCTATTCATGTCAGATGAAATGAACATATAAATCCCCAGTGTGAACCAGACATGTGGATGGCTTGGTGCAGACCCACACCTATTACTGGAAAAGAACAAAAGTACCCATGATAGTAGATCGGTGGATTCACCTTTGTGAATAAACGTCCATAAACAAGAGACAGTGTCACATGGTCAGAGCTATATACATTTACTCTCTGTGACTTTGCATGTATAGCAGAGATATTCCTGGCAATAAATGTTAAATGACTAAAGAAATATTTTAAAATGCATAATCATTCTTAAGAAAATATGGAAACTCTTAAAAAAAATTTAGAAGAGCATTTTGATCTTCACAGACAACAAAGAAAACCCTCGTCCCCAGAAAAACAGGCACAGAACTTTGAAAGCTGATATTATCCAATTTGAGTCCCTCAGACTTTGTTGGATGTTTACTGTGTTCAGATCATTACAGTTTCAATTTTCTTTTCATTTTCAACTACCCAAAGTTTTATTTAAGTTTGTGTTTTTACATGAACACATTGAAATGAGGAATGCAAATCTGTTTTTATTAACCTCTTACATACGTGACAGGAAGACTTCACCTCCAAATGAACTCACTTTGATTTCTCTTCTGATTTCTCCTTTACTTCCTTTTGAACCCTCTCCTTCCCAGAAACAGAGAACGCTAAATTCTTTCTGACCAGAAGTGACCATCTACTTCCAGTCAGAAGAGAATGGGACGCAGATTACCTATCGCCCTTTGTCACCAACAGTACCCTCTACTCCCGGTGCCCGTCCCGCTTCCCAGCCCGGCCACCCCCTACCACTTGCCCAAGACAGCAGCTCCCACAGAGTGATGGCTTAGTAAGAGTTCACCACGATAACCTGCAGATATGAAACTCTTCTGTGACAGGTGCTGAAAATGAGCCTTATTGAAAGTGGAGTTTCCAGCAGTGGTCTGTGGAAGTAGCTTCAGGCTTTTCTCCTACAACTCGGCCACTCCAAGGAATGCTTAATCATAATTCCCACACACAACTTATTCAATGGTTCATCTGCTCTCCTATCCTCTCCAACCCGTTCCAATGGCTCCTATCTCATTTCCCAGGGTGGAGGGACATTTCTCCTCAGCCTCTATTACTGTTCCTAATTTTAAAATTCACATAAAATCTTAGTATCAAGCAAGAATAACTCAGGAATTTCAAAATGCACTTACAATATAAAATAGTGGATGTCAACTAAGGTTTAAAGAACGCTTCAATCTGATTCAGTTTGAGTATGGTTTAAAAAAATAACTATTTTTTAAACTCTCCTCTCTGGTTGCTGTCACCTTCTAAAATGGTGGAGCCTGTGTTCAGTCAAACCAACTGGCTTGGAACAAAATCATTTCCAGGGATTTCTAAATACAAAAGAGTTGTTTAGGCGTCAGGATTATGTGGCACAATCTGTCTAATCTTTCTTTTCAGGGTTCCTAGCGTGCAACTAAACCCCGGGGGGAGAGAGAAAGTTCCTTCTGGCTCACTCCATAATTCTTGCTTGACCCATCTTTTACGCTACTTCAGGCAGAAATCTGCTGAGCAGTTCACAAAGAAACATTCGAAAGGCTCTTTAGGGACAATTTCGTCACCCTTGATAGAAATGACTACAGATGTACACACGATCTCTACAGACTCTGCTTACTGCCACACTGGGCTCATGCATGAGAGGGATTCATTTCCTTGGGTTTGTGGCAGCTTAATTTTGAGTCTTCAGAAAAAAGGATCATGTAGGGAGAGCAAGTCTAAATTGCATTCTGCCATCATTTCTAGCAACCTCTCATCATTTGTAAGAACTTAAGTGACAAATAACAAGTATGTAAATGACAATTGTTTTTACTGAAATCAGAAGAGTTTGATTTCAGAGGAACCAACGTATTTAGGAAGCAAAGGTCTAGGACTAGAACAAGGGTCCGGTTGCTGATTCTAGAAATTTCTGTGTATTCTATCCATCATCCCAGCCCTCTCTCTGATTGCTCACTCAGAAAACAGCGATAAGAATATCTGCCATGAAGACCTCCTTTACCAGGTGTGATAAATGAGAAGATGGGTGACAGAACACTCGATACAATGTGAAGAACTGTTCAAATGAAGGGCATTATCATCAGAATGCAGATGGGACTGTGTGAACTCCATTGTGAGGTTTGAAATGGAAGGCTTTTATCTAAACACTTAAAATTAATAATAATACTTATTTATGCAGTTAGTGAATGAGAACTTGTTGGCTCTTTGTATGTTTCCATCTCATACCAATTTTTCTATGCTTTAAACTAATTCTACAGCATTTTATATAAATTTAATCCTATAGCATGTTTACTCTTAATTGGCAAAATGCATGGTTGAATTATATTCTTGGTACATTTACAGTAGCAGGGAAATAATTATGTTTTAGAAAACGGCATTTTATCTTCAGTACCAAATTAAACAAGAAAGCAGGTTATGTTATCTTGATTATTTCAATAGAGAATGGCTCCAGGATTCAGTCACAGCATCTTATGTGGATGAGAATATCCATTACAGCATTACGCAAAGAAAGGGAATTAAACATATTTTGCTACGAATTTTAAGAACCACGTCAAAAAAAATCAGACAAAATATTACACAGTAATACTGAAATCATGATAATTTAAAATAGAGTGAGATAGGGAAGCATTTCATTACTGTGACATCATTATGGAATACTTGAAGTAAGAAAATGAGTAACTGTAAGAAACCAACTGCTCATTTGATAGAGAAAAAGGTAAGAGGAGGGATTTTAAGTACTTTTGGGAAGTAACAGTAAGCCAATTAGAAAACGGAATCCATGCACAGGGGATAATTACCTGGCTAATTCAGAAAACATCACTGTGCTTTATGCCACATACATTTTCCACTGCCCCTAAGTATCTGATTTGTTGGGACAAGAACGTATTAAAAATGGTAGTCTTTGGAGAATTAAGAGAAATACAACAGGAAAGTATAAGGCTTGATTTTGATTTGGGGACAAGTAGAGAATCGTAAAATCAAGTATTTTTGGGTTGGAAGGGACTGAAGGGGGTACCGCTACCCAATTTTTTTAAACCTATTTTTTAAAGCCCTTTATTTTATAAGTGTTTTTGAATTAAATCTGAAGATAATTTTATAATCACCCTCGTTTGCTTCCTATCACTGGTGGTGATACTCTTTTCTTTGGGGAAAACTCCAGGAGTGTTGGGGTCTGGCTAGGGATGGATACAAACTTGTTTTCCTTTCTGAACACGGCTATGGAATCAAGTTTAGATACACCTCCAAAGCCAGGGCTCAGGGGATTTGTCCTCCTCTATCCAGGAACCCAAGAAGACTGTGGAGTAGATCAGATGTGGGAGCCAGAAACTGTGGACGTATTGCCTAGAAGAGCCCAACCCCAATTCACACTCACATGTTTATGTATGTTTGGTGCTTTCATTTGGTCATAATTTTCCATCTAGCTAATGATGTTTCAACATCAAACTTGGTTCCACTCCCAAAATGTTCTATCATAGAGGTCTCACTAGCAACGGAACAGTAACTAGCCATACTCTATTGCAAGGAATCAAATGAGAAAGCAAAAACTGACACACTCATTTTAAGCTGCATCATATAACAATGGCTCAGAACCCAGTAGTTTATGAATGAAATAAAGATACTTTATTTATTACACAGGCACTTGGATATTCACATGCCCAACACATCTGATACACTTAACAGCTATGGAAACATGAGTGGAAAATGTCTGTTTGTAGGATCAAGAGAGAACTTTCACCATGTAAAGGTGAATTAGTGCATTAACAATTTTCCCCTTACTTTCCTCTAAGAATTTCCAGAATCCACTGAAGTTTTAAAAAGTTACACTTGAAATAATATGCAACAAAAACTGATCTACATTCCAACTGGTATGCTAATTTGAATTTTGAGCAGTTTAAACTTTTATCACAATGCAACATATTTATAGTCATGCTTGAACAGATTAGGTTAGTAGCATGCATTCCATTCTGCAATATGAATATTGTTAATCTAGTTCCCAACAGAAGTCAAAAGATGCCCAGTGCATAGAAAAATACAAATCACTGTAGTCATATATTATGGGACTGATTTGGGGACTTACACAGTGATGATGAAGTCCTGAAATGCCATGCCCACAAAAGCACATCAAAAAGTGGATAAACAGATTTGATCAGACAATCTCTAAAAAATTAAAAGATGAGGGCTTTAAATGTGGGGGATGTTCTTGCTGTGTGCTTTGCATAGCGCCTTTCTGCTCACCTCCTTCTGGCTTGACTGGTCCATCAGACACCACCTTCCTGAGGGCTAGCTGGCTTTGGTCTTGGTTCCCATTGGCTGGTGGAGGCAGATTATCAGACTGAGTTCTCTGAATGGGGAGGACGCCCGCTATGCTGTGTCTGTGCTGCTTCCTGGCATGATTAGACTGACCGCTTTTATGTGCTGCTGAGGCAGTGTGGGTGGAATGGAAACCCAGAGTACGTATCCTCGGATGGAACCAGCTTCAATGTCACTCATGCAAACAGAAGTGATCTTTTGCTCCATCTCAAGAGGCTGTGTTTTCAAATGCCAAAACGACACCACATGCACAGCACTAGAGGGGTTAAAACTGGCTGTTTCTCGGGAAATGAAGACTTGGGGAGATGGGGATAACATCGATCTCTCTCCGTGATCTGGCTAAGGCTGCTTGGAAGCAAAAGGGCAGCTCCGTTTGTAAGATCTCTGCACTCGTTCAGTTTTTCCATATCGACTGACTACATTTTCGCAAATTAAATGAAAATACAGCAATTAAGATGGGTGAGTTGTGATTCTTTAATCGGCCTCTTGCCTGTATAAGGACTTCCAGTGGTTAGAAAAGAAAATAGCCTATAAATTCTCTGATATCGTATACAAAGTGTGATCCAACAGAATGGACCCGACTGTGCTCCTTAATGAGGGGACATGGCCTCATCATATATGTCTACACATATAATTAATATTATGTACTTTTGGGAAAATATAAGACATGATTTTATTCACAGATTTTTTTTTCCGCTAAAAGACTAGAAAGTTTCCCACATGGAAAGCTACAACATTTCACATGCATAATTCATTAAGGTTTCTAAGCTTGAAGTGGCTTTCTCCCCCCGCCCGCTGGGTTGGAGAATTCGACTGTTGGTCGCATTACTCTTCTGCCCGACAATTTTTGAGTGTTTTCAGATGCAAGAATCTCATCTCTAATCTGCTCTAAATGCTTGTGTGTGTGCTTTTTTTTTTTTTGGTGTAACGCCTGGAAAACTGGCAGCCACTTGTGCTCATAATTCCCGGATTCTCAAGGATATTTAAGCGCACACGAAAAGGACACACGACACTGCTTTGCCTGCAAACGTCACAGACACAGCCACCAAATACTATGAGCCAGGTTGGAGGGATGGCGGAGACAGAGGGGAAACAGCCAGTTTTATTGCCGTCCACGTAAATAAATAAACGAAACGAAAAATCGAAGTAAGAAAGAGCAGATTTATGTCTTGGTACTGTTGTGACACGGACAGAGGGACAGAGGATGGAGGGAGCAGGGTCTGCCAGAACACGGAAAGCGAACGGGGAAGGACAGCAGGAGAGAGGCGACAGATGAACATGAAGCTGCCATGCTGAGGAATTTATTTGCGTCTTTTACTTGGTTGCAGGCGGAGCTGCTGCACTGCGGCTTCGGCAGCGGCTATGGCAGCCCCTGCATCTTCCAGGTGGCTCTGGGTGACGCTGGTTTTGCTCTGACTGCGCGACGGTCCGTGAGAGCGCAGGTGGCCTTCGGAGGAGGATTTCGAGCTACCGGGACTACTGTGGGATTTCTCAATGGTGGGAACCTGCATGTCTGGTTACAAGAGGGTGAGACGTGAGTTAACAGCGCTCCAGCGTTCCTCCTGGCAAGCTTGGTCTCACATAATTTGAGACTGTCTAAGATTTATGTTAATTCTGTTTCCTTTTGGGCTCATTTATGCAACTGCTTGTCACTCGGCGATGTGATTAAACATTGGGGGAACAGTTGTGGGGAGGAACGTCAAAAGGATAATCATGTCGAGAAGACAGAGGTCTGAGAAGAGGACATACATCTAACTAGCCTCATGGAAATGCATATGTTAACTTTCCGTATCGCCAAGCAACTGCTAATTCTAGGAGGGACCAGGCAAGAGACAAGAGGCTCCCACGGCCACAGAGGAGTTTCCAGTGAAAATGCAGGGAATGCCCGGATGGAGGGGTGTGCGTCACCAGGACACATTAACAGTGGAGACTGGAGAATCGTGTCTCAGGGGATTTCAGAGAATGTATATAGAGATCCCACATTTACTATGGCCATCAGAGAGAGAGAGACAGAGAGAGAGGTCTTTATGCTAATGATCTTCCAGAAAGTTAATCAGGGTAGCGTTGATCTGGCCAAGTGGGATCCATAAATGATCTATAAAGCTCATTCATAAGTCATCTGTAGCCCTCATGGTAGCCCGTGGTTTGTCATATCAACTCAGTGGCCTACTGGACTCGGCCTCGTGGTTTTCCATCTCCGAGAACACTTGGCACCTGTGACCCATTCCTTTCTAATGTGCAAAGAAGCACTTTTCAATTTGATGTACTTTCTGAGGAGAGAAGGGAGCAATACTCAGGTCCAGTATAAACATTTAGAGTTGACACTTATAAATAGTTCAGTGTGCCTAGGTAAAATACTACATGGTTATCTCATCTAGGCAGTAACTCGGTTTATGATGAAGATTGATGTTGTGTGGTAGGATAATCGGCAATGAACCTCTCAAAGGAAAAGCTCATTCAAATGGGAATGCTGTGCATATTGCCAAACCCAATGTCTAACATTACCATTTCAAAAATAATGATAGTGGTTTAAAAAAATCATAGAATTAGCTCGAGGCCAACATTTAGGAAAGGTTTAGGTAAATTTCAACATACCAGTTGTTTTGGTGACATGGGGAAAATGTTCTTGGTATGGTAAGTAAAAAGCAGGATGCAAAATTATATATGCTCATATATTACATATATAATATATGAGTAAGAATATACCTATGAAAAAATAGGGGTTTAAACAATGAGAAGAAATATGCATAAATGGTAATGATGAGTATGTCTAGTCAATGGACTGTTGAGGATTCTCATTTTTCTTTATGAAATACCCCAACATATTTGATAAAATCGTATTATCATGGATTTTGAGAGCTGGAAATAATCCAACAGCTCATACAGCCCAACTCCCTCCGTTGTATTGGTTGAAAACCAGAGTCGAAGAGGTGAAGATCACAAAGTCATAAACCTGATAATGCGCTGATCTGAAACTAAAGCCCATTTTTCCTGATTCCATATCCATTACTGTTTGCAGGATATTATATTACATACTTTCCAATAGAATCCAACATTGTAAAATATATTAAATATACAGGCACTCATATTCAAGAAGTTACTGAGTGAACAAATAGAAAAAAGCTTTTTCTACTTGAAATATCTCCTACCCTTGGATGGGTCAGGGAAGATACCATGGCTTCTGCTTTTGATGACAGATGGTTTTGGAGACTGTTGGCTGCCCTGGCTGGAATGAGCCTTGCCATGATCAATACTTTCAGTCTGTTCTTTGAGAGAATACCATCTTGGAGTGTTATCGAGATGAGATGTGCTAGATAAATCAATCAATACCTGAAAAAATGCAGTAAGTCAATGAAATTGATATAATTCATCCATTACTTTTATCTGTGATCTGAAATTTACTCAAGGATATAAGCCAAAAGACATAGTATGACTTTGAGGATGACAAGGCTGTCTTCCTCATTTTTCTTTACCCATGACATTGGGAACAACATCTTGTGCATATTAGATGCTTAATAAACATTTGATTAGGGGCACCTGGGTGGTGCAGTCAGTTGGGCATCACACTCTTGGTTTTGGCTCAGGTCATGATCTCAGGGTTGTGAGATCGAGCCCCACACTGGGCTCTGCTCTGCTCTCCCATTGCCCCTCCCCACTGTGTACTCTCTCTCTAAAATAAATATATATATTTTTTAAAATGAACATTTGATTAAACTGAACTGCATAAGATCTTCGACTATAAATTATTTGGAGATGATGTGAAAAGGTAGTCACAACTCAATCTCTTTATGAATGAAAGCTCTCTTTTACTAAATGAACACATTTTAGTACTAAACTTGGATATCTTTTTTTTTAAAACTTGGATATCATTTTTAAAGATTGCTTTTAGTTAGGAGAGGGACAAACTAAAAAAGAATGGGTAATTTGCAATTACTGACTAATTCCCTGTAGTTTAAAACATACTTTAACTCATATTTGAAATAGGGATATGACTAACAATTTATGATGAGAAAGCACTATATCATGGTTTGACTGGCAGCATTTTTTTCTTTCTTAGTGGTTCATGAGTAATATCCCATTTTACAATTGCTGGCATTTTAGATTTGATGAGATATAAAAAAAACGAGAACCAACACAATGGATATATGCTCTAGGTTCATGTCAACAATAAATTACAAGGACTATAATAAATCAGTTTTCTGAAATGAGACATTAAGTCTGATAGAATATTGCATTCTAGAACTGTCCAAAGATCAAGATTAGTCCCAGGGACTGTACCAGCATGGAGCCTGCAAGTAAAGGTCAAATGGCCTAATTTTATAGTAAAGAAAAGTGTGGAGTCTTGGAACCAAACAAGGTCTCCTGTCACCTAGACTAAAAAACTGTTTTCTATTGTTTCTGGGAAGGGACATCATATTGTCTAGGTGTTATTTTATTTTTGGAGAGGATTTATTTTTTAACATTAATTCATAACTTCTGCTTTAAGTAAAGATTACTAAATATATTTTTTGAAATACTATAGATTAAAAAAAAAAACCCACAGGATCTGACTCTGCCAGATTTCATGATTAGGGTAGATTCCATGTGAACTTATATAAAACTGATTTTTATTGTTTTCTCCTACTTCTATTTTGCCTCGTAAAATATTTTGAGAGATTTTTCATGGGATACTTAAAAGAAATAAACAATGCAGAATGCCATATCAAGTCATTGATAGATGCAGTGAAGAAGAGCAATTAAATACCTGAAAATGCATTTTAAAAATCTAGCGCATTTTATAATAATTTATCTCAAATTTGGATTCACAGCATGATTATATATCTACTATCAAAACAATAATTCATCTACAAATTAGTTATAAAGTACATCAAATGGTAGAGTGAAAACCATTTCTCAAATTACTATTCATCCAGTCAAAGAATAAATCAGGAAATATATCCTATCCACCAAAGGGCTTTAACCAAAATGATTATCTAATAAACTTAAGAAATATGCTTGTATCAATAAATTTTAATTGGTGGTTTATAATGAAAGCAAATGAAGAAAAGGAAATCAGATGCTCACCTCACCAAGAAAGTCATTGGAAGAAAATCTATCATAATCCCAGACTGTCACCTCCAGTGTTTTCTTCTTAAGCTACAGTTTAAATCAAAATGTTATTAACCCCACAAATTTTCATCACACTCTATTATAGATTCATTTATTTTCACTTCCTTGAACTCTTTCCATTTGTGTAAAAAGTCTTCAAATTTTATCTAAAATGTAGGTTTATATTAAGTATTATATAAAATATCAATGATTTTATAGTCCAACCCACTGTTTGTTCATGAGACCTCAAAATTTTACTAATTCCCTGTTATTCTAAGCCCCCACTCTCGATTTTTATTAAAAAAAAAAAGTAGAATCTATAAATGCTCTTTAAATACATGGAATTTAAAGGATGAAAAACTGTCTAGGTTATTTGGATAAAATATTTAGATTGGAGTTTTTTGGTTTTAGTAAATCACCAAAAAATATGGTAGCATTCTCTAATTTCTGCAGGTAAATTTAACTTATTTTAAATTCAAGAACCCAGATTACA
Source organism: Phoca vitulina (assembly GCF_004348235.1). Classification (NCBI taxonomy): domain Eukaryota; kingdom Metazoa; phylum Chordata; class Mammalia; order Carnivora; family Phocidae; genus Phoca; species Phoca vitulina. Next base: position 72,288,336 of record NW_022589707.1, on the reverse strand, counting down.
ATTTGTACCCAGCTTCAACTTCATAATCAAATTAGAAATCTTCCAGAGGACAAATCATAAATCTTTCAAATCCTTTAGGCCAGTCCCTGTATGCCTTGGTCTGTACCGTTTAGCCCCACAACGCCAGGTTCTTAAGAGGCCTCGATTTAGAGAAGAGATGAATTCCTAAAATGTTGCCTGGAGCAATAACACATTCATATACACTGAATATTTTCTTTGTATTATTTGTGAAAGTCAAAATACAGCCACCTATTATTTTTGCAATATATACATATCAAATCATTATGGTGTATACCATAAACTTATACAATGTATTATGTCAATTTTCTCAGTAAAACTGGAAAAAAATGAAAGTGATTGACCAAAATTTATAAAAAGTATATGGCCAGTTGGAAAATATTTTCCCTTAAAATATGATAAATGTGGCCCAGGCTGTTGAAATATTAAGATTTTGCAATAATTGATGGCAAATGTTCCATTGGTCTTATTTATTTTTTAGCTGCTTTGTCAAAATGCACACATTTACACTCATGGTAACTGTGCACTGTATCCATTTCCTCTCACTGGCTACATTTATTATTTGTATTTTACTCATTTCTTTTTGTTTGTGTGGCAAAATTGATAGACCACAGTCTTGCAATAATTTTGTCATCGGATTTCTAATATTAGCCGAAAACTCTCACATAGAAAATAATCATTGCATACCTGTTCCATGGAGATACTTTTATAAATTACTGTTTGATTCCACTCAGGATTAAGACTTTTTTGAACATATTTAGTCCTCCTCTTGTACTCAGCACTGAATTAGAAGAAAAAAAAAGAGTTATCTTGATTATTCACCTTAACTGATGACTTCATAGTCAGCTGGAAGGGCATGCAGACATTTTAAGATGATATTTTGTTTTAAATCATTATGCAATCATCCCATCACCTTCCTGTCTAAAACCTTACTTTAAGTTGAATACAAAATGACAATTTAAAAATACGTTGGATGCCTTTAGTTTTATTTGCTCTAAAGTAGTTTTTAAAGAAAAGCTTTTAGGTGTTCTAACTATACCATAATTTTAGAACCTTTCTCTTTCCTGAATGCAGGAGACAACTGCATGAACTATATGGTAACATCAATAATAATTTAAGTATTTCCCTTAAATAATAATTTGGTATTTCACTTTCCAATAGTTTTACTTCTAATCATGTCCACAAAGCCAAATGGTCTTTCTTTTTTTTTTCCTATTTAAAATTATAATAATTTTTTTGACTGAGGAAAGGATGAGAAATGTTTGTTGCTATAGCTGAAATTCCATGAACTTTTGTTACCTTGTATTTAAAGTATATTTTGACACTCTTAGTAAAGTAGGATATTTAGTTATAAAGCAATTAAATATAAATTCTTAGTTTATGTCAATAGCCCAGATAAATCATTATAAACCAGATCAAAATAGTTCCTCATTCCTTATAACTTGGGGCATTTGAATTTTTCCTTGACTTTTCCATTCCCTCTGAGCAACAGTTAGAAGTTTATATCCCAAACCTATTCTAATTAAGACAAACAGAACATCTATAACTGACAAAAGACAAACAGACATCAACCGGCTGATGTGGTTGGAATTATTGTTGTTTGCTATTAGCCAATGTTACCCACACAGATGAGGCCTTCATCCAATCCTCACTGCCTTTTTCCCGAATTTTCTGCCTAGCCTTATAGCTGAACTCCTAGATAATACTTCAGCTCCAGTGGGCAGCAGAGTCCTGAAAATCAACCTACTCATCTGGAGTCCTTTCATGTGCTCTGATTTTACACGTTGTCTTTTCTAAAGGGACAGGATCCTGACCCTTGATTTGTTGTTCTATTCCTAACTATGGGCTGACTAACTTGCTAGTTCCTGGTCTCTAGCACTGCCACATCCTGGAATGCCTCCTACTGTTTCCCAAGCACTAATTTACTCTATCCGTTCTAGATAGAGCTACTGAGAATCAAGCTCTAGTTCACCACTCACTTTTAGAATGTCTTCTCTCTTCAGCTTTATTCTCTTTCTTATCAGCCACACGCAACGGCATTAATTCCCAACATTGACTGCATATTGGGATCACCTAGGAATCTGAGTTCTGAGGCTACCAAGTAGGGCTCAGCGCTGCACCCATATTCTCCGCCCTGCACCTCCAAGGAGATCCTGATTTAGTAGGTCTGGGGTGAGGCTTGAGTATCAGAATTTTTTTAAATCTCCCAGGTAAGTCTAAGGTGCAGATTGGAAACCACTGAACTTACGTTTGCCAAGGCCCCATGTGTCAGCCATTGTGAATTGAATCCAATTTAAGAAATAGAGCATCACTCTCATCACTTCTAACCAACTCATTTGTGTAAAAATAAGAGCAGGATTTGACCATTTTTTCATTCAAGACAAATTGCAAAAAATTTGGAGGAAATGCACATGTGAGGATTTAAAGAAACAGGAATTCTCATAGACTGTAGACAGTATAAATTTGTACACAGTTTTTAGATGAATTTTAGATGAAACTGGTGAAGTTTAAGTTTATGGACCCAAATAACCTAGACAATTCTACTTTGTCTTCTTCCACCTTACAGTTTTCCCACCTGTGCACAAGGAATGTGTTCAAGAACATTCATCGTAACATTGTTTCTAATAGCAAGTTAATAAGATAATATATAAATACATTATGATATATTCTTTCAATGAAATAGTAAGCAGCAGTTAAAATGAATAAATATACACTTCCATATATTAAGATGGATAAATCTTGAAAAAAGTTGAGCAAAAAATGTACAGAAGGATAACTATAGTTATCGTGATTTAAAATTAAAATCATGTGAAATAATACAGTAAACTGTTTATGAATACATGGATATAAAATAAACATATAAAAATATCATAACACAGTTTGGGAATTATAGGTAATAAATTCTATTTTGTGGTTATCTCAGGTGGACAGGGGAATGGTTTCAGAGGGCTTCAGAGGGTACTTATAAAATATTTTTAATTAAAAAAATGAAGCCTAGATAGCAAAATATTAAAATTTGATGGAACCAAATGGCAAGAACACAGGTATTTGTTAGTTATTTTCTATAATTTTCAGTGATTTTTGAAATATTTTACAATACAAATTCAAAATAACTTTGGTAAACTATGTTCCTTTATAGCTTATGTTTTTGATTTTTTTTATGATGACATAGGAAGAATGGATGTGACCATTTTCAAGATAATAGCAAGCCTTGGTTACTCCTTTAGAATTCATGGCTACTTCTCTAGGCAGGTATACTTAGAAGAAAAACACATGGCAGTATAAGTTTTAAGGCTTCTATTTGTTTTGGCCTTTGTTACTAAGGTAATGAGATTGTGCGGAAACATAAGGATAAGATTCATAATACACTGGAATAGTAGTAAATTATTTTTTTCCAATGCTGAAAAATTAAATGCATAACTTTTTAAAAAGATGGTAATTAATGTCAAATGCAAACCCAAGTACTTCACTAAAATCCTAGATATGTCAATATATATGAAAATAGTCTGTAATATTTAAATGTCTTCCAAAGAATTCATTATTCATCATCTTTTCTGAATCTATGAATAATTGTTATTATAATTTTTCACCTGCATATTTTGTCATTTTTTTCACTTTTACATTTAGCAAAAGTTCTTAATTCATGTATGAAAAAGCAATTTATAAAGTAAGCACATTAAAATAAAAACAGCTAACATTCATTAAAAGCTTAGTTTTTCCCAAGCAGAGTTCTAAAAGCTTCTTATGTGTTAACTCATTTAATCCTCATGGCAATTCTATGAGACAGGATGGAAAAAAATGAAGCTCAGTAGAATTAAGGTATGTTGGAAAGGCTGCATAGTTATTAACTGGTAGGACCATGATTCAAACATAGGGAAACTGGTTGCTCTCCTATATATGTAATAGAAATTACATACAATATGTGTGTATATATACACATATCATAAAAAATTAGGCCAGCGTTAGAGTTGTTTAGGGAAATTCTGACTAGTATATCCTAAAAGAGTGTTGTGGAATGAAGGATAATTACTACAAATATTTATTCTTGCCCAGATCCACTCAGAAATAACCACAGTTGGGGGGAATTTTATGTTATTAGTGAGTTTGATTCTTCAATTCTCTCCAGACTCAAGGTCTGGATTAATGTAGGAATACACAACTTGCCTCCACTATTTCTGGTGGAACTGTGTAAATGATAATGCAATCCTGTGCAGTTTTTTTTTTTTTTTTTTTTGGACTTGAATGTTATGCAGAGATGATCGCACAAAGCCATTCCTTCAATAACACTTGCTTTATAACTACCACGAACTGACCATCTTGAGCATGATCCCAATGGGCTGTGCTGCCACTTTACAAAATTGAAAACTCAGCATTTCTCACAACTACATCAAAATCTGGACTGACAAGTTGAAGATGAGCAGGTTAGCAGTGGGATTCTTAAATGTGAGCATAAATTAGGTTGAGAAAAAAAGTAGAGTTCATTTTCCTTTCCCTTCTTTGTCTGGAAAACACACTATATTCCCTCACGGGAAGATTGCAATAATGATATTATAGTAGGACAATTAGGCCGTATCTAATAATCAGAGAAGTTTTAAGAAGGGAAAATAAAAAGTCAATTAATCAAGATGGGGCATGGTGCTAATAAAAAAATTAACCCTCATTTCCTTGAAGTTTTGACTAACTTCTTTTCTCTTTCATTTTTTAAATTATTGACCAGTTACTTTCTCATAAGTAGATAATGCTTTTAAGACAGACAGAAAAAGATACTTGAAATTCAATTATTCTCCCCTATACTAGCAGAAAAAGAGTTTTCTGAGTTTCTCTTTTTAATTTCAAAAAAAAAATAAGAAAGATGAATGAATGGAATATGATGACGTCTTTGTATTTTGCTTTCATAGAATTATCTAAAATATTGAAGGTTTTCATTTCTCTTGTTTTATTTGGCTTTCCTTTATTGGAAATTATACACACACACACACACGCACAATTTATTTTTAATTACTCTTCTAAGGATTTTCCTTTAATTTAGAAAGCAGCTCAGATAATATCCCGTTTTTTTAAGCCCTATTCTTCTGTGCAGTAGTGTGTTTTTGGCACATCACTTGATTGTCTGTGCTCCCTGAAGTCAGAGCCTATGTGGCCATTTGTCAGTTCTACCCTCAGCACCTCACACAGTGTTTGGAACAGTTTGTGCTAAAGAAATGTTTACTGGATGGGTCCTTAAAATATACTTCTATTTTTTTCCCCTTAAAATCTATTGAAATGAAACAAGCTTTGGCCTTTGAATTGTAAATGCATGCAACACCTGTACCTGCTTTATAGAGGTCCTGGAGGGAATAGTCTGATATGCTAACAAGGCGGTTTAGAGAAAGTCCACGCTGGAACTGAACTTCCAGGTATCATGATAGTGAAAATCAGCTTCAGTCAGAGCAAAATCTCATTCGTGGCAAAAGCCTGCACTTTGTCAAACAGTGTAATGAGAGAAAACCAGAATGAGATCCTTCAGATATGCTCATTTCCATTTCTTAGTTAGCCAGGGACAAGTATTGAGTTCATGCACTCTTTATAGGCTCTTTCCTGTTTCCTTTCATGTCGGGGCTGACAATTGGGCTTTCAGAGCTTCTGAGTATATTGATCCGAGGGTGGGAAGAGGAAATGAGAGATGAGAAAATTGGACCAGTGAAATTCTTATCAGTGAACAGGACTTTCTTTCTTTCTTTCTTTTTTTTTTTAATTTTAAGAATGACTAATGTGTTACATTTTATGATCGAAGAAAACAAAGTTGTTTGGTTTCCTATATACTGTTAAATGCTTTTGTATAATTCTGTAGCCCAAGCATTCCGCATCACTTTTTTGTAGGAATAACTGACCACTGGTGACTTGATATAGCCAATCATAAAATAAGGATAATCCAATAACTTTCTTAATTGCAGGCTTCATAAGCTGAAGTGTCTAGGTTGTCTTCCCTATAATCTACCCTGCAATCTAAAGTTCTTCACCTCAATTTAAATGTATATATATATTTCCTGTATATAAATTATATATATTTGTATATATACACATATCACAACAATTTTAGGCCAATTTGATAGTTGCTTTGGGAAATTCTAAGTGGTATACCCTAAGAGAGTGTAATTGTACGTAATACTGACAATAATATCAAGCACCATTTATTGAGAGCCTATTATGTGTCAGACATTACGCTTATCACTTTTGGTGTATTACTCTGTGTTTTACAAAAAACCTGGGAGGGGTGTTATTATTATTCTTATTTAGCAGAAGAGGAAGTCGTTTTAGAGAAACCTCCCAACTTCTAAGAGGCAGGGCTGAAATCCAAACCCAAGCTCTTTAGGACTTTATTCACTGGCCTCCTCAGCCAAAATTAAAATGTCAGTACCTTGTCATTATTGTTCCTTCTTGCATTGACAGTTCTCAAAGAGATGATGGAAGTGACCTCTAGATGAAACATAGGATGAGAAAGTGACTTCTAGATCTTTGAAATTGTAACCAGCACACCCCAGACTGTTTCAACCAGTATTTATGTTTACAAAACATGCTCTCTTCTAAATTAAATACTGACAATTATTGTCATTCTGACAATTTCCCCTCAGTTTCTCTAGATAAAGGATAGGAAGGTTCTGAATAAAGTGACTGATAACGTCTGTTCTAAAATGACACTATCTCCGGACGCCTGGGTGGCTCAGATGGTTAGGCGTCTGCCTTCGGCTCAGGTCATGATCCCAGGGTCCGGGGAGTGAGCCCCACATCGGGCTCTGTGCTCAGCAGGGAGCCTGCTTCTCCCTCTCCCACTGCCTGCCTGTCTGCCTACTTGTGATCTCTCTCTGTCAAATAAATAAATAAAATCTTAAAAAAAAAAAAGCTTTAAAATGACACTATCTCTTTCAACCGAATAATTTTGCATTTCGGTCTGAGACCAATCTGGATGAGAGATCTGGATGCTGTCCTGAGAAGGATGTCATATCAAGCAATCTGTCACACTATCAAATTTACCATGGTTATGTGTGCAAGGAAACACAACCTTTCTGGCCACTAGAAAGGGTGTGGTGACTAATCCTATTCTTTACAATATTTAAATATCTATGCCTTTCAAAGCAGAAACAACCTCTTTTGGGCATCAGCTTGTCAGGCTTACTAAAGATGTCAAATTTTAATGTTGCAGACAAAAACAAATCCTGTACCATTAATATTCTGGGTGGGATTAAAATTCCCATCACCCACTGCTACAGATGGTGCAAGATTCACCTCCCCAACTAAATAACACATTTAATATAAAATGTAATGAGATGTGCAAAAGAATGCTTAGTTATGTATCTAAAAGATACCCTTAGATGACCATGTGATGATGTACCACGTTATGAGCTCTATTAGAAAACAGTTTCCTACTAATGGCACAGAAAGGAGGATGCTCTTATGTTGTTGCCAGTGTGCTAGAGGAGGCCGACTATGGCATCCTATTGCATGGCAATGCCTTTGCAGTGCAGAAGGTATAAAGGCATGGAAATGTTTCAATATCAGGTCTAACTAAGGGAAAAAGACTCGAGAACTACGGTGTTTAGGATGAGATTCATGCCCAGTGAATCTGGAAGGTCAGTTAACTTTTGTGAAAAATGACTCTAGATTTTATTTTTATTTGTAATAGAAGACCCAGGAGAACTTCAGCCATGGTTATCACAGGAGAAGCTAAATGAATTTTAGTGGACAAATTACATATGAAAACCAGTTACATCTAATTTCAGGGTGGTATTTCCTTATTCATATTTTTCTGTTTTTAATATTTTCTACTTTTCAACATTCTATGGCACACATAGGCCAAACCTGTTCGGTAATGTGATCAGAACAATTTGCTGGTAGCCTAATTCAACAGATACCAACATGTAAAAAGAAGCAAATTACATCTTTGTCAAGTCAAACTGCAGGTGAATGTACACAAATAGGCAAAAAATAAAACTCCAGACATTACAGCGTAGCTTGACACTGAAAGAGAACCAACTCTACCTTGCATTCTGGACAACCATGACTTGACTGCATTGATTCCGAGAGCGAGAGTGAAGGATACAACAGGCAAGTCGGAAAGACAGGAAGAAAAAAGTTAGGAACAGAAATAAAGGAAGAAAATACGAGAATAATAACGGGAGGAGGTACACCGTAACATATAAATAACATGAGGCAGAAAAGAGACTTAGAGCTACAGTGAAAATAACAGCTCTAAGCCATATAACAGCCAAACGCCTTGGCCACTGTAAACCATAGGAATAATTTAAGGAAAGGTTTACGAATTGAATAGGGGTAGTTGATTAGCTCCCTTTGGGGCAAATCCCACCCAGCAGGCATGTTTTGTCGGACAAAATATGTAGAGATGTCTTCAGGTGGGAAACTCACTCTTTATTTCACTATAGTTCCCTCCTTCCCTGTTACTCACCCCAGAATGACTGACATATTCATGTTATCTGCCTGCCCTTTCGGGTTATTCAAGCATGTAATAGTCTAATGAAACATATCCTGTAATAAATAAAAGATAGGCACTCTCATATAGTTCAAAAGGTGATATTCTCCAGGATATTATTAGAGAAGAGAGAAAGTAAAAGACACTGCTTTATTTTCATTCATTCATTAGCAAATGCTAATTTGGGATAAACCCTTGGCAGTGATTACCTCTTGTCCCATAATATTGTCATTAAATAACACGGAAGGTCTAATGACCCAATCAAAGGCAGAATGAAGTTATCAGTTTGTTGTAGTTATACTCACATTAAAAAAAGGTAGCCAAATTGCAGTTGTAACTACTAAAGATTTAAATGAACATAAAATGAAAACTCCCCTTTCCTGTGCTCTACTGCTGACCCCTATAAATTAAATTCAACAAATTAAAACTAGAATCACAAAACCAGCAATTCTAAATTTCTAAGTAAAATTATTAGGATAAAATTAAAGGCTGTATACTTAATTTGATATAACACCTGGAAATTTGCAGATTATTTTCTGAGTATTATTTGATTTCTTGACAGATAAAACTATTGGCTCTGTTTCCTTGGCTCTGTCAATATTGACAAGAAAAATTAATCTCAAAAGAAATGGTGATCTGCTGGTGGTGATGTAATTAGTCAACAAGCAGCAGACTCAAAGGTAACATATAACTCTAATTTGGATCCTGTTCAAACAAACCAACTATAGTCACGGAATATGCTTTGTATGATTTCAGCGCTTTTAAATTTTTTGTGGTTTGTTTTATGGCCCATGATATAGTTTATCTTGGCGAATGTTTTGGGTGCACTTGAAAAGAATACGCATTCTGCTATTGATGGGAAGAATGTTCTATAAATATCAGTTAGGTCTTCAAACCAAATAGGAAATTATTATGAGGCATTTGGGGAAATTAAGGAATGATTTAAACATTTTAAAATTACAGTGGTTATATGTGGTATTATGATTGTTTTAAATGAGTTAACTGTTAGAAATATATAGTAAAGTATTTGCAGAAAAAAGATATGAGTTGAGATCTATTATTTTATTTAAATTCAATTAGCCAACATATAGTACGTTATTAGTTTTTGATCTATTTTAAAATAATCTGTATAGAGGGAGTATATGAGGGTAAAAATGAGACATCATTGGCTAGGAAATAATTGTTGAAGCCGAGTAACGAGTATGTGGTGGGTCATTACATTATTCTTTCTACTCACGTGCAACAATTCAAAATTTCCAAGGAAAAAGTAATATTCAAATGTCACTCCTCAAGTTAAATGAAAAATGAATAAAAATAAAACCAGAGCCTTCAAATTACCAGCCCCAAATTCTTTTTATTATACCTCCAGTTGTGATTACTTTTGGTTCCATCATGCTAATTTGGCTACTGTAAGTTATTCAGATAAGGTATAATGATCTGTTGGGTCCAAATCACTGTTTTGAAACCATCCTTGAGTACTGATTTATATACCAGAACATAGCAATTTGCACTTATCATATGAAAATTAAACATCTCCAAAGAGCACTTGTTTTATATGAAGTTTGTGTATCACGCGAGATTCAGAGATATTTTTTGTTTATTTACCAAATATTTACCATACTTATTAAATATTTTTTAATATTCAACACTTCAAATATTACTCTTATTTTATAATTTTTAAAACATTGATTTGAAAATACACATATAAATAAGGAGACATCAATAAGTCACTTAATGAACGTGTAACGGGCTAGATAATGATGTCCTACAAGATAAAACAGTAATTTACGAGTCCTTGAACACTGTTTTTGCAAATGAATTTGGGAAGGTAAAGCTAATTCTCTAAATCTGTCACAAATAATTCCTTAAATGATTTCACAGTCCATCTGATTGGTTATAGTGGTTTCTAGATTCAAAAGACTGACATGTGTCGTCAAGACAGGATTTAGTATGATCAAGGCTCCCCAGGAACGCTTCACTGCAAATTTTTATTTCCACCTTCTCTAATAGTTGGAAATAAATATGACATGTGAATAAAACTGAGGAATAGATATTAAACTCTTTAAAATTGGAGACTAGAAACACTAACACTATTTTTTTTTTTTAATCCATGAGATGCAATACTTAGAAGACACTGCTTCTTTACTCACCCTCTCCCAGGAAGAAGGTACACTTTCACAAAGGGGTCTGAGTAACCATTGTTGTCTCGAGGGACAAGGTTTCTTGCTTGGAGAATATGGATTATGAGATTTCCAAGATCATAGTTGATTTGAAGCTTAAAGGGACATCAAAATATTCCATGAATATTTTTTGTTGTTGTTTTAAGAAATCTATAATACATTATTATTCAATAACGCACCAGTACATATTTTTAGTCTCACAAGGAGCATCAACCTTCATTTCCCTTTTACTTGAAACTGAACAGACTAGTGTATGTCTAATTTAATTGAGAGCTCCCAGGCACATGCTAATTACTAGTAAATGTGCTGTTCATTCTTTCCATGGTTAAAGTTCTGGCCTGTCTAAAATTCATTTAGAAGAAAAATCATGCAGTGAATTGCTAGTTACATTTTTAAACTAAATTTATACTCTTAGAAAAATAGTAATGTTATTAGCGTTCATGAATACAATTACCAGAATTTTGAAAATAAATCAGTTGATGAATTTATTAGAAAATGTCTTGCATTTTACTAAATAATTAGCAGTAGGTGGAATCATTATTTAAAGATAGAGCTGTTAGTCTGAAATGTAAGAATATTTAAGAACATGTGGATTTTATCTCTTTCCATATTACATTATATTACCCATAATTTTTTTCTGTGCCTGCTTTTCTAATAGAGTCAGAGTTTAAGACAATAAGATCTTGTTCTTTAATTTTAGATGCTGAAGAGGGAAGAAGAGGCCTTGCCTCCTAGATGTTTAATGGCTGTTGCACAATTGTCGCTGAATAGGAAAAGATTAACAATTCAAATAAATATTTGCGAAGCCTACAAAATTCAAGATAATGGAGCTAACTAATTTTTCTCCTTCAAAATTTAAATATTCTTATGGTACCATTTTGAATAAGCCTTAATTTTGCCTGATGCTGCTTTTGTTTATCAAATAACAGAAAGGAAGGGATCTATATTTCAGAAGAAAAAAATCCATAAATAAAAATACTAACCTATTTTTTATAATCATATGAAACAGGTATGTTGTGCTCATGTTGAGAATGGGATAATGTAGAGAAGCCAAGCTTTATTTAAAATCTGATGATTAAAATAATTCCTAATTTTAGCACAATTTTCATCTGGTTATATTTTTCTGGCAGAAAAGGAATCTTCCATTGCTTTTTTCAACACAGAAAACCTCAGTCTGACCATCATGAAAGCAACGTGACATATAAAACAAAGTGCCATGAAGGAAGAGAAAAAAATGGGAAGTTGCAAACTGCAGTAACTGTGTACTCTAACAGGGTATCGAAAAATGGAATTATTCTGCAATTAATTTCACTGAGATTTAGAACAGCTTCTGAACTGTTAAGGAGAAATGCTTCCCCATGTAGTCTTTTCTTTGCCAGCCTTTATGTCCACTTTTATCTGGTGAGGCACCAAAACCATTTCTTATTTAAATGAAAACTTGCAGGCTAACCCTAAGAAAGTGCTTCTCACCATTGATCCTGCAGTGCTTTATAGAAAACGCTTAGGGTTGCTCAGATGTTACTTCTGAGACAGAATGAAACGTCTCGGTCACCTTCCACCCTGAGCTACCCCAGGGCTGGTGGATTCATTTATTTGGTTGTCCACATAAGGTTGCATTTGCAAAAAGGTTTTGCTACAAGAAAATAAAGAAATAAGCTAGAAATCACTGTCATGAGAAAATATTAAAAGAGAAAAGAAAACAGCCTAAGAGTTAAGAAAGGATATTATCAGAGTAAATTTCTGCTATAGAATTAAATATTACTGCTCAAGGGAAAGGAAAATGAAAGAAGGAAAAAAACAACCCAAGCAAAAAGAAACAAAGCAAACACTGGTCCGGGGGCAAGAAGCTTAAAAAAAGGCGGGGGGGGAGAAAAAAATTAGGAATCAGCAAATCAGCAAATTTAGCATTTTCTTGGCTGCTGGTGAAATCAAGAAAGATCAGGTCTGGCTTTCTTGGAAGGGGGAAGGAGCAGCGAGGCTGCAAGGTGTGCAGCATGGGAGGTTCCAGGCTCTGGGCTGCTGGATCCTCCTCAGTGAGGTGCCCGCATTCTGCACTTCTTCCCATTTCACACTCACACACCGCTTCTGCTTTAATCAGCGCGAGCCGAGATCATCACTTCATTGCTTCCTTTGCGTTTGTGTCCTCTCCTTTATAATATTTCCTGGATGCCATTGCTGTATGAAATCTTATTATATATTCCCTTCAATTAGTCTCTCCCTTATCCCAAAATACTTACTGATCACCCTAGTGTGGTGGTTAACACCCTTCAGCTTGTGTCCAAGGTTTTATTTAGTTTCAACTTATCCGTACAGGAACATTTCACAGCCGCAGAGCTGATCCCTGCCTTTTGTTACTCTCTGGCAGCGGAAACTTCCCTTGAAGCATTTCTTCTGCCAGGAACACAGTCCCCCTTTCTCAGGGCTTATCCTCAAATTAGTTCAAGTCTGTCGTCCTTTGTGAAGCCATTCATGAAAACTTCTCTAGACTATGTTGGAGACACAGCTCTAAGACTTACTGTTCTCTTCCCCTTATCTGAAACTTGCTATCTCCCAATAGTTATCATTTTACATTGTGTTACTTATTTCTATGTGATCTTTAAAATCTATCCTGAATTACTTTTTGGTATCATCTAAAGCACAGTTTTTACAACATTTCTGAATACAACCCACAGTAAGAAATAGTTATGATACAAGACACAGAAACACACGTTTATAGAAGTAAAAAAGAGAGTGATTTGTACTATTTTTCTTCTATTTTCCTGATCAAAATCCCCTAAGTTGATTTTATGAATTACAAACTGGTTATGACCGCTGGTATGAAAAACACTACTCTAGAAGAAATGTTCAGCGATTATACAACAGTTGTTGGTAGGAGGAAGAAAAGAGGATAGCACTGGACTCATGAAACTCTTAAAGAGGAGACTTCACATTTCCAGAAGAATCTGTCATGTTTGAAACACATTCAACAAGTATAAACTGAGACATAAAACGTACTGATATTGCTAAGGCATCAGACACATATCAAATTATAGAACTGCATACATATAATTAGATTTTATGAACTATGTACTAAAATGCTATTCTATAAAATTGTATTTTTTCCTTCACAGGTCTGTATGTGTAATATACAACATGTATAAAACAGGAAAGGTCCTAACAGTGTTTACAATTTCAACAGACCAGGGTTGGAGGAACAAAACAGCCAACGAAGATGGTACAATGCTGATTTTTCAAAAACTTCCATACCTGAATTTCCCCCGTAATTGGATGAGAGACAACCTTTGTTGCATCAGTAGGCTGCAATATTAAAAACATACATTGTATTAATGGATAAGCCCTTCATAAAATTTACCATTTCAACTTCCTTCTGGAATTTTTATTTGGTCAGAGCATACTGCCTGGAAAATGCATTTCCTTCTCAATATGTATTTAATTTTATAGATACATAAATCTCTTTTTTTCATTTTGCTCAGCCTGTTTTGAAGCTATAATTTTATACCTGTAGGAATGCATTTTCAATTACTTAATGAAATGAATATTTTGGTTTAAAGTACTCAATTTAAGTATTTACAGGTTTCAAAGATCTATAGAGAAATGAAAAAGACATTGTTTTTAGACGATGACTGCCTAGGAGCACAAAGGTTAGAGAAGTCCATCCTTGTTCTCCTTCGATGGGTGCTCAATCCCTCCCTGCTCCCTCTAGGGAGGCAAGGCCAATATTATGCACATGTAGACAGACAGGGCCTTATTTTGGGGGTAGCAGGCTGGCCTCCATTTTCGTAAATATCTCCCAGTGTGGATGCCCCATTACCTGAAACCCTATTACAGATCTGGAGTCGGGGATATCATCTCTCCATTTGTACAAATACGGCATTGAAATGTAACAAGTCAGCAATCAGTCATTTTTTTCAGCATTAGGAGCCAGTTTACCAGATCACATTCCTGAATATTCTTAAGGCTTTACTGACATAAGCAACTTATTAAGGAAGTGAGAACTTACATAGAATAGGATAGAACTTTAATTAAGGAATGTGAAATATTAAGAAGTGATTGTCTGAAAAAGATCAATATCTGTTGGACACCGAGCAAACCATGAGCTCCGGGGAGTTACCTTTCAAGATTAGAGCCAACTACTTTCCTTTCAATGATGTCCTATCTTTGTGAGGTTGTTTTTTAATGATTGCGGTGATAAAAAATATACTTCAAGAAACTCAGTGAGCTGAGTAAAAAAACAGGAAATCACTTAGTGTGCAGTCTGATTTCATGGTTTGAGCAGCTGTGCAATGTCCATCAGCTGCACATATCACAATGAAATGTAATCTAGTTATTAACAATGAAACAAATACATTACTTTCTAAATTTAAATTCAATTAGCCGACTTACAGTTCATTTTATATGTATTATTTTTTCAACGGCTACTCAGATGTTAGGATTTAAATACTAATTAATTATTTAATAAATAAAACTGTTCTAGGTATATGTTTGGGCATAAGAGAGCCATGGAAAAAAATTACTGAGACATTCAGGGTGCTATGACCAGCAAAGTTTGGGAAACCAATGACCTATTTCATAAGACATGATTAAAGTACTTTAATTGAATCATTTATTCATACCATGACTTGAAAGAAATCATTCAAACTTTAAAGATAAAATGAAGAAGGTTTGTTTTGAATTTCAGAGACAAACAGCTTGAGGTGGTAAAATAAAAATTTTGAAGATAAAAATTCGTATTGAATTAGTTTAAACAAAATAATTTAAAATAGTCATATACATAGCTTATATAATTTAAACATGTATTTAAATAATTCTGATTCATATTTTACCTTTGTGTACTCAGAAGAAACCATTTTGAGTATTAACAGATTAATAATTACTTATGAATAATCATTTAGAATGTTCACTAGATGGTGTTCTAAGTATCCAAATGTATAATTATGCTAACTATATTTAAATATTTTAGTTTTAATACATTCCGTTACCTTAATGTTTTATAACTTCATACCGAGTCTCACACCTAATGAAAACACAATGAAGTTAAAACCATAATTCTATAAATTATCTAAAGAACATATGACATTTGTGGACATAGTACCTGACTCAGGGATATGTAAGTTTCAGACCATCACTCAATATTTCCGTAATTTCTCAATATAAATTCTTTAACATTGTAGGATTTGGAGAACAAATGAAAACAATGTATTGTGTTTTATGAATACTACATGTTGATGGGTCAAGAAATATCATTAAATTTATTTATCTATTCATTCATTCATTCATTCAGAAAAAAATGTTTTAAGAAACTATACCAGCTAAATGGTAGAGATAAATGCCCCAAAAGATGAACAGGTAACAGTCTCTTCCTTCAAGAGTGTTAGCATCTAGTGACTATATGTTTTAATTAAAAATGTACGTGTAATATTATATACATATACATCCCAAAAGTGATTAGATTTGATTATTGTTATTATTACTAGTAAGAGTTAAGTAATCTCTATATCATCACTGAAGAGTAGAATATGAGACCATAGGTAATTTTAAATATTCTAGTAGTTACATTAAAAATGTAAGAATCAGCCAGTGAAATTAATTTTTAATAATGTTTTATATAACACAATTTACTCAAACTATTATAATTACACCATGAAATCAATATCAAAATTGTAACCAGATAATTTATATTCTTTTTTCATATTAAGTCTTGATAACTTTGCATTAATTCACATTTACAGTATATCTCAATTCAGACTAGCCACACTTCAAGGGCTCAATTGTCACATGGGGCTATCATTATGGACAATACAGTTCTATAAATTTTTATTCCAGCAAAAATATAGTAAAACCACATAGGCCACATTCTCGGCATGGAAAAAAATTACTGCATATCATAAAACATGTCAATATAATTTCCTCTTCTAATTTCTAAATTCTAAGGAATTTTCATCTTCTAATCATTGCCAAAACATTGCCACAACAAAAAACAAATTTTGCACCTCTGTAATATTATAGAGACTCACAAGTGTCAATGATGTTTTAATTCACAATATTTATTTATTTGTTACTATGCTGTGTAAGCCCCTCTACTATGTGCTTAAGAAGCACAGAGAAAGTAAGAAAGGGGTTTTGGTTCTTAAGGAGCTTGCAGCCTAATTGGGAGGATAAAATAAGGAAACTAGTAGCTACAATCAAGGTACAAATTGTTGGGGCACCTGGGTGGTTAAGCATCTGCCGTTGGCTCAGGTCATGATCCTGGGGTCCTAGGATCGAGCCCAGCATCGGGCTCCCTGCTCAGTGAGTGGGGAGCGTGCTTCTCCCTCTCCCCTGTGCTTGTGTTCTCTTTTGCTATCTTTCTCTCTCTCAAATAAATAAATAAAAATCTTTTTAAAAAAAGATACAAACTGTCTTAAGAGATACATAAAGCATGGGGCACTTCAGAGGGAGGAGAAAAGGAAAAAGGATACCTTCTGATTTTAAGGCAGGAATGGACTATGGAAAGATTTCATGGACAAAGGCTTCCTATTATTCTTACTTCATTTTTGCTTACAGCTTATCACTGGCTCTTCATTTCCTGCAGACTGCAGTGTAAAAGCCAGGCATGGCACATAATATCCTCCAATTTACAACCGTCTAGGCTTTTCCTTTATTTCTTATCCCTGTATTTTTTTATACACTTACATTCTAGGCAGGCAATTTCTGTTTCTGAGATTTTTTTTCATGCTGCACTCTCTGCTTGGAATGTTGGTCCCTTTATCCCCTTTACCAAATCAGTTCATTAGCTAAACACCAGCTTTCTTAACCTCACTCTTCATGCCCTCATTGTATTTCTTAATGACATCCAACATTATATACCTTCAATGAATTTGTTTACATATCATTGTATTTTAGATCAGTACCTTTTAAACTTCGAGGGGCAGCACACACACTTGGAGAACTTTTTAAAACCCTGGTTGCTTGGTCTTATCCCCATAGTTTCTAATTCAGAAGGTATAAGGTGGGATCAGGAATTTGCATTTTTAACATGTTTCTAGATGATGCTGATGCTGTTACTGGGAATCACACTTTAGGAACTACTGGTCTACCTAGTCTGCAGGGAAGGGATTTTATCCATCTTTGTATCTTGTACAAAGTGTGACCCCTGACACTGAGGTGCCATCCAAAAATGTCCATGGAAAGTAGGAATGAGTTGGAAACCCTAATATATAGAGTACTTATTAGCAAGGCTATTGTAAAGATTGAACGTTATACTTACTGTAATAATCTCCCAAGGAAAACCACTGACCAAGCCCTTTTAGACTGAGCAGGATAGGGTCGTAGGCAGAGGTGAGGTAGTCAACTTTCTAGGGAGCAGGGATACTTTTTAAACAGGGTAGTGACCCAATCAGATCACTGTTACAGATCAGACAGTTGGAAGGTAGTTTAAGAGGGAGGAAGAGAGAATGGTGAATGGAGTTACCAGTAGTGAGTATAATAATGTTGGGGAAAAAAATAATGCTTTGCTAAAGAAAATTGGTGAGTTCAGAGAAGACATAAAATCACTACAGCCTTATTAGAAAATTAGAATTCTCAGGATCAAGATTCAGTGACTGATCAGACACTGTGAATGGAGAAAAAAGAGGAGCAATGGTGGTCTTAAATTTGTACTTAATTTTCTGGAAGGATGGTGATGTCAGTTGCTGAAATAAAAAATATATTAGGATGAGAAACTTATTATAATGTGCTTGGCTTGGAAACTTTGCTAGCAGAGTTTGTTATGTCTTGAGGCCTTGTACCTGGAAACATTAAGAAAGGAATGAGAAATACCAGTCTCAGGAGACAGGGAGCCTCCATGAGGTAATTCTTGAAAACTAACACACAATTGCTTGTGTAAATATGGGAAATTATAGTTGTGTTAAAATTTGTTTTGAAATTGAATCTAACTATTCTTGAAATTATTCTTTGAGAAGCCCTGCTATATTTAATTTGGGACAAGTCATCAAAAGATACAATGGTTAAGATCATCTTACCTTTGTTGTTTGTTTCTGAATAAAAAGGATTTGGGGGGACACCTGGAGACACCTGCTGTTTTTATACTTCGTAAAAAAACTTTGTTTTCTGAAGTCCAGTCAGTTTACCCAAGCATGGCCTGTCCCTCCCATATATCTTACCATGTAAAGAGAAATCTTTATTCTTGTTTAAACAAGAGAATACTTTTTCCAATATATTTACTGACCATAATGAGAATTTCTTTATTAAGAGTCAAATCTATGAAGAAAAAGCTGCAAACTGTCTACATTTCATCTGCTTTTATAAGGTTAAAAAACTAATTCTATGTTTTCCTTTAATAGCCCAGTCGCTTGGAAATAATCGTGTTAGAAACATTTATTTCAAATGAAGACTTCCAACAAGGGAACATTTATTAGTATAGAATTAGGGATAAAATTCAAAATGGCCATTTTATATTACCAGTTTTCCTTATTTCTTTTCTTTTTCTTTTTTTAAAAAGACTTATCTATTTATTTGAGAGAGAGAGAGCATGGGGGGGGGGGGAGGTGGGCAGAGACAGAATCTCAGGCAGACTCCCGTGGAGCACAGAGCCCAATGTGGGGCTCCATCTCATGACCCAGAGTTCATGACCTGAGCTAAAATCAAGAGCTGGACACTTAAATGACTGAGCCACCCAGGCACCCCAATTAGTATGGAATTAGGGATAAAATTCAAAGTAGCAATTCTATATTACAGGTTTTCCTTATTGTCCTAAATCCTCTTTATCTCTGCATCCTTTATACCTTTTATTTAAATGATCAAATCCAATGTAATGTATATCTTGCATTTCCAAAATGATGCAAAGCCAATGTTCCATACATAAAGAGGCTCAGATTTATGCAACAACTACAGAGAAAAAGAATCAGGAATTACAAAGCATTAGACACACTGTTCAAGTGCCTCATAATAATAACTGCTAAAATATTTTAAGAAATGTAGAAATATATCATCTTTATAACATCTTGATTAGTTATATATTAAGAAATGGAATTTTTTTTTGTTTCAATAAAATGAGAAATCACAAGGAAAACACCTTAGAAAATGATACTGGATTTCCTTTGTCCTCGTCTGAATAAAGAGCAAGAGAAAATAAGTAACTCAGAGGTCACTTCTCACCTTGCTGCTGCTGTGTTTCTTTTTGCTCACGGAGGGGGACCCTGGTTGCCCGGGGCTGGGAACAGAACTGGATCCCGCTGACGTAGGACCTGAATGAACGTGAGATCCTTTCTCCACAACGGACGACACAATCAGTGGAGACTGCTGCAACGAAACCTTCTGGAGCTCTGCTGCCAACTGCTTAGGGTCAACCCCTGGGGATTTCGCTTTATCCACTACAACAAAATGAAGTGACTATGTATTTCTCAGTTTCATAGGTACTGAATACCATGGAGCTTATGCGAGTTCTAGATGACAAGGTAATTTTACACGCACAGCTGTATGAAAAGTTCTGCAGGCCTGGGTCTGTTCTTTAGTGCAGTAACCCAGACTCTTAGAATGCTGGCTGTAGCAGAGAAAATGTTCAGTAAATATTTGTTAAACAAAAAGGGATGTTTCTCATGTAATAATCGATCTACATTTATAAGACTCTGGCTGTTAGCTCAGAAAGAGTTAAGTCTGTTTCATCACGTCCTTATGAAATTACATGTTGATTTTTTTCTTTATAAGAAAAAGGCAATCAAAAGATTCAAGAATGAGTGTTCTATAGTCTGGTTATGCTAAAGAGAATCAAGTATTATCTAAAAATTCCATAAACCCCAAGTAAATGGCTCCATGGATTAATCTGGTGGGATGAATTTATTTTTAAAGAATTAAAAATGTAAACTCACACAGCAAGAATTCTGTATGAATTTCTTTCATGGGTCTAACACGCAAGTATGTGTTTCCCTAGAATGCTAAAACGTAGCTGTATTGCTTTTGATTTTGTTTATGATTACATAAATAAATAAATAAACATCTATTGGTCTATAACTGCATCTTGCCCATACAGTATCAATGATTGTCTTTATATCTTCATCTACAGCTTCATGTGCCCCTATAACTACCTTTCAGTTACATCTTCACCTTAACCCACAGTGGAAAGCAGATGATTTTCACCTACCGGCTTTTGGTGGCTCGTGAAGTTCCAGGTGCTGGGGATTTTCAGAGTCTGACAGCATATTGAGGTCCCTAAAAATTAAAACAAAGATATTAAGAAAGAAATTGAGGAAACCAGAGACAAAAGGCCCTTTTTTCCAACTACCTTGATTTTTTTTTTCAGTAGGTAAATGAGAAGTGGTTAATGATATAAAGCAATTTCCAAGCATGCTCATCCTTCTAACCAAATACATATTTGCAATGCTGTTAAAAGTCAGCTGATAAAAATGATTATTTAAGGTGAAATCTTTATGGATTAAATGTAAGTTCATTTTGAAATACTATACACACATAAAATCTAAATGGGTTTAGGCTTTCATTTAAATGAAGCATGTTTCAGTAAAAGCATGAAAGGGGAGAACTACTGACATAATCAGACACAAAATTAGCTGAATTCTTTCTATGCTTTCGACTTTGATTCCGAGCACAAGAAATCTATAAAACTTGTATTCACTTTATTTTCTAATTACTGAAAATCTTGCTGACTGGCAAAGGTTCCACCTTAACAATTTTAAATTAAAAGTCATGAATAGCCAAAAAATGGAAACAAAAAGATGGGGAAAAACTCACAGTCTTACACATATTTCTGCTTCCCCACTTTGCTGACTAATGATACTCTGCACTTCTTCATACGTTTTAGAAGTTAAAGGAATTCCATTCCATTCCAATACTTGCATCCCTAAAGAGACAAATTCAAGTATAAAATTAAAAATGTGTTGTATTTCTAGTCAGAGTCCATAAGGCATAGAAGACATTTAAAAACCAACTCAGCACACCAATTCAGAGAGCATCAATTCAAAGTTCTCTGGAACATTAATGCCACATGTAGTTTGATTTCATCACTCACCTGAACACATCAAATGTGTCTACTACAACATGCAAAATGTTGCTTTTGAAAACTTATTAAATATTACCAAACACATGCATTTTGTTCACACTACTTTAATAAAGAAAACATTATTGAACATATATTGCTTAGGCCAATTTTGTGTAGGAAAAAAAAGCACCAATATAATTTTCCTATGGGGAACAAGCATCTAGAAGAGTATAAACTTCCATATTCCATAATGGAATGGGAGAGGTGGAAAAAAGTCATTAGTAGCTTGTTGTGAAGCTCCCCTTAAGAAGCTGTTATTGCTTCAACTTTGCTCAGATAAGACAGATTTCCACGTGGTATTTTTTTCTTTTTCTTCACTGCATGCAAGACATCCCTGAGTAGAATCAGCAGGCATGTTACAGAGAGGACAGCTTCATGGGTGTGTGTGTGTGTGTGTGTGTGTGTGTGTGTGTGTGTGGCCCGTGTGGTAGGACAAGGCCCCGGGCTTAGAAGGGCCCATGCTTGGTTTAACACATCATTGGCGCCATTTTGAAATTCTTAATAATGTTTCAACAAAGAACTCTATTTTGCACTGGATAGCGTCAATTATGTTCCTGGATTAATTAGAGGACATTTCATGTTTCCTCTCTGTCTAGAAAGATAATTTTCAGTAAAAAAATGTAGTAACAGTGTTTCAACATTTTAAATTTTGTTTCTTTGGTCCATTTTATATGAGCTATCAAAATAATTTAGGAGTACATATTTGGCATGAATCATATGGTCCTAATATGCCACTATGTGAATGGATAGAAATTAGATGAAACTATCCAAGTTATAGTGCCCAAATATTTGTGAATGCTACCAGCTTTACCTAATAAAAATCTGTATGCCATAATTAGGCTATAATTGAAATAAAAAGAAATACTTGAACAATTAGCTTTTCAATGAGCTTCACAGATGCCTATGTGAAATTCCCTATTGCAAACCATTGGCTTCAGTGGAAAACTTTAAACATGGCATAATTGAATCTTCAAAAGTTTTAATGATTTTGATATACACTGGAAAGCATATTACCAGTTGCAAACAAGTAAGGGAAATTCTTTTTACTACAGTGAAATGGCAAAAGAAGTCCATAAAAATGTCCACAATAACACAAACAAAAATGGCTTTTCTAGAACTTACTCCAACAAAACTTTATCTTCAGATGGGCCTTAAGTTTAATTCAACAATCCCAGGCTGTTGTACGTATAAAATGAGAAAATTACATAAGAGACAATGATGATACCACTAAAGAAAAATTTAGCACTACAAAAGGAAAAGCACACTGAAAAACACACTTTTTAAAAAAAGTCAGCATAAAGAGTATATTTATGTAAAGATAATTTTGAATTGAAACAAATTATAGTGTTATAATTGCATTGTCACTTTTCAGCAAGAGCATATTTTATGAAAATAAATAGCTGCATAATCTTCATGCTTCTTCTCTTGGATTAACTTGTTTATTTTTCACCTCTCAAAATAAAAGGGCAAATTTACAAGACATAATTACCCAATGAAATTAAAAAATGCTTCCAGTATTACAAAGGGAAAACTATTTAGAATCGTTAATAAAATTGCTGATAAAAACAACAACAGATAACTAGAAGCTTGCGTAGAAATAAACCTGAGGTCATAAACTACACAATCTGTTCTGTTCCATGATACACAGACTGAACTTCTTTTCTCTTCATTCAGTTTTCCACCAGAGTTTGTGCAGGACTGTGGTTCAAAAGATTTTGCCAGTACTTGGTTCCAATGGTGAGTATCAGATGCTACAGGGAATGTGATGACTTGCACATCATCCTTTAATAATACCTTTGCTATCTGTCACCTCTTCAAATCCCTACAAATCCTACAAGAACCATACTAAAATAACCAAGTGAATATAACCAATCACTCCTTACTAATTCATGACAAGGTTTTAATAATTGTGAGAATTAAGTATGATATGATTTCAAATACAATATTCTTGAAAAAAGTTCAAAATCCTCTAAACTATTTTAAAATGCAGTAAAAATTTGTTGAACATGATCATGCTACATTGAGGATCACTATGATAAATGTGATAAAGTACACTAAAGTAATATTTTATCATTTAATTGACTTGAATGGAAGCAGAGTCAATCCGAAGATAACCCTGTACTCTGACTTTGTTTTAGAAATAATTCCTGGAAGGCAGCATACACATGGATGGTTATATCAATTATTTAGCATTATGAGCAAACATTTACATTTTCTTTATATTTAAATTATATCAACATGTATATTAATGAATTGTTCAACTTTGAGAATGGACAGATGATGTTTCAATTATATTCCTAGAAAGTACCTATACTAATAGCTTTTAATAGGAAAACTAAGATCATCTGAATTTTTATTGAATGTGCAACAACTGATGACAGGATTTGCTGCTCAGAATCTTATATTTTAACATGTTATTTAAAACAAAAAAGATAATCAGGTAATGTTTGAATAAAAAATAACTTTTATAACTTCTAGGATTACTTAACTTATATCTCCTAAAACTAGTAAATGCTATTCTTTATAATGCACAATTTCATGTATGTTATTTCTTTGTCTATATTTAATATTTACCATTACATCACAAACATCTTATGGATTAAATTTGAGTTAACAGTTGAAATCTTATAGGTATATCCAAAAGTATATAACACAAATGCTCATGACTGTTTTTTTTTTTTTATTCCACAACTATTTTTTCAGCACCTAGTAAGTGGCAGGCGCTACACAATTAGTCACTTACGTGGTGATCACGACCTTGCATCTAATATTGTATGCTGTCATAAAAATTAATAAAAATGATACTCTACTAGAAAAAAACAGAAACATCTTAGCAGTTAGTAAAATTAAGATGATTCAGAGAGGAAGAATTTTAAAAGTGTTATAGGTATACATAAAAAGGCTCAGACTCATTAGTGATTAGAAAGTACAGATTAAAGCAATAATGACATACTAGTGAGCTCTCATCATCTTGCAAAAAGTTTAAAAGCCAGAAAATACCAGGTGTTGACCAGGATGGAGGATCAGGGGACCCGGACTCCAAAGGAGATTATACTTGCTGGATGGCTGTTCAGCTTTACCCCCACTCTGTGATGTGAGAATACTATGACTAAGTGTTAGGAAAATACAACAACTGCTTGTTTACAATTTATAAACATGTAATTATTTTAATGGGAATGCAGATAAGTACACCCCTCTGAAGGGCAATGAGGCAGAACATCATGAAATTAAACATATGTATACTCTATGATTCAGAAATCTTGCTGAGTGTTTATTTGTGGGAGGGGGCAGTATCAGGAGAAATGGGACAATGAGAGTATAGTAAGTGCTCAAGATGAAAACATCTGGCAGAGGGTGCAGGAAAAAGACCATACCAGGCGTTAACACCAAAAGGTGGATCCACCTTAAAACTACTTTCCAAGTAAAACCAAGTGAGAGACAGGATCTGTCTATAGGACAATGACATTTGATGTACATTAAAATGCTATTCATACCAAGTAACATTATATATTTAAAGAAAAATAACAGAAATTTTGTAAATTATAATAGTTGCTCATGAACAGAAGAAGGAAATGGGAAAAGAAAATGAGATAAAAGAAAATGAATAAATTAATGAACAAACAAAAAAACACAAAACCCACACACTCATACACACACACACACACACACACACACACACACACATACATACATGAGGGAAACTTACATGAACCAATGAGGCTGGCGTGCTATGGAATGAGAATCTAATGCCATTGGGGTAGCAGAACAGAACAAAACAAAACCCAGACTTAATTTAAAAATATACGTATATAATAAATTAATCATAATTTATTGTTTTGCACCTTTTCTCCACTGATATTGTTAACCATGACTATAGATTAATTTCCTAAATCTGGACATTTGCTCTCAAAAGTCTTTTATAAATTAGCAGCAGCAGCAGCAAAACAGAATTTGAAATGGTCATTTGCCTTGGCTTTCTGAATCGTGAACAAACCCTGCAAGTGAGTTTCAGGGGTCCAATATAGTGTCCACATCAGTTACACTAATTACTCGTTCATTTTCAAGTGATGGAATGTTAATAGAAGAGAAATACATAGATAGATGCATTTGATTCTTTTATAAAGTGATTTTTCAATATTTTAAAACTTTAACCAATTTATCCATTAACATAAAGGAAGGAAAGAAAAAAATGGTGGAAGAAACGAAAATCAGGAAGGGAAAAAAGAGTGGTGGGAAGGTATCTTTAGTAAAGGGAAAAAATAGTATTTGAATAACATCCTGCCTATTTAGAGGACAAAGGAGACTCCCTCAATCATGAGAAGACATTAAAAACCCAGATGTATTTTCCTGAGACAACTCATCTAGAAGCATACAATCTTAAGGTTGGCAAGTATCTTCTTGAAGGGCTAATATAATAATAATATTGCCATTTTTTGTCACTGTCATTATGATTGCTATTATCTTTACTCTTGGAATACATAGTTCGATCAAAACTTAAAACAGAGCCTTGGCACATAACATATATAAACCTGGAGCGACTTTCACTGAAGCAGTCTCTTTCTGCCTACTTTTTCCCTCCTCACTCTCCATACCCTAGAGATATCCTCAGGGACTTGCAGCAACCCTGTTTCCCTGGTTTACCTGAATGAGTTGAGTTTAAAATGACCTCACAGGGCTCTTGATGTAATAAGCACTGTGTGTTATATACAACTGATGAATCACTGAACTCTACTTCAGAAACTAATAATATACTATATGTTAATTAATTGAATTTAGATAAAATCAAATTTAAAAATAAAAATAAAAATAAAATGACCTCACAACTTGAATAGGGCATCAGAACAACTTCCATTACCAAGGACAATGTCTCTAGAGATACAGTGAAAGGAACATAATCTGAATTTCATTGAGAATGTAGTCTGGGGCGCCTGGGTGGCTCAGTTGGTTAGGCGACTGCCTTCGGCTCAGGTCATGATCCTAGAGTCCCGGGATCGAGTCCCGCATCGGACTCCCTGCTCAGCAGGGAGTCTGCTTCTCCCTCTGATCCTCCCCCCTCTCATGCTCTCTCTCTGTCTCATTCTCTCAAATAAATAAATTAAAAAAAAAAAAAAAAAAAAAGAGAATGTAGTCTGAATTGCTAAAAAGGGCTACAATAAAATGTTACATTTTGGTTTTTTAACCAATAGTCTAGTAATACTTTCAAATGCAATGACATATGTGTGTGTCTGATATTTAACATTAAAAAATTAAAATCTGCCCTTCTTTTAATAAGGGACATATGTGCTATTTTCAGGAAGATAAATATTTTTTCAGAAATGTGTTTTATGAACCAATGTCCTGCTGACTGCTGATACTTTCTCTTCTCCATAATCATATTGTGTTCACATTTAGCTTGGGTATTTACTAGCTGTTGTGACCTTCAGCAAACTGGTTAATTTGCCATCCTTGGCTTTCTCAAGGGAGATGATATTGCTAGATCACTCTTTTGGTTTATTTCTACTCTACTTTTGGTTTATTTCTATGACTATGGCACAGTGAAAAATCAACTGCTTGTCTACAATTTATGAAAATGCAATTTTTGAACTGGAGCTTTATATGAAGATTTGAACAAATAGTTTGGATCCTGAAACTTACACATTGTTTTTCATTATTTTTCCTTATCTACAAATTTTCCTTCTATATATACTAAGATGTTCAAGCACAGGAAACATGTCATCTAATTTTTCTCTTCTGCATTCCCCACATTTCCTCTCACTGCCCTCTGTGGTCATTGTTCAGGCTCTTGAGGCTGGTGTTGGATCCCCAGGGCCCCCAGGGAACATCCTATCTAGTTTATCTTCTCTGGGCATTGCCACCGGTTGGTTAACTCAGGGGCTGGAACATTCAATTTGTAGTCTGAATCTAAATTTGGTTTAAACTTAGATGCCAGGCGTGCCTGGGAGGCTCAGTTGGTTAAGTGACCGACTCTTAGTGTCAGCTCAGGTCATGTTCTCGGGTCGTGAGATCAAGCCATGAATCAGGCTCCACACTGAGTGTGGAGTCTGCTTGAGATTCTCTCCCTTTCTGCCTCCCCCCATTCTCTTTCTCTAAAATAATAAAAAAAATTTTAGTTACATGCCAAAGTACCTAGTGCTAATGCCATTCAAACTAAAATATGTTTTCAACCTAAAATACCAAAATTTTAACTCTATTAAGTTATACATTTTAAAAAATGTGATATATCACAATATCCTGTCTTCATAGTATAAAGATAATAGAATTAAGCTCATTAGAATATTTAATGTAAATTTTATAAATACACATTCTTCCAAGTTTCAGTAGTATTAAACATATATATATATATATATATGAGATTTGGGGTAACTTTCTACTTTTTTGCTTTAAACTATTGCATATTTTTAAATTGAGTAAACAAGCCCAATATAAATGAAACAGATTGTTAAGCAAAAGTATATGCTATGATAATACCACTGATAAGAGTTCTTTGAGTAATGTTATATAGCTTATATAGATATATAACGTGGGGCCTGAACTCAGGACCCTGAGATCAAGACCCGAGCTGAGATCAAGAGTCAGATGCTTAACTAACTAAGCCACCCAGGTTCCCAATTTTTCGATAGCTCATAATTAAAGAAATTGAATTCTGTATTCAAAACTGTCATTAATTTGGGATGGGGTCTTGAGCGATTCACTTTCCATGTTTCTTCTTTCATTCACACTTTTTATGAAAACAAGCAATTAAAATAAGCAAAGTATGGTGTGCATATATAAATTCTCAAATGAAATTAATTTACAAAAAAAAATTCTCACCACATTGTAAATAGAAAAAAAATACCTAAGAAACATCAAAGACTGTAGGTGAACAGTCTGGGCATACCCACTCTTTTTTTCTAGGTTGAATAAACTGAAATATTTAGAATCAATGACTTTTAAACTCACAGATCTAAAATAGGTTTAGTTCTAATCACAAAAAAACATAATTACAAAGAAAATAGATTATTAGATATTTTACAGCATTAATGGCTAACAATAAAGGTCATTGAAAAAGAATCATATAAATAAAATGTGTTGTAAAAGCAGGTCACAACTATTTTATAGACTCGTGTTATAAAGCAAGCAAGATCCTTGCAGATGCTCTAGCTTCCATTTCTTATAGAATACATTAGAAAGGTGAAACATGAGGTGACATGACTTCCAGTGTCACACAGTTAGTTAATGGTAGTGCAGAAGTATGAACGCCATCTATCTCTCAGGCCAATGCTAGCAACAGCAAATAGAAAATCTCATTCAGTTTATGCCAACTAAACCTACCTCGTAGGCCACCTAAATATAAATGGTGCTCAAATATGTTAAAACCTAGCACAAAGAACACATATGTTATTTATAATTCCATTTTAATTATAATAAAAAGATAATTTAAAAAATTGTATTATCTATAGGACAATTTTTAAAAGATTTTATTTATTTATTTGTCAGAGAGAGAGAGAGTGAGCACAAGCAGGGAGAGCGGCAGGCGGAGGGAGAAGCAGGTTCCCCAACTGACCAAGGAACCTGATGCGGGGCTCGATCCCAGGACCTGGGATCATGACCTGAGCTGAAGGCAGACACTTAACCGACTGAGACACACAGGCGTCCCTCTACATGACAATTTTATTTGAAGACTTTGACATGCAAAAAATGAAAAGACTGTTGAACAAACAGAAAGTTTTTGTGG
Source organism: Phoca vitulina (assembly GCF_004348235.1). Taxonomy (NCBI): domain Eukaryota; kingdom Metazoa; phylum Chordata; class Mammalia; order Carnivora; family Phocidae; genus Phoca; species Phoca vitulina. The sequence goes on along the minus strand of NW_022589707.1, from coordinate 72,258,931 downwards.
GATGAACTATTTACAGTGGATAAAAAATGCCAATTAGGAATGACAAAAAAGGCTAATTGACTTTTTCATCTTTTCTCCACTCCACTCCCAGAAAATAAGCAAATATCACACTTACACAGACACACTGATGGGAAATTATGCGGAACACTGCTGTAAGGGAAAATAATGTAGGAAGGATTACCCAGTGTCACCAATTATCAAGGAAATTCAAATAAAAATCACACCTATTAGAATGGCCATTATCAAAAAAACAAGATAGTAAGTGTCGGTAAAGAGGAAGAGAAATTAGAATCTTTGTTCTCTGTTGGTTGGAATGTAAAATGGTACAGCCATTATGAAAAACAGTATGATGTTTTCTAAAAATTAAAAACAAAATTACCACAGGATCTAGCAATCCCATTTCTGGGTATTTATATAAAATAATTAAAATCAGGATTTCAAAGAGATAGTAGCACTCCCATGCTCATTATAGTTATAGACACAATAGTCAAAACATAGAAGTAACCTAAATATCCATTGATAGATAAATGGGTAAAGAAAACATGGTTTATACATATAGTAGAATACTGTTCAGCCCTTAAAAAGGAAAAAATCCTATATGAGACAAGATGAGCTATTGCAAATTCATGCTTTTTAAATAGAGTCAAGGCAAAAAGGGGAATATAATTAGCTGTGATTTATGGTTCAACTTGAAGAAGATTATCATGATAGGATTGTGTTTCTCATCACTATAACCTCTAAAATAATCTAGTATTGCAGTCCAATATTGGTATAGACGCTAACGTCACTCTATGGCTACAGTCTATGGTGTTTAGAATCAGATGTATTGTTTGAAACATACTAAAACAGAATGTGGCTGAATAAGACAGGAAAAAGGATATGGGTAGATTAGTAAAATTTTAATAATTCCAGGAAAATAATATAACATGTGGAGCTATCCAATGATAGGTATGTGATGTCAGCATCTCATCTGAAGTAGATTGAGGTTCATAAATTTATAAACTTTTCTTAATTTCCCAATTCATTTTGTTAGAACAAAATGGATGCTCTCAAGTGACTTTCTAATTCATGTATTACCAGACTAATCCGTTAAATAGAGTGTAACACACTAATCCAAAATGTAGCTTGGCTACAGGATGCGAATGTACATGATAAATGCTTGCCTTAACTGTTGCCTCCTCTCCTTTAAGTATCTCTAGTGAACCATTAAGGATTTTAACTTTAATTATGTCCTTAAACTTTTTTAATATTCATATATTCTGTATTGTTCTTTTTTAAAAATATTATTTAAATGTATCCCACTACTCAGACAACAGATTTCAAATTAATATACCATCACTTTATTCTAGGAAAGGAGTTTTCTAATAAATACAGGAGGTATCTGGATCAGGGGCAATATCATCACCATCCCCATCATCATCACCATCAATATCATCTCCCCTGAGAATTAACAAATATAAGGACAATATAAATTCCGTTTCAAACATTAGTTGACAGGTAGAAAGCACAGAACTTTGATTACTGAATTGTAAGTTTAAATCATTTCTAAAATCAGATAAAAAGAAAATTATATTTCTGAAAAGGAAAATTCTAAAAAGAAATCTTCCAAACAAAATTTAAAAGCAAAAGGTAAATGCAAATATACTTAGTGTATTGTATAAGAGAACAGAATGTTTCTTTTGACAAAGAAGTAGGGAGTTTTTATCCTGACCTAAGTACTCATCACTAGAAATATTACATGTTACAATATTACAACAATATTTTGCTTATTTTTGAGCCAAAGGTACTATTGTTATGAATGGTATAATCGAAATTAAAATGATGAACTTTTAATGTATAAATTCTTTCACCATTTGAGGAGCTAAAGGATATAAATAAAATAAAGAAGCCATTTCAAACAATAAAAAACATCAATAAAGATTTTATCGTCCTGAGAGAATCTTAAAGAAATAAAATGAATTAGGTGTTGTTACTTCATAAGAAGTGTCAATATTCTATTTCTTACTTATCAAAGAAGATTTAGAAAATAATTTACTTTGGCTTGAGAGATGTTCAATAAATAACGAATATCATGTGATGGCAGAATTTCATTCCAAAAAATTCTAAATCACTTTTAATTTGTAAAATATTTCTTTATTTTTTAAAGATTTTATTTATTCATTTGACACAGAGAATGCACATAAATGGACAGCGGCAGGCAGAAGGAGAGGGAGAAGTCTCCCCGCTGAGCAGGGAGCCTGATGTGGGGCTCCATCCCAGGACCCTGGGATCATGACCTGAGCTGAAGGCTTCACAACCGACTGCGCCACCCAGGCATCCCTGATATTTCAATATATATAATAATATACAACATATTATAATAACTGATTTTTCCACTGAAAAACAAGATTGCCTAAGAAGACAACATTTTTTAAAAAGATTTTATTTTATTTATTTTATTTTATTTTATTTATTTATTTATCTGAGAGAGTGTGCGCAAGCACGCGCATTTGTGGGGGAGGGAGGGTGAAGAGGGAGAGTGGAGGGGGAGGAGGCGGGGAAGTGAGGGAAGAGGGGGAGGGAGAATCCTGGGCTGATTCCCCAAGGAGCTCAGAGCACAGAGCCCAGCAGGGCTAGATCCCATGCCCCAAGATCATGACCTGAGCCAAAACCAAGAGTCGGAGGCTTATCCAACAGCCACCCAGGTGCCCCAGAAGCCAACAGTTTAACATCAATATCTATCCATTGATGTAAAACAAAACTCAATTATTTTCCCTCCAGCTCTCAAAAATTCATGTAGAGAAGTTATTTCTCCTAATTCATAAGCAAACATGATTACAACCATAAAAACTAATGGCAATTATATACTATATGAATTACAAAGGACGTTCGTACATACACCAGCTAATTATAAGAAGTCCTTTGGATTAAAAGAAGTAAAATCAGACCCATTTCACTTATGTTAATAGCATCAATATGAGACTTTATTTTTTTTTTTTACAAAATGATTTTGCCCACTTTTTCCTCATTTTATCTTCACAGTATTCTAGTAAAATATATGGGATAGGTGTAACTTACCCCTACTTTTACAGATGTGAAACCTCAGCTTTAGAAATTATATTTAGTTGTAGGGTGCCTGGGTGGCTCAGTTGGTTAAGCGACTGCCTTCGGCTCAGGTCATGATCCTGGAGTCCCTGGATCAAGTCCCGCATCAGGCTCCCTGCTCGGCAGGGAGTCTGCTTCGCCCTCTGACCCTCCCCCCTCTCATGTGCTCTCTCTCTCTCATTCTCTCTCTCTCAAATAAATAAATAAAATCTTAAAAAAAAAAAAAAAGAAATTATATTTAGTTGTAGTTCCACAAGCCAGCTCTCCCGATTCCTCATCTAAGTTCAGGAATACTGGCATTCTAAGGGCTTTTTTCCTGTTAAAGATACACAGAACCTAATTATAAAATCTTGACTATTTTTATAACTAATATTTTAGAATTAAGTGCAACATCAAAATAAGTGAATGTATTTAATTATGATAAAACTTACCACATCAAGTCAACAGATACTTAGTGTATGTCAGAGAGAGGACTAGATTCTGGGTCACTAAGGTCAATCAGTTATGACTCCTGACATGCTTTCTCCCAGGGAGGAGTAGGAGCATCATGGAAGGTAAACAAAACCCCGGCTCCAGGATTAGAGAACTCTGGGGGGCTGGTGGGTAGGAAGCTGAGAAATGGGACTGAGGATGGACCACCATGAGTTCTAACAGGTTGGTGTATGCCCACCACACACTGGGTAGGTCACAGCGAACTCGGACTCGATTCATTTAATAACATAAGACATAAGAGGCAAGGTTTACAATAATCTAATTGTTATTTTAACAACATTGTGCAGTTTGGAGAGGGCCTACACCTTTCTTCCCCTGTGGCCACTTCTGGAAGGTTCGGGTCAGTCTCTTCCATGTTTCACTCTGTAGGACTGTTAGGGTGTGTAGGGATTTATGTTTGAAAAATATGGGGGAGTGACTTTTGGCTTACTAATTCTGAATACTATGTATAGGAACACACGAATGAACACACTGAGGTCATTTTCACTGATCTGAAATTTAACACACATGTTGTATTGGGTATGTGTGTACACAAATATATACACAATGTAACAATAATTTATCATTATGTCCCTATTCCCACCTTGGTCTGAACAGCCATCGCATACCTGGATTACTTCTTTAGTTTCCTAACTGCTCTCTTTCTACCCTTTACTCCTTCAAACTATTCTAGTTACAGCACTTAGAGTGTTCCTATTTATTTTATATTAATTTTTTTAAAAAAGATTTATTTATTTATTTGGAGAGAGAGAGAGCACGTGTGCACACAAGCAGGGGGAGGGGCAGAGGGAGAGACAGAGAATCTCCAGCATACTCCCTGCTGAGTGCCCCAATGCGGGGCTTAGGGCTTGATCTCACAATCTTGAGATCATGACCTGAGCTGAAACCAAGAGTCAGATGCTCAAGTGGTGCCCAGGCAAACCCCCACCCCCTCCCTTTAAAAAAAAAAAAAAGATTTATTTATTTACTTGAAGAGAGAGAAAGAGAGAGTAGAGTGTTCCTATTTAAATGTCATTACGCTTGTGTGTCAGCCCAGGGGCTTCTCATCCCACATGAATAGAAGCTGAAGTCCGTACAACGGCCCACAAGACCCCATCTCTGTTGACTACTTTGACTGAAACTTCTGCTGTCCTCTCTTATATGTTCGCTAGCTCCAGCCACACTGGGCTCCTTGCTGTCTCAGTTTTCCTGCCCCACACCAGGCAGGATCTTGCTCTGGGTCTTTGCCCTTTTCATTTGTCTGCTGGAATACGGATAACTTCTGGCTCCCTCTTTCCTTTCCTTCGGGGCTTTACACCGTTTCTGCCTCCTTTGTGAGGCCCTCCATGAACATCCCCTCTAAAGTTGCAACCCCACCCTCCTACGTGCGTATCTCTGCTCCTTGTTGTATTTCTCTCCTTAGCATATACTACCATTTAATATAGGCTACTTATAAATAACTTTGCTATTTTCTGTCTTGCCTGCTAAAATGTACAGTCCATGCTTTCTTCATTTATGTCCCCACGGGATCAAGAGAGATCACTCTATATAGATAGCATGTACTAAAAAAAAAAAAAAAAAAAAAAATTATAAAAATAAAGGGATCACTCATAGACCTCAGCAGACTCAAGCACCATAAATGACAATGATGAGGATCTAGGAAAGACTAGAGAGTAAAAGAAAACAAAAGTAGCCTAAGAGAGAAATCTTATTTTCTTCCAGTGCTCAGTGTAACTTACTATACATATGAAAAGCCTTTAATCTGAATTCCTTCAGTGCTGGCATGAAAACCTAAAAACCTGCCTTTCCGCAGAATATTCTTTCTGCTTCAACACACATCATTCTATCTGGAACACAGCAGAATGCCATAACTATGTTGAACTATTTTAAAAATTAACAAATGGAATAAATGAAAGCCTGGAAAGCTCCGTTTCAGTTCCTGGACAGTTCCTTGCCTTGAGAAGTTTACACTCTGCTGTTAGAAATTACCCAAAGGTTACCTGGGATTCTTTGGGATGGGAGGAGGCATATCTGTAAGCTCCCTTTAGTGATTGTCCTGGTTCTAATGCATGTGGAATACACCAGTGTGTTCTGAATTTCTATATTCCTCTTATTGCAACTAAAAGAAAACATAAAGTGCCCATAAAAAGTCACTAAAGAAATGGCTTTTTTTTCCCTTTAAAGGTATCTTTCTCTTAGCTCTTCAGATTTATTTTATATTTTTATTCATTTAGACCCTCGTCAAATCTTACCTCCACAGTGAGTACCTTCTATCCACTACCTTTCTAGACTAAAGGCACCTTCAGAGCAGGGTAGCATCATATCATTCTGCATGATCCTAGGACAGACCTATGCAGGGTAGTTACTGAATACATGTTGTAACCCATATTTATTCTTCATTATTTCCGGTATTCCTAATAATAGCACCTCCACTCCCTCACAGCAACCTTCTCTCCAAACTTCCTGTTTTGTTTTTTTAACCTCTATCTAACTTTTCAGTATATTTTCATGGCACCCCAATAGGTTCTTACAGTTCTGCAGTACGCACTTCAGTGTCCTTCCTATTAAGAAACATCTCATGCAGGGATGGATTCAAGTTTTGCAGGGCCTGAGGCTTATGCAGTTTTAAGGAAAAATATAAAATTATGAATACAAAATGGGATACAAGTGAATATTTGTTAAAAGGACAAAAGAAACCACAACAAATGACAAATGCCGAAAAAGCAAGAGATGCCACAAACATCACCCCTTCCTCAGAACTTCCTGGAGCTGTGCAGGGGGCTTGTAGGTGAGGGAGGAGCCCTGAGACTTAACTTCCATTGGTGTCATAATTTCTCCATTCTGGTCTCATTTCTCTTTTCAGCCCATGTAATCACTCTCACCTTCTTCTTCTTCTTCTTTTTTTTTTAAGTTAATGGTCTTTTTTTATTGGGGAAAAAAAAGACTAGCATTTACAACTTGGAATGGACGTAAATTGTAATTTTTTGATCAACAATGTTGATGCTTGTGCTGAAGTCCACAGCCACAACCTACTCTGCTGGCTCCAAGTCATGGTTCAGGAGGTTTTAAAAAGAGTCCCAAGATGCTCCCTTGGTAAAGGTTTCTTTAAAAAAAAAAAAAATTGTGTGAATGGTGACAGCCTGACACCCATTTCGCTCTAGGACAACACGGGACAACGCTAAACCAACACACATGGCATGCCAGTGGGATGAGTGTCGTGGTCACCATGGGTGGGGGTGCCCGGAAGTGCGAGAGGGCCGTCCTGCTAAGTGAGGCTACGTCTAGACAGTTTATCCTTCACCCATTTTTCTGCACAGCATCCTGAGGTAAATCAATTTTAAATGTTTTGTTTTCAGTAAACCAGCTATGACAATTTATACTAACAAATTGAACTAGAACCCATTTGAAGAAGTTTTAAATTCGTTTTTTTCATTTTTTGTTTTTAATACAAGTGCCTGACTGTGCTCAATTGCCAAGCTGCATGCATGAAAAACTGGCCAGCCCAAACAGTGTATTAATCATGAGCAAATGGAACTGCAAGGAGTCCATTAGGTGCTTCCTTATCATTAAGGTAGTACAAGTACAAGTATTTATATCGTAAAACTGATCTGTAGCTTGATCTTTACTGGATAGGACCACCAACCAATACATGCAGATTTTGTGTGTGGACAGAAGGTACTTCTGACATTCAGTTTTGCTATATAGAAACAGAATGAGTAAATGAATTTTTTTTTTTTTTTTTTTTTTAAGAGGTAAGTAAAAGATTCTATTTGATTCTTCTAGAAGGGGGGAAAGGAGTTGAAAGTAGGCCTTCATTTTGCAGCCATCATCTGTACGAATTCTTCATAGTTGACTTGCTCATCTCCATCAATATCTGCTCCTCTGATCATTTCATCTACTTCTTCATCTGCTAGTTTTTCTCCTGAGTGGGTCATGACGTGACGTAGCTCCGCCGCGCTGATGTAACCGTTGCCATCCTTGTCGAAGACTCGGAATGCTTCGCGAATTTCTTCTTCACTGTCTGTATCTTTCATTTTTCTAGCCATCATAGTCAAAAATTCTGGGAAGTCAATGATGCCATTTCCGTCAGCATCCGCCTCCATCATATCCTGCAATTCAGCTTCTGTTGGGTTCTGACCCAGTGACCTCATGACAGTTCCAAGTTCCTTTTCTGTGATGGTGCCATCGCCATCTTTGTCAAATAGGGAGAAAGCTTCCTTGATCTCAGCAATCTCTGCTTCGGTCAGCTGATCAGCTTTGGTGCGAGCGAAGGGAAGAAGAGCGGAGGGAGCGGGGGTGGCTGCACCAGCGCAGGGGCTGTGAGGGCGGTGCGTCTCCGCTGCTGCTGCTAAGGCGCGCGATGTGCGCTCGGCTGTGCCGCCGCCGCCCCCCCTCCCCCGACTGCGAGTAACCAAGCCGCGCCGTGAGGCTCCCAGCACCACTGCCGAAGCCTCACTCTCACCTTCTGAATGCTAGTGCTTGAGTTTTCACTTATCCAACACACTCTGCTCATCATGGCTCACATGCTACCGTTTCACCTTCTCGTTCCAAACCTTTAACCATGTTTCTTCCCAAGGCTCACTCTTGCCCTGACATCACTTCACAAGGTAAAGTGTCTCCTAAGTATGCATGATAGAAGGGTCTAGAAGAGCATCCTGTACATTTAATGCCCAAGACCCATGGGCTTCTGTGCTTTGTCAAAAGTCCCGCACAAAAGGGGTTGATGAGAAAAATGAGTCCAGACACTGAGAGCCAGACATCTGACACCTACCTACACCACAGTTCTGCTCACTAACAAGATGTGTTTTCAGTGACTAACAGACCATGAAAGTTACATGAGCAGATAGTCATTGCATGTGTGTCCATAGATTTTAATCAGACATGAGATTTACTGATTAATAGACTGTTGATAAGAAGAAACATCTAGAAGCCTTTTCAAAGTTCAGCCAAAACTTTCGTTTTACAGTTAAAATGAAAAATGGCTTAATCACTTCAGGCATTAGGTGTTTGTCCGTTTTTAATTTATTCAGGCCTGTTAACTGAAATAATATATCCCTACAGTAGACAGCTCTAACAGCTCAGTGTTCCCCTACAGGAAGCCTGAACTTTGTAAGATTTATTGTCATCTATGAAAATAATTTGATTTGTCCTCAACAAAATAACTTCTATAGCTAGTCTAGTGCCTTGTAGTTAACAAAGCACACAAAATATATCGATTCCTTTCATTCCGTTAACCCTGTGAGATAGGTCTTGAAACCTCTTAATTGTACAGATGAGATAAAGGAGACTCAGAGAACACAAGTAACTTGACTAAAGTCACGAAGATGGCTTTAATTCCCAGTTTTCTGACCCAAGTTTGGTGCTTTGTTAATGAGAAATATTCTGTGTCCCTGCAGTTCAGAGATCAGAACTGACGATGGTCAATTATCTAAGCATGTGCAGAATTCAAGCTTAATACAGCAAATACTCTTCTTACCATCAAAGATCTCCAAAGTGAAAGTAAATATGATCTTTTCACTACTTATGTAAAACACTATGCCAAACACTGTATTCAATGTTTCTGGTACATTATTTCTAAATCTATTATTATCTCAATTTCCCTACTGAGAACACCCAAGTACTGAAAGTTAAACAACGTATCTATCCAGGCAGTTAAGTACAACAGCTGAATTTGAATCCTGACCTGTCTGACTTGAAAAACATTCTCTGTGTATGTGGGACATGCTAAAGCATTGGCTGATGAAGATCTAGTATGAATATTAAAGACAGTTCAGCATCCTTGCTTCCAAAATAACCATTTCAATTCACACATACACTGAAATGTAGCCTGTTACGGCATATTGACTAGACAAATCCAGAAATTTAAGCATAGAAGCAATTGTTCATCAAGAAGCAGTATCACCTCAATGTACATAAATATTTCAAGGTATGCTACCCTTGTTAATAAAGGCAATCAAATTAGGGTATGGATTATTACACTTACTAAAAAAATGTACAAAACAGGGCAATTATTTAGTTTTCTTGATATCCCTACCAGAAATATTATGACTCAAACATACTTTTCCTCTGATTAATTTCAAAATAAATGGATACAAAAGATAAATATATTTCTTTGTCCTGGCAACATAGCTAATCATTAATATCCTGACAAAGTAAGTCTGGTATCACTGCATCCTAAAAATAATACATTACGACCTACCAGTTCAGGTGCCCCAAGTTTATATTTTTCTTTCCACAAGATAGATTCCTAAATATTTATCAGAAAATCTTTGTATTAACATGAAATGTGATCTTTTGTCATGTGTGCCTGAGATAGCAGCTTGCAGGAATTTTGAGAAATCTCATACTAAGGACCAATCCGTACCTGGTAATCCCCCAGGACCAAGAACAAGGAAGCTCACTCATCTGTGTGGTGTGTTTCTTGATCTCCAACCTTGATCACTGCCATGCCATCTGTAACATATGCCAAAAAAGCATAAGCAGAAATAGAGACTTTCTTGCCTAGGAACATTCTCCCTTAAGTTACACAGGAGTGTGTCTTCTAATACTACTACTGGAGCTGACTCTCCTACTATAGACTTCTTCATAACAAGGACTTCTGGAGGCCGACTTCTCACAGCAACACCGCCACTGCAAAAACAGCTAGCCTTACCTTCACACCAATCACTGATAGTCAACCAGAGAGCCAACAGCATTTTCTTGCCAGAAACCCTGTCAAGTCATCTCTACAAAGAGCTAGCTAGCTGGATCAATATCACCTACATTGAAACAACTAGAAACTAAGAATTTAACAATATCCATGAATTAGAATTTATGCCAAAGGCATATTTCCTCACAGAATAATATATGGAAGAACAAAAGATGAATTCATTCTTTACAGGTATAATGACCTGGGAGAAACTAATTTTCCCTACAGCCCTGGCTAAATCTAAAAGCAAGCAGTGGACATCAATGGTTTTAAACTTTTGCTCTCCTATTCTATATCCCTCATGATTCATTAAAAGGTTCTTGAAGCTACATTTAGATCTTAACACTATATTCCTATCTTGGCTCCAAATGGCTTTCTAAAAATCTTCCACACAAATTTGATTTAATCATCATCAATAATAATAATAATAATATAGATACAAGTTATCTTCAAAACCAAATGATTGTTTTTGGTTCACTGACTAGAAGATGTTTAGTTCTTATGGATTTATTGTTCTTTTAGGAAATTGTTGAAATTTGAAAGTATCATGTCAGTAATGTATTTCACAATTATGATATACAACACTAAAAAAAATTTGGAGAATGAGTTCAAGAACTTCAGGGATTAAATGAAACTTAGAACCAATGGTATGCACATGAAGGATTATATTTGGCGCATTATATTTCCTAAACAGAATTTTATTTTATTTACATTTTCTTTTCTTTTTTTTAATATATATATTTTTTAATTTATTTGACAGAGACAGCAAGAGAGGGAACACAAGCAGGGAGAGTGGGAGAGGGAGAAGCAGGCTCTCCGCCGAGCAGGGAGCCCGATGCGGGGCTCAATCCCAGGATCCTGGGATCATGACCTGAGCCGAAGGCAGATGCTTTAACGTCTGAGCCATCCAGGCGCCCCTTATTTACATTTTCTACCCTGCCTTTTCTGGGGATATAATATTGTTATAAGTTGATATAAAATGATACAAAATTATTAATAAGTTTAATAATTGCTATGTGTTATTTTTTTACTGTCCTACCTTATTTTATTATAGTGATTCAGAATACAATAATTAAGTCTCTAGGCAGAACAAGGGTCCAGTATTGTGAACACATTTAAGACTCAAACAGACATGACTCAGGATAAAAAGATACACTTTTTCCAAGTCCATCTATTCCCTCAATACAGTCACTATCAAATTTCAACAGAGATTTTCCTGAAAATTGGTAAGAAGATTCTGAAATGTGTATGAAAGGTCATAGGTCAAGATTTCTCCCAAGAGGGTTTTGAAGAACAGCAATATGGTACCTACCATATGTCAGGACTTAATATAAAGGTATAATTAAAACAGTGTGACAGTGATGTTGGGATAGACAACAGACCAGCAGACTAGAACAAAGAGTCATAAAAGACCCACACATGTATAAGAAAATTCAATATCTGACAGATGGAGCATTGTAGATCAGTGGGAGTAATGACACACTATTCAATAAACGGTGCACACACAAACTGATTATCTTTATTGAGAGAGAAAAAGCCCTAGAGTTTCTACTCAGACCCCAGATAGATTAAAACAACTTAATTCTACATCTATCAGGACATTATGTGAAAAGTGAGAAAAATTTTATGATTTTTAGAAGGAAATATAGAGCAATATTTTTAAGACTTTTGGGCAAGGACAATTTCCTAAACAATACAGAACATTTATAAAACTTAATAGAAACAAAATGATAACCTTTCAACTTGGGTAAAAACAAACAAAAAGACAAAAATACAAGACATCTACAGCCCACTTACTTGACAAAGGATTACCAGAATACATAAAGATTCCCTCAAATTCAATTTGAAACACACAAACTAATCCAATTAAAGAATAAGCAAAAGAACAGGCAAAATGCAGATGAGAAAAACCCAAGAGCTAACAAGATTAATAAAATGTTATCATACTCAACATCACCGAAGGGAAGGTAAATAAAAACAACAGACACCATCCCACATTACATTTGAAAAGAAAATTTAGAGAAAGAGGACCAAAGATGTAGAGAAACAAGAAGACACATTTACTACTCACAAATGTAAAAACATTTTAACACTTTGGACAGCAACTCGGAAAAATCAACTACTGTTGAAAAAACCACACAACATTCTCTTACATTATTTAACAAGGTAGTCATTATCACCAGAAATTTAACTTGTAGAAGAAATTCCTCCACATGTACATAAGGAGACTACTTCAAAAAATCATAGCATTGCTTGAAATAGTTAAAAAAAACCCTCATAAATAACTTAAGTAACCAGAGAATGTTTAAATTAAACTATGGTAGAGATGTACAATAATAGAATTCTGCCCCATAGTGAAAATAAATGAACTAGAGCCACATGTATGACTTTGGATGAATTGCATAAACTTCATGTGACTAAGAGAAGTTGCAAAAATATATTAAGATATTGTTTATATAAAATTTCAGAAACAGGCAAGATATGAAGAGTTTATGACTACATACATAAAACTGTGAAGAAAAGCAAGTGAAAGAGTAACCTCAAATTAGGTCTGGTAACTTATTCTCGGAGAAGTCTAGGACAAGAGAAGTGACTACAGGAGGCTTTAATTGACTTATATGTATCCCTTTCCCCTAAAAAAATGAAACAAATATGGCAAGATGTTGATATAATAAATATGGTGGATACATGGCTGTCTGCCATATTATTCTCTACAGTTTTTTTTTTTTTTTTTTGTACACTCAAACATTTGTAATCAAAATGACAAGTCAGTGCCCCATAAGTGCTAAGTTGCATACATCAAACCATGAAATGCTGAGAAGCTCCCCCAGCCCCGCTCCCATCCGGGAAGGTGGAACAGAAGGTGTGGGATGTTGAGCTGGGCATCTCAATAGATGAGGAGGTAAAAAGTGTGAAGAAGCTGTATGAGTCTTAAAAGATCATTTCCCTGACTGGGGAGAGGGCTCAGACTAAGAAAAAACATGCCCTCTTTTAATGAATCAGTGAGCATCAAACCCTGACTTTTTGTGGTTACTATGTAGTTGGAGACATGCAACCATTGAGTTGTTTTAGTAAAATTCACAAGACTGAGAGCAAAACACACTCACCATTTAAGTGCAAATAAATTAGAAACATGTGTCAGGCAGCAAACATTTTCACATAGCACTTGCTATTTCGAGTTGAGATTTTAACTTCTAATTTAAAACTCCTCTGTTTCATGCCCTTCACCGTCTTACAATGCTTTTGGGCTAGAAAAGAACTGCCAGGAGAAAATCTACTCACACTCTGCCACTGCACAGAACTGCATTGCATTTTCCAGGTATCATTGTTTTTGTTTGTTTGTTTTTTCTGTATCAGTAACTATCCAATACCATACCCCCACTCCAGAGATCTTAATTTAAATTCTAAGCAAAGAAAAACTAAAAAAACCCAAAAAACAAAAACCCTACAGTAAATTTTTGAGTAGTTAAGCTCAAAGTTATAAGAATGTGTGCCCAGAGGAAATGGTTTCTATTTTGTACATTTTTTTCCTGAAAAGGTAATAAAAAATGGTAATTAACCAAATAGAGATGCTGTCCTAAATGTATACGGTTCTTTACAAATAGTAGAGTGTGACTACCTGTCTTATTATTTGCTTCACAAAATACTGAGAGGAGTAACATCTTAATAAGTATATAACATTTGTAATCAAAAATTATTTAATACTCATTTCTATATATATTATTTGAAATCTTGTTTTATTTGACACTGCTGGGCCCCGGGTATGCAGGAAAAAAACCTCATTGTTAAGGGACATGAAAGATCCACGCACACGTGACATACGCACAAATGGCTGGAACATAAAGAACTGACCCTGGTCTTTATCAGATTAAACAAAACAAAACAAAGTGTTTGTCATGAGGTATGGATAATTATATTATGGACTCTCCAAATTCGGAGATGGTTGGTACTTTGATCTGAGAACAACATATAAAGAATTATTTTTAAGGAAAGTTTTTTTTTTTTTTAAAGCATGTCATGAATTCAAAAACTGTCATCATATCGAATAGGTTCACTAGGTAAAACAGAGAAAAGAGAGTTTATTACAGAGGAAGCATCTAATTTTTTGAGGCCATTGGTTAAGGTGATGATTATACTGAACCTGGTATTAAAATTGTACTATGAATAAGGTTTATAATCATTTTTCTAAAAATAAATATTTAAAATGGAAGTGGCAAGTTTGAAATATACATTCAAGGTCCATACATTCAAGGGTACTTTTAGATGCTCCAATTAGTTCAAAGAGAAATAACAATATCAAAGGAGAAAATGAGATAATATCATACACCACTTAAAGCCTCAATACTGATGAGGATTACACAGCCCCAACACTGTTGATCTGAAATTGTTGAAAATTTTAATCCTAAAGCAAATAGCAAGAAATAGCACTTTAGAAACTTAGATTTGTAGCTTAGTTCCCCAGATGTTTTGTCATCTTCTTCTTCTTCTTTTTTTTTTCTCCAACAGAAAACTGACCTTATGCATTAAAAGGAAGAATGACAGGTTGCAAAAAATCATTCTTGGTCTGGTATTTGCTTAAGAATGTTTAGTAATGTTGCAGAGAAATAAGTTTTAAGATTTTGGAAGATTAGTTTCCCTCAAGTATCTATGTAAGTTTTTTCAGAAAATCATTACAGAATTTTACAAAACTAAAAGATTGGCTCAGGAAATTTTGATTAACACAATGCTCCCTAATGGCTTTTTTAATTTCAGGGGATAGCACAAGCCTCTATTATGAGTGTTTAAAAACAAATTTCTTGAGAATAGCCTAATGATTCTGCAATACTAATTACTGCTAACTATCAGCATTCAGAAACACATCATTTTCCTACATTTTTTAACAAGATAGACAACCTTGTTCAGAAAGATTTTTCAAAAAACAATGAATAAAAATCTTCTTCAGGAAGTATAGGGGGGCTTTTTTCCCTTCGTTACATAAGTCAGTACTTTCAGAATAGCACTTGGCTTATGAGCATTGGAAAACCTACATGATTGGTCAGTATGTTTTTAAACACACAAATCCAGAGAATAAAAAGCTAGAGGAAACCTGGAAATACTCTCGCTCTTCCAAAAGTCAACACAATCAGAATCCATGGCACTGAGTGCTACAAGAGCGTAAGCATGTGAGACACTGATGAGTCTGAAAAGCCTACTGTAGGAGAAATAACCAAACTTAGAAAAACAGTAAAGTCGGCCTTTTTTTTTTAGCAAGAGCTTCACTGTATGGAGTGGGAAAAAAAATACAGTCTAAGAATTCTATGATCAACCAAATGTCATTCATGTTTTCAATCAACAATTTTAAATCATAAAGGCTCAGTGTACATACTTTTGTATTCAGAAATGCAGAAAGATACACTTGGAGGACGTCCAATCAATTCCTAAGTCTACCTGGAATTCATTCTACAGATGGAGATATACGGTTACATACAC
This sequence comes from Phoca vitulina, assembly GCF_004348235.1. Lineage (NCBI taxonomy): Eukaryota > Metazoa > Chordata > Mammalia > Carnivora > Phocidae > Phoca > Phoca vitulina. Next base: position 72,243,219 of record NW_022589707.1, on the reverse strand, counting down.
ACAAACACATATTTTATCTATTTATTCATATACATACAATTTTCCCTTAGAAAAGAATTAATTTTAAACTAATGGCGAATTAGCCATCTTTATTGCCTTCAATAAATAAAATTTTATGATGGTCATGCAAAATTTTAATTACTAAAAAACCACAAGACTCCAGTGATATACACTTGATATTGTCATAGTGATGCCTTACCTCAGGCATAAAAATCAGAGTTGTGTTTTAACCAATCTACTGCTCTGAAATTTTATGATAATCTATCAAAGATTGAAGGTGAGGGCTCTAAGGATACTATGTATGAATAAAGCACATAGTTACAGACAAAACAAAAACTATGTAAATATAAATACATATACATAAACATATATATCCTGAAAATATACAGGTCAAACAAGGTGAGTCCTTGTGGATTCCCATTTGGACTGATGGCCTTCTAGTCAGTTCATCTTTGCATATAAAGGGAATGAACTTTTATCATTTTAGCCTGGTGGCACAAGACATAGGAATAGCCTTTTGGATGGTTTGTATGTTAAAGTAACTCCTTAAAATATTTAATGTTTCAAAAACAGGATCTAAATATTGAACCAAGACATCATCATGAAGCTAACAGAAAGAAATAACTACCAAGTGTTTTATTAAAGACCTATGTTGCAAGAGTAAATAAAGCAAAGATAGAAATCATAAATAACAAATAATGGGTGTGCATTTTACAAGAACTGGACTCCAACCAGAGGATCTGTGTTCACGGAAAGGCCTGGTTTGACACTTTGGCAAATCTTTGGGAGAATCACTAAATAAATAATTAAAATAAAATCTTAAATAATATGCATGTAGCTTTTAATGATTTCCTGCTCAAACCAAATAGGTGGACTGTAAGAATACTTCTTCCAAAAATGATGAGAAATGGAGCATGTAAAATTTTAGGTTCATTTCAATTTTCTCTCTTGAATTAATATGTATTATATCTATTTTTTAAAATTTAAATTTATGAACTTAAAAATGGCTACATAGGCTATCAAGTACAAAGAGTATCATTTCATAACAGTATGCTTCATTGAAACTGTTTTTCAAATCATCCTGATTTGTAGTATTTCCCAATTTCCATGGTGTAAATACAGAGAAGGGTTTCTTTCTTCAAGTATCTTTGCAAAACCATAACACAAACAGTTGCTGCAATTTTTTGTTTTAAAATAAAAATAGTATATGCATTTCCTTCTGGAGTATGCTGTATGAAAATGATCATATCACTCCCATTCTTAAAAATGGTCTCTATTTTTAAAAAATGGTCTCAATTTCTATAGCTTAAGTAGACTGCAACACCTAAGGATTAGCATTAGGAGTGATAGGATTATAGTCATAGAAACTCCATACAGACTCAGTGTTCTGTTCATAATTGTTATATCTTGGTTCATTGTCTTTATCTTCTTTTAGATATCTGGTTAATTCTCCTACATTTCCCTGTTTTATGCATGACATTAGAATATTTTTAATAATATGCTTTCGGTTACATATTAGGTAATGTCCTGGTAAACTGGCATTCTGAAAACCAGCAAGGAAATAAACAAACAAAATAGGCCTAATTTATCACATTTATCTATTTCCACTTTGTAAATACTCCCACCATGACCAATTCAAGCCATCAAAGTGACACCATTCAATGTGAAGTTAGGAAGAGCCTATCTTAGTGAGTTGGTACAAGTGGGCTGTGATGAATCAATAATGCCTCAAGTTTATTTATTCTAATAGGCTATCAAAATATACAGGGACTTTTTTGGTAGGTTCCAATACATTTAAGAAAATGACAGTGAATAATTTTAGCATAATTAAAATGTTAAGCAATGGGCAGCATTTTATAAAACTATGAAATGACAGAAAAACACCTTCCAACTAAGTATTTTAAATAAAATAAAATGATAGGTTGAGGCTATTTTATGATAAAAAATATTCATCATAAGCAATATCATTGAAAACTTGTAAACTATATGTTAGAGTTTGGAAAATGCGAATGACATTTAATTAACAAGTGAAAATAATCATTATGCATTTTGAGAATCAAGCATCTTATAACATTTGAAAGAAAGTGATAAAATATATTTTTATGGCCCTTTAGATACATCTCTAAAGTCCATTATTTTAAAATGCTTTTGATGTAATAAGGTATATAGTATCTAGAAGTAGACAGTAACCTAGCACAGGAGTTGGCAAATTTTTTCTGTAGAGAACCACAGAGTACATATTTTAGTCTTTATAGACCAGTTAGTCTCTGTCATGAATACAGTTCTGTTACTGTAGTGGGAAAATACCCATGTTCAACATGTAAATCGATGATCCTCACTGTGTTCCAATACAACATTGTTTACAGAAACAAGCAGCAGATAGATTTGGCCTGTGGGCTGTTCATGGTTTGCTGACTTGACTTTAGTATGTACTGAATCATCTGGTATTTTACAGTTCTGATTTCAATATAATTTTTTTTAGTATTTATAAAAAATTAATCCCAATGATGAAAGGTTTTTTTTTTAATAATATTGCCCAAGTCAGTAAACAATATTGACTAATTAGTGTTTCTTAAACAACATAATCCCATAGCAAACCAACAGCCAAAAGGACAATGCAATTGAAAATAAAATGAATATAATTGTGAACACATTTTCTTTTATATTACTATACCAAAATTTCATAATCAACTATAAGGAGAGAGGTTTACCTAGACAGTAAATAAAGAGGAAACCTGCATATGAAATTAAAATATATTTAATAGGAGTACATTCATTTTAATTTACTATGAAATCCTTATTCTTACCTTCTATAAGTTTCCCTGTCTGTTCTGCACTTCCTCCAGGAAGAATTTTGGCAATATAGGCTCCAATTTCTCCATTATGTCCAGGGATTTCTTTACCACCCACAATTCTAATTCCTAATCCATTACCTGTATTGGAAAATTAGCAAATTATTAGTCATAATTTAAAGGGACAACAGGTATCAGAAGTTATAAGGTGCACAAAGAGTTGGCTCTGGTAAAAAAAAAAAAAAAGTGGGCTCTGGTGCCCAGAAGCTATCTACAACATGAATGCTGGGACTGGACACTAATAACAGAAGGATATTATTCTGAATTCAGTAATAGTTGATATGAAATAGGACATTTTGAGATTTTGGTAAACTCTATGATGAATCACCTGATACTAAAAAATAATTCTTTGATTCAGCCATATCACCAAGCTATGATACAAATATCTTTGTCCATTTTTGACCAGATACTTTGTAAAAATATTGTATGAAGATGTTCCCACTATAAGAAACTCCAGAGCCTACAGTTCACTTATGAAATTGAGGAGCATTTCCTTAAAAAGGCAGTAATGGCTATCATAAGTTGAGAAGACACAATCCAAGCATGTGATTGCAAATGATAAAATGAAAACACGATCAAAACTTGTGAATTACGATACACTTTTTAGCCTTAACTGATCAACTAACATTGTCTGTGCATTTGCGTGGCACCTACTGCGAAGCCCAATAAAATTATTCTTGACTGATGAACAACTTAGTAAACTTTTTTATTTCATAGAACAGATTTTTCTGCAAATAACCACATGCAGAAAAAGATGGAGAATGACTATTATGTGAAAACTAATTGAGATAGAAATGAACTGTTGATGTTTTAAGTTTATATTTTTTTAATCAGCTAAAAATTAGCAAATATATATATACATATATATAAATATATAGCACCAGATATATATTTTTTTTACCAATGCCAAGGATATTTAAAAATAAAAGTACTTTAAAAAAGCAGAATTCTTCTTCTTAAATGAAGATAGTTATTTCTTTAAATTAAGATTGTTTCCATTCACTGATTGAAGTACCATTTTCAACTCTCAAAATCTCTGAATTTTAAGAGTCAGCTCTCTTGTAGATTCTGTTCCCTTCCCATTTTACTCTTCAAAAACAATCCCTGTAGTCAGCATCAGCACAGTACAAACATTCAATAACCAGTAACACCGGATTATGGAATCCTTCTGTCATCTCCCTTGTATATTTTGGTAAAACATCATTCTCAGGTTATATGATGGTTCCAAAGGAATTTCCTCTCTCCTTTTCTTCATCCCTTCCTTCCTTGTATTTACCCTCTTTTCTCTCTCTCCTTCCCTACTATTTGCCTCCCTCTCTCTACTTTTTTAACCAGGATAAGTGGTAAGGAAATGTCATAAATCATCTTTTGGGATCTGAGACTGACCACATCTGAAGATTTACCTCAAAACAAAAGTGAAACAAAAAGAAATTAATTGTATGTGTCTAAGTTTCCTGCTGTTGTCAAGGGGACAGAGTTAAATAAGATACTGGCTTTCTCTGGCCCCACTTGTGGAGTTTTTCTGTCACCAGTTTCTTGGCCCATTGCTACCACTATGAGTAGAGATTAATTTATGATACACATTGAATATAACTGGGTGAATACAGAACATCATCTAGTACATGACCTGGTTTCAACTAAGTCTGCGTAGAAACAGTTGATTTCTTAGACAGTAGGCTTTAGGGATTCACCAGGACTGATCCTACAGTAAGACATTAGACAGATACAAATAAAGGGTAGAAGATGAAGAAAAGTTCTTAGCCACTCTTCATTCAATTAGTCTAGCCTATATTTTAGTGTGCGAAGGACAGTTTGGAAATTACAAAATGAGGATTTTAAAATAGCTGGCCATAACTAAAGGGTTATTTCATGGAATTTATCAGTAAAAAATAAAAATAGTTTCGTAAAGATTTGATTTCACTCTCCATGATTGAATCACTCAGAGCTGTAATTTACCACTTGTTAAACTTCTCATAAAAACACACACAGATACTGAATTTCTAAAGTGGTCAGTGTAGCCATATCAGTTTTAAGATGTGGTCAGTCTCAGATCCTAAAAGATGATTTATGAAATTTCCTTCATGGACAGGCATATGTTCAAGATCATGGCTTGCATCAAAATTTATCATAATGCTAGAGTATAGGAGAGTACAGCAAGGTACAGTAGAGTGCTCAGGGCATTTGGTTTTAATTATTTCTTTTTAAGCTTAAAAAAGAGAATGTAAACATAGCCCATGAAAAAAATTTCAGCACTATATATTATAGGGCACAGCCATATGCTTAAGGATCTCCACATGGAATTGTTACACCTCGTAAAGATATAGCTAAAAGAGTAGTTGTGGAACTCTAAATTCTATTAATTGGTATAAGTGACTATTTTTAAAGATTCAGTTATAGTTTCATTCTGTAGATGAAATTGTCTTAAGAGTTAAGTAGTTGGATCCTTAGTACCATTTGATTTTTGGTGACTGAGTACACTCTAAAACCTTGTAGTAAAGGATCAGTGGAAAGAAATTATAATTATATCCATCTTAATAAAGTAGCACAACACAATACTTATTTAATTTTGTAAAATACAGCTTCATACTATTGAATTCTAATACTCAAAACACTTCCTAAATACATGTTATATGCCTCAGTATCTATCTTAGGTAAAATGAAAGTAATGTACAGTTATGACAATACTGTGAGGAATGAAATTTTATATGTAAAGAAGCCACTTCAAGCACATAGTAAATTTTCAAGAATTACTGTTGCTCTGGTTGATGTTGTTGTGGTTGCTGTTGTATACTTTGTAGACAACAAAGTAGCACAGAAATATTAAAGTTTATGATAAAATAGAATGATAGAAAATAAAAAGACTCAGAAAGTATAACAGTTTTTTGCTTATTTTACAGTGGTTACATGTATTCTAGTTTGGACATAATGAATATAAAGTTCATTTACATGATTTCTAATTATTTAAATCTGGACATTTTGATTTCATATTTCTATAGTTGCACTTTGATATTTTATGTATTAAATGCAGAAAATTAAACAAAAATATTTCTATAAAAATAAAACACCCTAATTCAAATCTAAATTGCAGAATTCAATAAAAGATTTGGTAAATTCAAGAAGCAACATTAATTTTTAACTGAAAGGCCTATATCTGAATGGTCCTTGATAAGTGATGTTTTACTGTTTTTCAACTTTTGACAAATTTTTATCAACATAAATTCCTTTTGCCTCTCTGCTTATATTCTATCCAAAAACATTAATAAAATGCTTCCTTAGTTAGCTGTCTTGAAAATATGGTGGTTTTGCTCAAGTGAACAGTGCAGCAGGTTAGAGAGACAAGTAGTTACCAAAGAGAACACAGAAGCTTTAATAAAAGATTCTCAAAAGTTACAGTAATTTCACAACATATAAGCAGAGATGTTGTTGAAGAAGTCTTACAGAGAAATCTAACTTTCAGAATCCTTTAAAGTATGTAGAGAATATTTTTAAGAAAAGAGAAGTTCAATGATGGATGTAGCAAAACCATTAAGAAAAAGTATTACCTTAATAACCTTAGGATTATAATTTAAATATACCAGTCTTTTTAAGTCTTCATTATAATTATGTGGTAAATATACTATCATGTATTCACTTTTAATGTTCCAGGCCAGGATGGCAACATAGGAGGCTCCTGAACTCACCTCGTCCCATGGACACACCGAATCTACAGCTACACGTGGAGCAATTCCCTCTGAAAAAAATCCAGAAACTAGCTGAATGACTCCTACATATTGGTCAATGAGAAAAAAAAAACAAAAATGAAAACAAAACCACATAAAAACAGGTTTTGGCATACCTTCAACTACTGGGAGCCATTAAGAACAAAGAAGGCAGCTTGGACAATCACTGAGGTTTGAGAGACCACAAAAGCTCAGACCAGGCTGAATCATAATGCTTATCTCCTATATGAAACCACTGCATCAAGACTAGGAGAGGTGACTGTTTTATCTAATGCTTAGAAATCAACACAGAGAGTCAAAACAATTGAAGTAACAGAGGGATATGTTCCAAACAAGAGAACAAGATAAAATTCCAGAAAAGGACCTCAATGAAGTAGAGAGAAGTTATTTGATAAAAAGTTCAAAATAATGGTTATAATGATGTTCACTGAAGTTAGCAGAACAATGCATGAACAAAGTGAAAATTTCAACAAACAGAATATATTAGAAAGTACCAAATGGAAATCACAGAGCTGAAGAATAAAATATATGAACCGCAAAATTCATAGAGGGGTTCAATATCAGACCAGAGAACTGGAAGAAAAGATGAGTTAACTCAAAAACAGAGTAGTGGAAGTCATTTAAGAAAAGGAGCAAAGAGAAAAAAGAATGAAGAAGAGTGAAAACAGATTAAGGGATTCATGAGACACTATCAAAATGAAAAGCATCCTATAGAATGGAAAAAAATTACAAATCATATTTCTCATAAGGGGTTAATATAAAAAATATAAACGCATTTAGAGAACTCATACAACTTAACAGCAAACAATCTGATTTAAAAATATGCAGAGAAACTAAATAGACAATTTTCCAAAAAGACATACAAATGGCCAAAAGGTACATGAAAATGTGCTCAACATCACTAATCATCAGGGAAATGCAAATCAAAACCAAAATGAGATATTACCACACATCTGTTAGAATGGTTATTATCAGAGTCCATAGTCTCTCATGGTTCGTTTCCCCCTCTGATTTCCCCACCTTCATTTTTCCCTTCCTTCTCCTTTATCAAAAATATAAGAGATAACAAGTGTTGACGAAGATGTAGAGAAAAGGGAACCCTGGTACACTGCTGTGCTGGTAGGAATGTAAATTGTTTACGGCCACTATGGAAAACTGTGTGGAGCTTCTCCAAAAAATTAAAAATAAAACTACCCTACGATCCAGCAATCCCAGTTCTGGTTATCTATCCAAAGGAAAAGAAACAGGATTCAAAGAGATATCTGCACTACCATGTTCATTACAGCATTCACAATAGCCAAGATACGGAAACAACTCAAATGTTCATTGATGGATGACTAGATAAAGAAGATAAAGAAATATGTATATACATATATACACAATGGAATATTATTGAGCCATGAGAATGAAGGAAATCCTGCCATTTGAGACAACATGGATAGCCCTTGGGGGCATTATGCTTAGTGAAATAAACCAGACAGAGAAAGACAAATGCTGCATGGTATTACATATATGTATGGGGGAAAAGTAAAACTCATAGAAACAGAGTAGAAAAGTGGTTGCCAGGGGCTGTGAGTTGGGGAAATAAGGAGAGGTTGGTAAGAGGGTACAAACTTTTAGCTATAAAATGAAAAAGGTCTGAGGATCTAATATAAAACATTGTGACTATGGTTGTTAACACTGTACTGTTTAAGTGAAATTTGCTGTGAGTAGAAATTAAATGTTCTTACACAAACACACACACACACACAGAAGATAAATACATGAGGTGATGGATGTTTTAATTAACTAGATGGGGGGCATCCTTTCACAATATATATGTAAATCAAATCACCATGGTGTGCACACTAAATATCTTAAAAATTTATAAGTCCATTATACCTCAATAAAGCTGAAATAAAAAAACAAATAAAATGAGCTGTGTATAAAATAAACATGAGCATATTAAGGAGACAATCTTTATATTTGCATTTAAAGTTTAAATCTACTTTAATTTTATATGCTTATTAACACGTTACATAGAGTATTATAAAAATGTTTTTCTTTTCATCTTAATATGTGAAATATTTATGATGTAACTATTGGAACATTAAGTTTAGACAAAATTAAAATACTTGGTTCATTTTGACACTATCACATGCTACATCTAAGCATCAAGGAAAAGCAAAATTTTATCAGTGAACACACTATCTTATGAATAGTAGTCCTTAAATCAATGGAGTTTATTATTCACAATAAAGTTATCACAGGATAATGATATACTGCAATTTAGTCATGTCATTAGTTGGGCTGAAGAAGAAAGATTATCTACATAAATATTAATGCTAATGAAGTACTAAAGATAATGGAAAAGTCCCCAAAGGATAGTTCAATTAAATCTATTTTTATAGTTTATACATTAATTATACTCCTGAGTGAGACTGTGAAAGTTTATTTTTATATTCTTTCACCTACTAATTTCTAGGTTATAAATTATCTATATAAATATTTAGGAAAATATACCAACTTATATTAAAAAAACCCATAGTAATGTCTCCTTTGTGTTCTTATCAAATGCCACATTAATTCATTAATACTTGAACATAAAGACCCAAAAAATATTTCATTACTTCACCATTTTTCTTTATTTTCATTAATTTTTGTTCTTTATGAGAAAAACATTGCTACAAATACAACAACACATATCAATTGCCTTAATAACAATCCCTCTTTGATTGTTTCCAGCAGCATCAAAATGGAAACACCACCTTAATACGAAATCTAATCTGACTCTAAACCTCAGTGTACAAATTACATACTCAACTATTCCCATTAGCTTTTTCTAATCCAGTCAATTGCTCTGTAGCATTCTTTTTCCTAGTTTTAAATACATACCCTTTACATACATGAAGGATTCAGAGAGAACATTTTTTGTCACATTTCCATGAACAAAAGTTTGCATTCTTCTTTTCTAATGTAATAAGACTAATACTAAGATAAAAATGCAACACAAAGCATGTATAAAACGCTATTCATACTTACACCATACTAGAAGAGATGGGCCCAAGTTGGGCCATATGACTGAAATGACCATTGGTATCGGAAATAAGGAAGACATATATACATATACATATATATATACACACACACATATCTTCCATATATACACACATACAGATACGTATATAAAACATTATATATATACATATATATACACACATATCTGTCGTCGCGCACCGAAATAATGCTCTCAGACACCAATCTGAGGGGTCATACAGGGCTGCCTCTACAAGGGAGAGTAGCAGCAGCTGAATTCTGCACATAAGTTTTATTTTGTTTTTTATCAGCAAAGCAAGGACAGATGTATCAAAGCATGGGGAGGGAATACAAAGAGATGGCAATTATCTTGAAGCCAGAAAGCAGGCCTGTACCCTCCCCTATACGCAGGCACACAAGGAGGGGGTTATGGAATAAGGGAGGAACGGGATATCTGCACTTGCAATCACCCGAGGCAGGAAGGGGAGTTGAGGGTTACTTTCTTTCATATCTCCTTATCTATGCCCTGCCCAGGAGATCTCTATGCCCAGGAGATGATGGGATCCTATTCCTACGGGGCCTTTGCGTTCAACAGCCGGAGAACAGGAAGGCTGCTGATGTTTCAGATGCTCCCACAATCACTCCTTAGAGCTTACAATAAACTTTCCAGGAATAACCTGACACATATCTTCCAAATATATACACAAATACATGTGTATATAAAACATTATGTGTATAGGTAGATGTAAAAAAGTCACAAGTAAGTATCAAAAGACACTGGAATTCTGGTTTTGTTGAACAACATCTTTCAAATAAAAGATATTTTGTACACCGGTAAAGTAATTTTATTAAAGGTGCATAGGATTTCTCTCTCCTGAAATACTTCAGAAATAATTCCCACCAAGAAAATTTCCCAGGACTGCCATACTAAAAAAAACATGCTTCATTCATTCAATAACACATGGATTTATTTCTTAATTTTAACTTATTTAAGGTAAATGCAAAATTATAATCAGAAAGACCAAATCTGAGATGTTTGCATGATACTCCAATAAAAGGAAATTAAAAATAAACTTAAATCATTTAGCAGTACTTAGGGTCCAAAATGAAATAATTCTTTGATATGAAATTGGATGTTACAAAGTTAAAAGGTAGGGTCAATTTATAGATTTGGCCTTTGTTTTTTAAGATTTTTATTTATTTGAAAGAGCGAGAGATAGAACGAGCATGAGCTGGGGGCAGGGAGAGGGAGAAGAAGCAGGCTCCTTGCTGATCAGGGAGCCTGACGCAGGGCTCCATCCCAGGATCCCCAGCCCATAACCTGAGCTGAAGGCAGAAGCTTAACCGACTGAGCCACACAGGCACTCCTATAGATATGGCCTTAATATTTACTTGTTTAGATATTGATCACATGATGACAGCCCAGGTCTGGGAGTGGGGTCATTTACTATGTATGTAAAAGAAAATTGTTATACTATTGTGGACATTGCTGCTATAAACATCGGGGTGCACGTACCCTTTCGGATCCCTACTTTTGTATCTTTGGTGTAAATACCCAGTAGTGCAATTGCTGGATCATATGGTAGCTCTATTTTCAACTTTTTGAGGAACCTCCATACTGTTTTTCAGAGTGGCTGCACCAGCTTGCATTCCCACCAACAGTGTAGGAGGGTTCCCCTTTCTCCGCATCCCCGCCAACATCTGTCATTTCCTGACTTGTTAATTTTAGCCATTCTGACTGGTGTGAGGTGGTATCTCATTGAGGTTTTGATTTGGATTTCCCTGATGCTGAGCGATGTGGAGCACTTTTTCATGTGTCTGTTGGCCATTTGGATGTCTTCTTTGGAAAAATGTCTGTTCATGTCTTCTGCCCATTTCTTGATTGGAAAGAGCCAAGATGTCCATCAACAGATGAATGGATAAAGAAGATGTGGTATATATACACAATGGAATATTATGCAGCCATCAAAAGGAATGAGATCTTGCCATTTGCAACGATGTGGATGGAACTGGAGGGTATTATGCTGAGCGAAATAAGTCAAACAGAGAAAGACATGTATCATATGACCTCACTGATATGAGGAATTCTTAATCTCAGGAAACAAACTGAGGGTTGTTGAAGTGGAGGGTGGGGTGGGGGGGATGGGCTGACTGGGTGATAGACACTGGGGAGGGTATGTGCTCTGGTAAGCGCTGTGAATTGTGCAAGACTGTTGAATCTCAGATCTGTACCTCTGAAACAAATAATGCAATATATGTTAAGAAAGAAAAAAAGAAGAAGAAGAATGTAGCAGGAGGGGAAGAATGAAGGGGGGGAAATCGGAGGGGGAGAAGAACCATGAGAGACAATGGACTCTGAAAAACAAACTGAGGGTTCTAGATGGGAGGGGGTTGGGAGGATGGGTTAGCCTGGTGATGGGTATTGAGGAGGGCACGTTCTGCATGGAGCACTGGGTGTTATGCACAAACAATGAATCATGGAACACTATATCTAAAACTAATGATGTAATGTATGGGGATTAACATAACAATAAAAAAATTAAAAAAAAAAAGAAAATTGTTATATTGCAAGATACTCATGTAACCCTATATTGTCAGTGGAAATAGAACAGTTTAAACTTATATTACTGTAATGCTATGATGTGCTTTTCAAAATAAGTGCCAGTCTTATTTAATAAAAGATAAGTAGGAAGAAAAATACTATTGCAATTCAAAACTTAGCAATAAGCGTTCCTTTTGTACTTCTGGAGATAACAGAAGATTGTGGCAGACATCATCTATCGTGACTCCCAGCGAGTCACTTCCGGAAGCACCCCCTCCCTTTGAGGGCAGGAGGAACGTGTGACTTAGTTCTAACCAATAGGATCTGACAAGGTAATGTGATAGTTACTACCATGATTATATTATCTTAGCCAACTAAGATGAGAGTTTTCTGCTGGCCCTGAAGAAGTAACCTGCCATGTGTGAGAGGTTAGGAGAAAGCACCACAGGGCAAGATGCTGAGGAGCCTCTAGATGCTGAGAGTGGCCTGGCTGACAGCCAGGGAGAAAACAGGGAGCCTAGTTCCATAATGGAAGGAAATGAATTCTGCCAATAACCAGAGGAGGTTGGAAGGATATTCCCAACAGAACGCAGCTCAGGCATCATGCAGACCGCAGCATTGTGAGATCCTGACCAGAGATCCCAGTTAAGCTGTGCCTGGATTGGTGACCCAAGAAAACTGTGAGATATTAAATGTGTGCTGCTTTAAGCCATTAAATTTGTGGTAATTTGTTACACATCAGTAGAAAATTAATACAAAGCTAAAAGTTGTATCCTGAGTTTTCTGTGCACACAATATAGATGGACATTATCTTGGTAGCAAAACTTGTGGAACATTTGTGTTTATAGTAGTTACCACAGTGAATGAGCAGTGACAGAGCAGAAGACAGGCCATGAAAAAATTACCCTTTGTCCCACAAAAACAGAGGAAGAGCTCTGTGATCAGTTCTGCAATGCTGGGATTCTGGTATAATATGTGTAGGAGGCATACAGCATCTAGGCAACACTCAATACATAATTGGATGAATATTGAATGGATAAATACTAAAACACCTATTTTTCCCCCGTGGGGCTAATGCATCAACGATAAGGGTGTTAAAATAATTTAATTGTATCGTATTTTATTCTTAGAAAAGGCCTTAAAAATTACATTATCTCTTTGGATGTTAAAAGAAAAAGAAAAAACAAACAAAGCCCCCTGTGTTTATACATGAGGGAAATGAGGCTTTACGAAGCTAAGTGCTCAAGGCAACACCTAATAATATGGCAAAGCTAGAGTGAAGCCCACACTCTTGCTCCAAATGAGTGACTAGCAAGGCGTCTCCTATCTGGTTAGCACCATTGCATCTGGTTTGGAATCAGAAGGGATGGGTTTGAGAACAGCACATCCAGCCCTTCCTTTCCCTGTTCACTTGTAGAGAGGAGAGTGGTGAGAGGGATTGCAATTACGCCATTAAAGGAAGAATCCATCAGGATAGAAGAAATATGTTGGGAACTAGCAATTCTCAGTCAAGTCAGTTAAATCACCATTTAATCAGTAGCGGGAATTGATTAAATCGATTACTTGATGTGAGTTTTATGTAATATAATTTTTATTTTTCTACTGATGCATAAATGTTTATACCATCTTATATCTTTAATAAACATGACAAAGAAGAAATTGTTACTTTTTTAGTATTACGGTTTTAATCATTTTTGTATTTTTGCATTTGTATTACAAATATGAACTGCATCTGTATCTGTTAAATAAATATGTAATTGGATTAATACTTATAGCTTGGTATGCAAATCTGTAAAGAACAAAGTACGCACAAGCCTGGTAGCATAATAATGGTTATGATTACCACAAGTTTTGGGAAGAATTGAGAAACTGATTAGGTAAGAGAAGTTCTGAATTTGCAGAGTCACTTAGACATAAAACTAAAATCCAGGTGTCCAGATTATGTCTGCATAATCTGGTCTAAACCTGTTCTCATCAAAATCAATTTGCTATTGGTGAAGGAAGTATTCAACAGTCAACAGCTTCTATCTTCCAGTATATATCAGGAGATACTTTTCACTAAAGAGTTATCTAATGTAGTTATTTTGGTTATTTTCATTACTCTATTTAAAAAATTCTTACTACTACCTGAAAAGAACAAGAAGTGTTACATGTTGCTAGGTGACCAGCTATGAATATTCAAGAACATTCCACTGAGATTGTGCTTTAAACAAAAAGAGAGTTGCTTTTCTTTATTTTCATCCAATTTTCTATTACATCATATTTGTTGAACTTTTAACTGTCAAATGTCTCAAAATACATGACTTTGTATGAATTCTGTTTGGTTTCTGTACCGTGTGCCAATTTTTTTTTTGTATTTAATATATTATTTGATTTTTTTCAAACTCTTTAGTATCATCTTTAGGGAGAGAGGCAAAAATAGGAAGAGTTTCTTCTATGTGTCTTATACTTTTTTTTTTTACATTAAAAATTATCTCTACAACTTCTTATGTTAAGTACTGTCCATATCATCTCAGGACAAAGAAGCTGAGACTAAGAAAATTTAGAAACTTTCCCACATTGTCCAGCATGGAAAGAAGTTAAGATTCGAGCCCATTTATTTATTTATTTTTTCATGACTCCTACATCCTTGTTCTTTCTATATTCTTCTGCTCATGGCTCTAATTGTCAATAAAATATCCTAGGAGATCAATATAAATCCTTACCCCTTTAATTGAATTTCATTTCTTATTGCTCATTTACCTGTAGCCAATTCACATACATTTCTGATTTACACCCTTAAATTTCACATTAACATTACTGTTTGTCCTCTCTTCTCTAAGGTTAAATATCTTGAATGTCTTCACCTTCTTCTCATGGAATCAAACATCAATTCCTTTAATTTAATTTTATGAAGAGTGTATAGAATAATGTGCTAACCAACCTCCAGTTAGAAGCAAAGCACTTCCTTAGCAGGAACAGAATTGTACAAGCAATATTTATCCTGACAGATGTCAGGTGAAGTGATGATGTTGATGTGGAATTGGCCTGGACAATAAACACTTCCTTTGTTACTCGGGAAACGAGTGCAAGCTTTCATTAAAATTTACCAGGCAGAAGTTGTGAGTTTTAGAAGAGATTCAACCCAATCTGCATTTTATATCTATAGGGTATTTTTTTTTTTAAGATTTATTTATTTGAGAGAAAGAGTCAGAGAGAGAGAGAGAGAGAGAGAGAGAATGCATGTGGGGGTGGAAAGGGGCAGAGTTTGAGGGAGAGAGAGAGAATTCTCAAGCAGACTTCCCACTGAGCATGGAGTCTGACGCAGGGTTCAATCCCAGGACCCTGAGATCATGACTTGAGCCGAAATCAAGAGTTGGCCATTTAATTGACTGAGCCACCCAGGCGCCCCTGTGTCTATAGGTTTATACTCAGTTTGTCCCTAAAAATAATTTGAGAGGTTTACAATGAGAAATTGTATCATATATAACTGTACTCTTACAATGAGAAATTGTATTTATATAACTGCACTCTTAAAATGAGAATGAAAGTGAAAAAATCATCCTGAATGAGAAGGGAGAAATTTCTGTGTCAAGATTCACTTTGTAGGACCTGTTCAAGTTCCAGCAGTTAGAACGGAACATACGTTGTCTCGGGATGACAGTTACATTTTCTCCTGTAATTCTCATCTCTGCAATCCAATTTTATTTAAAAAATTAAAATTAAGGTTAACTAACTGTTGTTGGCTTTTAAAGCTGTTCTGAAACATTTCTGCTCAGCTTTTTAAAATGTTAGGCCAAAATATCTCTTCCAGTGAGTATTAAAGAAGGGAGGGAGAGGAAGGATTTCTATGGCAGGTATAGGGCAGAGTCCTTGCACTCTCATTACAATTAGACACTAACATTCTTTAGGAATAAAGCAAGGATGTCTACTCTCATTACTCAGTTCAACATTGTACAGCAAGTTTTAGCAAGTGCAATAAGGAAAAAAAAATTAAGCAGTCCTAATTGGGATGGAAGAAGTAAAACTGTCTTTATTTGTAGATGACATGAACTTGCATCCTTAGAAAATCTTAATGATTCCACAAAAAAAATCTAATAGAACTAAAAACAACATTAGCAAGATTATAAGCTAAAAGATCAATATACAAAAATCAATTGTATTTCTATAAAATTGCAGTGAATAGCCCAAATTGAAATTAAGAAAACAACTCCATTTATAATAGCAACAAAAAGAATAAAATAATTTAAGAGATATTTAACAAAAGAAATGCTAGTCTTATACACTGAAAACTATAAAACCTTACTGAAAAATACTAGAGAAGATCTAAGTAAATGAAGAAATATTACATGTTCATGGATGGGTTGGTTCAGTGTTGTTAAAATAGCAATTCTCTCAAAACTGATCTATAATTTCTTTTTTTTGTTTTGTTTAGTTTTGTTTTTAGTATTCTTTCATTTACATTTTTAAAAAATTTTTATTTATTTTTATTTTTTTAATTTAAATTCAATTAGCCAAGATATAGTACATCATTAGTTTTTGATATAATGTGATATAACATGATTCATTAGTTGAGTATATCATTTCAAGGCAACCCCCGTCATAATCCCAGCAGACTGATGCTAAAATATTATGGAAATTAAAAGGATCTACAGTAGCTGAAACAATTTTCAAAAGGAGGACTTAGACTACCAGATTCCAAAACTTAACATAAATTAACTGTAAACAAGTGAGCATAGTATTGATGAAATAACAGGCACATACTCAAAGAGAAGAGAACTGAGAATCTAGAAATAAATCCTTGTATTAATGGTAGATTGGTTTTTTACAAATGTGCTAAGGCAATTCGATGGGGGATTTTTTTTTAAGATGCTCGCACAAGCAGATATCCATATTTGTGCTTTAAAATAAACGAACGTGGACCTCTGCCTCACACCATATACAAAACACAACACAAAATAGGTCATAAACCTAAATGTATAACCTTTCTGATATAAAAAAATAAAAGAAAATCTTTGTGATCCTGGGATAGTTCTTAACACTCTATCAAGAGCAGCCTGGTCCCTAAAGAAAAAAATACTGATAGATTGAATTCCATTAAAATGTAAAACTTTTCCTTTAAAATAAACTGTTAAGAAAATAAAAACACAAGACACAGACTAGAAGAAAATATGTTCAGGTCATATACCTTATAAAGGACTTATATCCAAAATATATAAAGAAGTCTTACAACTCGGTAAGAAGACAAACAACCCAAATAAATAATTGGCAAAGTATCTGAACAGACATTTCACCAGAGAAGACATATGCATTGTTTATAGTCACCTGAAAACATGCTCATTACCTAAGTTATTAGGAAATTGCAAGTTAAAACAATGAGTTTTCATCCACACCCATCCCAAAAGATAGCCATTACCAAGTGTTGGCTATGACATGGAGAAAGTAGAACCATCAGACACGGCTGGAAAGAATGCAATAAGGTACACTCATTTTTGGAAAACTATTTGTCAGTTTCTTAAATAGTTAAAAAGAAACTTACCATAGAACCCAACAATTCCATTTCTAGGAAACCATTAAAAAATATCATACGTCCAAATTCAAACTTGTATGCAAATTATTTAAAAACTGGGAAAATCCAATGGATAAAAAAATGTAGACTATCCAAATAATGGACTACTTAGCAACAAAAAGAGCAATCTACCGATACAGGTGACAAAAAGATAACTTCAAAAATGTTGGTAAGTGAAGGAGCCAGACACCACAACTGCACACTGAATGATTCAATTTATATGAAATGCCCAGAAAAAGCAAACTTAGAGACTGAAAGTAAATCTTTCACCTGTGGCTGGGAGAGGACCGTTGAAGGTGGATATTGCTAGCAGGCTCAAGGGAAATTTTTGTAATGACTGAAATGTTCTAAAACAAGATTGTGGTGATGGTCACACAACTCCATACATTCACTAAAAGTAATCGATTTCTACACTTACAATGTATACATTTATGATATGTAAATTGTACCTTATTAAAGCAGTTTAAATAATAACAATAAAAAAGAGCTATCCATATTTGGTATTGCTACCAACTCAGAGCCAACGAGATCTGTTACATTTGTCTCCTATTTCTAAAAGCTCATAAAGATGGTAGACTAACGAAGAATAGAAAATGAGCCACTATTTCCACTGAAGACACTGCTGTCTTTTGAACCTAAACATATTTAGTGTTCTTCCCTATTACACTTGCTAATTAGTCTTTCTAGCCTTGCAGATGTAGCCACCCTCTTATGGAACCATACATAAGCAAATATCTTTTTTGAAATCAGAAGAATTTCTTTGGCTTGTTTGAAACAGCTGTGTTTCTGGAGCCATAAGATGGTTTGAAATAAAAAAGAAACAGATTCATTTCTTGAGCATTGCATTTTACTCTTTTTTTCCCTGATAATTTCTCTCTAAGAGAAGAGGGAAATAACATTCATTGAGTGTATAGTAAGTATAGGATTTTGTGCTAGGTTCATTTGCAATTATGTGAGATACATAGAGCTGGTCTTATTTTCCAGATAAGCAAATTTATTCTCAAAATTTAAATAAGCAATAGAGTTGAACTCCAACTCAGGTCTTCCTGCTAAAATTCACTACCTATTCTCTCCACTTTGCAGCCTTGTGTTTGGTGGAATAAAGACTTTCAAAATCATTATACAGTTGTTGATCAGTACCTATCACTCTATCTTTGAAGTTTTCAGTTAATAGTCAAAGGATCTATGTTCTAAAAATTATGGATCATTTAAAAGAAGACTGTATTCATGTATTTCTCTCTGTGAACATCACAAAAATATAAATAGTGGTACATAAATATATGTGTGTACACACTTATACATACAAGTGTATAGGTATGAAAATAATGTTTTATAAATTCCTTGGCTTTATCTAAGTTATTCCTAAAATTCTATTGTAATAATTACTTATATTTCAGATTTTACTACTGAATTATGAGTAAGTTGTAGATAAGGATATGTGTTGTGTTCATTCTATTACCCTAGCAATCAACCCAATGTAAAGCACACCAGGCGTGTTCAATAAATATTAACAAACAATTAAAAATTTATCCAATATGAGTTATAAAAACAGTTGCAAAATACATTTTATGTTGTATAGTTTTTTTTACAGGAAGAGAAAAAGCTTATTTATATTTTTTTTAATGTTCTCTATAAATATCCTTAGAGTAATGGTTCTCAAACATTTTGTTTTAAATAGCCATTTATACTCTTTAATATTACTAAGGACCTCAAAGAGCTTTTGTTCATACGGATTACAGGCCCGTATCATAATTTAAGACTGAGAATTTAAAAACATTTATTCATGAATTTAAAATGAACTCATTCTATGTTAAAATAATTACATTTTTAATAAAAATGACTGTATTTTAAAAATAAAACACTTATGGGCGCCTGGGTGGCTCAGTCGTTAAGCGTCTGCCTTCGGCTCGGGTCATGATCCCAGGGTCCTGGGATCGAGTCCCACATCGGGCTCCCTGCTCAGCGGGAAGCCTGCTTCTCCCTCTCCCACTCCCCCTGCTTGTGTTCCCTCTCTAGCTGTCTCTCTCTCTGTTGAAAAATAAAAAATCTTTAAAAAAAAAGTAAAAAAATAAAAAAATAAAACACTTATGAGATGGGTGGTGGTGTTTCACATTATTGCAAATCCCCTTAAAACTGAGCTAAATGAAATACAGCTAAATGCTCATATCTGCTCTGTGGACAGCCTGTTGTGATGGCACGCATCGTGTAACCTCCAAAGACCTCTACTGCGCATATTCACAAGAAAATGGGGGTGTAAGGCAAGTGCTACCTTACCATTTACTATGAAAATAGTTCTTTGTGGACCCCATGAAAGAATCTTGGAAACCATGAGGGTCTCCTGCTCGAACTTTGCGAAACACACAGAGGAAACAATAAATAAAACACACACTTTCTATTCCTGTCTTCTATTTTGAAATTCTTTTTGATTCCAAAAAATAAAAATATTTTTTCTTTTTTTTGTGAGGTATACTTGTTTCACGTAATTCTTATAAAACATTTTAATGCTACACCCTGTTAGGGTGGTTTATTTTCTTTAATTTTTTAAAGAAGATTTCATTTATTTATTTGAGAGCAAGAGAGAGAGCACGAGTGGGGGAGGGGCAGAGAAAGAGAAGCAGGCTCCCTGCTGAGTAGGGAGCCTAAGATGCCAATGCCCAATGCTGATGCGGGGCTTGATCCAGGACTCTGGGATCATGACCTGAGTGGAAGGCAGACACTTAACCAACTGAGCCACCCATGCGCCCCTAGAATGGCTTATTAAACTATCATAAAAGATACACAGTTTTTCTACTTTCAGTGGGTTTATATAACCAAAATGAAAATGCACTAATGACTATTTGGACCTTCTGTTAGGGAGGGCAGATATATAACATTTTATTTTTCACTCCTTCCTTGCTTACATCCTATCGTATTTACAAAGGCATTTAAATTTTTGGTTAGATAGCTTTTTCACTACTGATGAAGCTACAAGCCACTGCTCATTTTCTCTAAATATGAAAAACAAACGGGAACTTAATCTTTTTATTATGGAAAAAGTCATACATATAAAAAAGTAATGCAAGCCTATAATAAAACCCAGTGTGGTCAATCTTCCAACTCCAACCATTATCAAATCATGGTCAATTTTCTCATCTATTCCTTCACCATTCTCCACACAACTAATTTTGAAAGAAATCCCAGACAAGGTATTGTTTTGCAAATATTTCAGTATGTATCTCTAAAAAAAAAAAAAAAACTACCCTTAATTTTTATTAAAAACGTTAACATCAAAAGTGGTAACCATAGCCAAAAAACAACAGTAAATCTTTAATATCACCAAACGTTCAGTTAAGCAAAAAAGGCTTTTGGTTGAGTGGCAAACAACGGAGAGATCCGCCAGGAGCACAGATGCTCTGTGCTAGGGTTTGCCTGCCATTAGCTTAGACCTTTTAGACCTTGTTTGCCATAGAAGTCATTTCTCACTCTAGCTTTGCATATACGTGTATTTAAATCCCTTTGAGGTACTGAAGATTTATTTGAAAACAACATGAATTGCTTCAAAACATTTAATTTACTATGAAATTATGCTACCCAAGTACACATGGAAAATATATTCAGTAGTATTCAATGCAAGGGAAAATAATGGGGAAAATATTTTTATTTTTATATTAGGTAAATATCAAAAGAAAAAGGGGCATGCAGAGAGATGATACAGAACCCTACTAGTAAACATATTGTTCAAAACAATGATTCTTGTTTCTCATTTCATAAAATCTATATACAGAGGAAACTGAATTTAGTTTTCAGGCTAGAGTATTTATAATGAGATATTAGTAGCTCTCATTTCTGTCTTTCATATATTTTAAAACTTTTTTCCTAATAAAACAAAATAATAAGTTGCAAAAGACAGGTAAGAAGGTTGAGGGGATGACTAACGCAGTATAAAAGCAATAATACAGCTAGAAGATAGATACAGTGATATAGAATTCTGGTGATTTAGTAAGATTTCTGTTGTTCGCACTAAAAAAAAATTTGGCATTGTTGGAAAGTACAATGTTGTTTTGCTTTATGAGCTGGAGGGAACTGAAATAGTTTGTAGAAGTAATTATTCCATAGAGTTATTCCATTGTAATTATTCCAATCCATAGAGCCCATGGATTTTAAGATTTACCCCTGGAATTTTCATCAGTGCTTAAAATACAGTGTGCATGCAATAAAACTATGAAAGTTTAAATTATCTGTCTCTGGTAGGAGAAAAATTACCCAATCTTAAAAGGAAAACAGCATTAGACTCTTAATCGATTCATTCTCTATGAAAATAAAGAGAGGAAAATTGCTCAAAGCAAAACCTGTTCCACTTCTTCATGCTCCATGGTCTAAAATATGCAAAGAACAGGAGCAAGTAAACTGAAAAAATATCTATTTTTGTCCTTTGTTATATCAGTCCTTGCAGGAAAAAAAAACCCTCCAGCACATATACCATGTTAGATACATCACCTCTACATATGTTCATATATATACATAAACATATATATTTATGAATATTTTCTGTTGATGTACAGTGTCTATAAACACAAGGAATATACTTGAATGAGAATATAGGTACTATTCATATTTCAAAAGTCATTAACTTTGACAGGATTTATATTTTGCCTCAAAGATCTAAACAAAAAAAATTTATGATATAAAAATTCCATTATCTTTTAAAAGCATCAAGGTCATGAAACACAAAGATTGTGAAACTATCAGACTGGAGACGAAGAAGGGATGACAGCTAAATGCAATATGAGATCCGTATTGGATCCTGGACTGGGAAAAAAAAAAGAATTTAGTGGGTAAGTGGGAATACTAAAACTCTAGAGAAGGCTTGTAGATGTGCGTGTGTTTTAAAGATTTTACTTCTAGGTAATCTCTACACCCAACGTGGGGCTTGAACCTACAACCCTGACATCAAGAGTTGCATGCTGTACTGACTGAGCCAGCCAGGCACCCCAAGGCTTGTAGCTGTTTTAATAGTACCATATTAACTAATGTTAACTTCCTGGTTTTGATCTCCTGATCGTTATTAGATAGATGTTAACATTAGGGAAACTGAGTAAAGGATGGGCAGAAGAACTGACCATACTATTTTCTGGGAGTCCAGAATTTTCTAGGAATCTAAAATTTTTTCAAAATAAAAAGCGTAGAAACCTGTCATATGTTTTGGTTCACATAAGAACACAAACAAGTAAACAAACAAAAACTCAGCATAATTGATAATGTTCAAATTGACAAGGTATAGAGGGGTTTATTCCTTAGAAGAATCAGAGATCTCTACTACCTGTGTAAGGATGTTTTGTAGTTCTAAAACCAGTGGCCATATTGCTCGGAGCAATAATTATGGAGTATTATAATGCCATGTATGTTTTAAAAATGCAATTAAGGAAAAAATGGATCTAAATGTGTACCACTTAGTAATTTGTCATATTAATGACCATGCCCTTATAATCTTTTATTTTCAAATGTGTAGCCTGCTTATTTTTTGAAATTCTCCAAAACACAATTTTTGACATAAAAAGTAGTATTTTCTAAAATTTGGTAAGTCATCTAAACTGAAATCCAAATACATATCCTAATCTGATATTAAAATAAGAAGTAGATTATTTGATTTCCTTTACCTGAAACTGTGTGATCCTTCGAGTCTCTTGTTATTTTTATCCTTGCATGAGGAAAGATGTAGTGCATAGTCTTCCCGTTCATCTGCATAATCTAAGATATACATATGATAAGGTGAACAATCAATGTTTAAAGGCACTTAAAATGCAATATACAGATTTAGATTTGTTTTAAGTGTGTTGATTCAATCAATAAAAAAATATTACCAGATTCTCAAATGATCACAATTTAAGCATCTTACACTATACAGTATTATCAGTTTCTGAGTTGATTGTGATCTTTATATTTATAACCAATCACTCTTGCAAACTGATTTTCTGTGTTTGGGAAATTGATAGGTACACTTAACAGGTACTAGAGGATGTCTGTTCCTATAGTAGTACATGAATGACAGTGTAGACAACATATGTGAAAACGAGTGAGTCTCTGATTTTGTTCTGGGCAGCCTAGAAACGGAAAGGTATTTTTAATTTTTGGCAATTAAGTGGTGCTGGCGGAGAAAAGGCAGAAAAAAAAAAATCCTCCTACTATACATCTTTATCACTCTAATAGGACTGTTTTACATTTGTGTTGCTTTGATTTTATTGTAAAGTTGTGCTTTTGCTATGCATACCTACTAGAAATGCCAATGCACACTGGATGCTGAGGCTAGTTCTACACAAATAAAGCTTTTGCTCATTGTAATTCTTTCTGAGGCCTTCCTTTTATTCAAAGCTGTGTTACTGATGGAGTTATTCCTCATTTACTGTTCACATTCCTTCGGGTAGAAACATCAACCCTGAAAGCTACTGTGGCTAGCCTGTGATTCCGACTCTCATTTTTGAGACTTGAATATGAGAATACTAGAGATTGCATTATCGCTGTTTTCCCCTGGCAAAATGAGACTTCTGAAACAAATTAGTGAATGCAAACTTACGTTTTATATTTTATGGTACTTTGCTTTTAAATGAGATTTGTGAAACAATACAAGATAAAAATAGTGAAATATTTAGTCATATCTATATTGAGGATTTTATTAGTATGAAATGTTCTATCACCTTAGAAAAATTTGACTAAAATTACAAACAAAATAAAGTTTAGTAAAGAGACATGCAATATTACCTATTTCAGAATACGTTTAAGAAGTCTGTAAGAGAACTAAACCAAAATATTAAATAGAAGTTAGAACCCAAGAGATGTTGACTTGTGATTCCTTGAATACTCGTGTGGTTTTAATGTGTAAATCCACCTGTAAGGCTGTTGAAATTCTACATATTAAAAGTAAAATACGTGTTGAAAAATGCAAGCTTAAATTATAGCCTGTCGCTTTTCTTCTCTTCAGGAAAGAATAAGCTTAATCAGGTTTCTGATGAACAGAAAACACTCCCCAAACAGCAGAATCCTGTTGAGTCCAGGGATATTATCTGAACTCTTCAAAGTAGAACTGTTGTTTGCAAGATTATGAATAAATCATGGGCAGTATAATTGGTTCGTCTAGATAATTTGTGCCACTATAACTTCGTAAGCCACCGAACCTTATTTATTTATATTCATGGCAAGAAGAGTGTGTACATTTTCCCTTGATTCTCCGTCTTATTTTCTCTGTGTCGGTATCTGTCTACCTCTGCCTGCTTTCTTCTTCCCTCTCAATTTCTCTCCTCTGCCTTTCTTACTTTCCCTCCCTTCATCTTTTCTCCTTCTATTTCCCTTCTTCCACTTTTATTCCTCCCTCCCCAATCTGCATTTAATGATCTTACTTTTTTTTACTGAAAATTAAACCATGTTCATTGAAAATACTACAACTATTAGATATAACTGAATTTTGCTTTGGTACTGTAGATAACTAATTCAAATTGGCATGATTTCATTTTAAGTATCTTTAATTTCATGTTCTATTTGGCCACAATCTTAAAAAGTCACTTTTTTCCACTTGGTCAACAATAAAGTAAGAAAATGCATTTTCATTATGCTATTCTTTCCAATTCTCTAGACTAGGGGGAAGGTGATGTAAACTCAAGTGCATTTGTTGCACAGTCTAGGAGAGCTGTAAGATTTTCCAAACTTTTCAGCAGAGTTTTATCAGCTAGCCATTATCACCTTCTAATTTGTACCTCTGATGATGTTAGTAGAAGGGATGTTAGCATCTTCATTTCCATAAAATGTTGCTTTCAGAAAACCTCATAGCACCTCCTGTAATTTCAGAGACTGTCTATAGCTAGCATCACAAACTCACTTAATAAATCAAAAACATGAAACTGCCATAATTATGATCAAAGTGACCAAAAGTCTGTAGAAAGCAGTGGTATCTGTCTTCCATGTATGAACTAGTTGGATCTTAGCTTTTTTCTAAGCATTGCAGGTCAATGTTCAGAGTTCTCCAGCAGATGGAGTTTCAGGGTCAGTGTTGCTTCTGCCAAATAAAAGTAGGAATGAGGGCAGGACTGATGTCAAGTAGTGCCCACACTTTTTCCCGACTGTGTGTCTCTGGTATTACTGTCTTTTGGTGATTCTGCACTGAAAGGGCTATCACCTTTATGCCTCCCAGCAAAAGGATTCTTCTCTACCTACAGATATTTTCATGAATAATTGAGCCTTCATACTTATGAAATAATAACACTTGTGTTAACATACTGTTTATTCATAGGGACATTCATCTTTTTCCCTCTCCTAAACACCATGCATGCTAGATACAGGGGAGAGAGTGTCCTTCCTGTGCTCCAAGTACTGTGCTAGGCCCTTGTAGAACTGCGGTGGATGCAGCAGGGAGCCCCTGCTCTCTAGGAGCTCATAGCCTGTGACGTAATGCATGCAATACTACTGGAGCACAAAGGAAGAACACTTGCCCTGGTGTGTGGGGAGGTGGTGGTGGTAGTGTGAGAGAAGGCTTCTTATAAGATGGGGCACATACACGGAGACCTACGTAACGAGTAGAGGAGCCAAGATGAGAGGAGGACTGTTCAGGGAAAGGGAACAGGATACCCAAAGGCCCAGAATATAGAGGAAGAATGGCTC
This sequence comes from Phoca vitulina, assembly GCF_004348235.1. Classification (NCBI taxonomy): domain Eukaryota; kingdom Metazoa; phylum Chordata; class Mammalia; order Carnivora; family Phocidae; genus Phoca; species Phoca vitulina. The sequence goes on along the minus strand of NW_022589707.1, from coordinate 72,216,918 downwards.
TCTCAGAGGACCTTAATGTACCTCAATAATGCAGTTGCACGAAGACTGCAGAAGACATGGGCATAAGTGCAGAACGTGGAGGCATTTGATACTAATCAAGAAGTGTTGACCTTTATAATTACCCTGTGAGGGCTATTAGCCCTATTTATAGATGAAGTGAATAAAGCAAATCCACATTTCTTTCCTTTCAAATATATATATATATATGATGCATATATTCAAATAATATGATCTTGAGTCTAATAAAAATTCAGAAAAAATTTTCTGTTTCTCATGTATTTTTATATGTTATTTTTAAAGCAGATAAGTTCATGTTTGTATTAATCAATTTGGTTTTATTACTTTTGCCTGCAGGGCATTTTATGAGTATAAATTCTTGTTATGTGTAAGTTTCCAAATAAAAGCATCCGGGTTTATTAGTACCAAGAGCTCAATATTACCTTTTTATGATTAGAGATCAAACAAGTGAATAAAATAAGAACACCATTTTGCTATTCTCTCTAGACCAAAACACAATTATGATGAGTTAATGACAAAAACAGTACTTTAAGATAAATGTGAATGCAAAAAAATACCATGATTTTTTAGTGTTAGGTAAATGTAATCAAAACATATGTCACCTTCTATGTAGCTTGTTTAGAAAAAACTATGAAGAAAAACAAAGAAGTTATTGTCACAAAAGTTAGCATATTTGTTACTTTTTTGAAGGAGGTTGAGGATTACCATCTGGAAGGGGCACATAGGGGTGTCTGGGGCAAGCATATTCCCTTTCTTGGTCTGTGTGTTGGTTATATTATTGTTCACTTTATACGTAGTTTATAATTCTGCCTGTTTGCAGTTTTGGTAACTGCATGTGTAGTTTTTTGTCTGTATGTTAGATATAAAAATAAAAAAAATTAAAAAACTAAATGTAAAAAATAACTTTTAATAAGAAATTACACATTATTTTATTACATTTACCTATAAATAATTCTAACAAGGATCCTTACATTTTCTACTTTATAAAAAATAGCAGGAAATTCATGAAATGATTCTTAAATATATTCTGCTTAATTTTGGCCATTATATTGGTCTGTATTTTGTTTAAATAAGATGTATTATATCCTCAGTGGATTAAAATCATAAATCTGCAGATGTTAGCAACAGAAAATTAAAATCAAAAAGTGCCATTAAGGTTATTAATGTTTCATCTACATACAAAAGAATTCCAGAAAATATTTTTTGAGGTGGACACAGATTATGTTAAAATGTATCCTTCAAGAATACTGGCTGAATAAATTAGACAGACAAGACTATTCTAAATATTTGTGGAAATAGTAATGTCAGAAAATAATTGGGAGTTATTTTCTAGCTCTCCAGTTTATATATTTCATCTTACTAAGATTTCTTTAAAGGATTTGTGCTTTCATTGACTAAATGTAGGTTTGTGGGAAATAATAAACTTCAAAGAAACAAAGGAGACAGGTAAGATATAAAAAGTAAGTCAATATAGAGAGATTTTTACAGTAAAATATATTCAAGGAAGCTATTTTCAGCTGACAGATTTATTATTCTAGTAATTATAGATAAAAAGAGGTAAATTTACATTTTATAAACATGTTCAGAATGATTTTATTATTTTCCTTGCTCATTAGGCTGATCTAATTGATGAGATTGAACTACAGCTATAAATATGATTTTAATAACAAGGTAATCTAAGAAAAGTCTAATTCAATTGTCTCATACATTGAAATGAAGTACAAAGAAATGGAAGTATATGGACATGTATACAGAGGTAAACACAGCCCTAAACCAAAACTTTTTCAAAAAAATATTTAATTATTTATTTATTTTCATCATAAGTGTATTTCTTAATCTCCATTACCTATTTGACCCATCCCCCCCACATGTTTACCAGAGGGAAGATGGGTGGGGGATAGGACTAAACTATAATCTTATTAAAGATATCAAAAACTAAAAATATTTATAATATATAGAAAATAATTCCAAGATTTCTAGAAAATATGATAGCATACATAAAACCAATACAGAACAAAATTTTGAGATAAATTCTTTTTTTAAAAAAGATTTATTTATTTGAGAGAGAGTGAGAGAGAGAGAGAGAGAGAGAAAGAGACAGAGCAGGGAGAAGGGCAGAGGGAGAGGGAGAATCCTGAAGCGGACTCCTCACTGAACATGGAGTCTGATGCGGGGCTCCAGGCCAGGACCCTGAGATCATGACCTGAGCCAAAATCAAGAGTTGGCCCCTTAATTGACTGAACCACCCAGATGTTCCTGAGATAAAGAAATTCTATTTAACAGCTAGAAATTTGTCCATGAAAATTTAAACTGCTTTGGAAGAAATCAAATTTGAGTATAGATACTATCTTTTCAATGGTACTTATATGTGTGATGAAAATCATCTCTTTTACAATTTAACGTGACCAACACTGAAGTAAATTACAGTAAACTCATATGGTTTACCTTTGTTGTTCAAAATTGAGTTGTCTTCTATATCAGAGAATCACTAATCAGACAGGATTATTTAGGAATTAATGTGTATGAAATAACTCTCTCTATGGGTATTTTAATGATTATGGGTACACAGCCTGCAAATATCTGATCTCTTAAGGCAACTGATTTAGGCCACTGGGCTTACCAGAGGAATCTCTCTCAATTTATCCAACTGTTGATCTCCTATGTGTCTTTCAAAACTCACTCAAACGTCACCTCATTTGTTCTAAAGTGAAGATGACCATGAATTTTAGTATCATATTTATCTAACTGTGAAATTTATCTCTAAGTTTTCGTTTCATTTATAAATAGATATTAATTGGGGCACCTGGGGGGCTCAGGTCTGACCTCAGGGTTGTGACACTGAGCCCTGCACGAGGCTCCGTGATCAGCTGGCAGTCTGCTTGAGGTTCTCTCTCTCCCTCTCCCTCTGCCCCTCCTCCACCACTGCCGCCTCCCCTGCTCACACACGCATGCGCGCCTTCTCTCTAAAATAAATAAATCTTTAAAGAACATAAAATGGATATTAATAGTATCTAGTTTGAGTTTTTCTGATGATAAAATCCAAAGATAAATATAAAACAAACATGTCCATATAATAGACTCTAAGATATAAGTTCCCCTCTTTCCCAAAGTGAAGCGTTCCCTGTCCCCAGCTCACTTGGTTTGGTCACCCCCTTATTTGCTATTTCTTAACACCTGAACACACTGTTACTGGAAAGCACTGAAATTACCCATATCTATTTCACCCAATATTCTGTAAGGTCTTTAGGAGCTATATGTGTTGACCTTGCATAGTAGTGTTGGGTATGTTGTACAAATTTAACTATCTTTTGGAAGAATGAATCACTTAAATTGCCCAGTAGAAGCACTACAGCTATGCTGCAATGTTGACAGCCAGGGATGATTAAGTAAGTTATTCAGTACTTTAATTTACTGAAAAAAAAATTTTTTATGAACTTGATTGACAAAAGTCCCATGCATTTTAGGATAACTGAGACCATTCTAGGATGACCGACTATTTGATTGGCTGATTGATGGATTGGCTGATTTTTTTGTGGTGGTGGGGGATAAATCTAAAAGAGATTTCTCAATATAGCACTTACTTGCTCTTGATGTTGACTAACTGGTCTAGAGTGGACCAATCTTTCTGGTAGTTTGCGATCCAGACCATGTCCATTTTCCAAACGAGACTCCCTGGGTTTGTCAAACCAATCTGTTTCTTCACGACGCAGATGATAGGCTTTGGAGACCAAGGAAATATCAAACATTGCAACCACAACTAATACAGATCATAGAGGACAGCAGATGTTCTGAAATACCAACATGCTCCAGGCTTGTTAACCATTCATGCATTTCAAATACAACTCCTAAGAGGATGAGAAAAATCATTTCCAATACTATGATAAAAATTTTGTACCATGGAATAACTTAAAAAAAATAATGTACACACTTGTTCAGCCTCTCAGAGCAAAATAAAACAAAATTAAATTTTAAATGAGAAGAAATTTAGATAGTGACTGAATAAATGAACGAGTGAATATTCCTCAGAAGTCATTCTATTCAACCTCAACCCTTTAGTTCCTACCTCCTCATCTCTTCCCACTACCTACCACCCACCACTAACATCTAAGAAAAATGTCTTCCTTCACTACAGAAGATTCTGTCACTTTCCCACTATCATATCAATCACTAACATGTGGCTGCTGGCTTTGAACATCAAGTGAGTCATCAAGACATTTCTATGACATTCGATAAAGAAGTGAAAACATTTATTTCTAAGAGGATCCCAGGTATTATTGCAAGGAACATGTGTGCCATACTCACCTAGTAGCCTACTATTAAAGTATATTTAGAATATTTTATTAAAAATTAAACAATTATTTTCCATGTGGCCATGGATTTAGGAGTAAGATTGAAGAGTTCACTGACTGCTTTTTATACTTACAATGTGACAAAACTTGACATCTTAGAATACTTTTTTGAAAATGTAACCATATTTAAGTACATAATTATTTTAAATTATTCATCCCATTCAGTTCTTAGTACTTCCAAGGCTTTTTTTAAAAGCTATTAATTAGTGACCAAAAAAATCCCATTTTACCTAACATATAGAATTTGACTTCATATAAAGTTTTATTCTTTGCAAAAGGATCCCTAATTTGTAAAAAGGATCTCTGGAAATACACTGTTGCTTTCTTTTTTTTTTTTTAAAGGTTTTTATTTATTTATTTATTTGAGAGAGAGAGAGAGAGAGAGAAACAGCATGAGAGGGGATAGGGTCAGAGGGAGAAGCAGGCTCCCCACTGAGCCGGGAGCCCGATGTGGGACTCGATCCCAGGACTCTGGAATCATGACCTGAGCCGAAGGCAGTGGCTTAACCAACTGAGCCACCCAGGCGCCCTACACTGTTGCTTTCTAAATGGCAGATGGAGCAGCCCTTCTCAAGTTCTCATCCTGAAAGATTTGTTGATGGTGTTATCAACTTAGGCTTTCTTGAAATTCTAGCATCTACAAAACCATACTTTTGAGTTCTTCTAACTCATCATAGTTTTCTTTTTATGCCTATATCCTTGATTATCTTTTCTTCCAAAACTTCCCAACACATTTTTTGCCAGGCAATTTCCATTACATTTTTGCTGGTAGGACTGGCAAACCCATAGCATATACACCACTACTCACCTCCATAACTCCTGTGATCTTGGTCCTGTGGTCACCTCCTCTGATTAACCACAGCATGTCCCCCAAATAAATATGATGATTGATGATGTGTCATAATTTAGTCATTCTTCAATTTGAGGAAATGCAATATTACATACCTGGTTTGTGGTTGTATGTGCGCTTATCTGATCTCTAATAGGAGCTTCTAAACTGCTTGAGGATAAGGCTCAGATCTTTTTTTTCCCCCCTCCCTCAACACTAAAAACAATGCCTTGCAAATGCCATAACATTCAATAAATGTTTGGGAGATGAATGAAACAGAAAAATTAATCATCAACTAGAGAAAGAAGTTAAATACCCTAATTGTGATATACATATTAAAAAAATATTAATTTGTCCCTTGAACTTCATTAATATTTATACAATCTTGACTCACAATCTCCTTGATAATATATTATGGTTTTTCATAGTTTTAATTTGACACTAAAAAACTAAACTTATGAAAAAATATTTAATGTAATGAAATTTGATAAGTAAATACCAAACAAATTTATAATGTAATCATTAGTCTCTTAAAAACTTTAACTAGACTATCCCCAACCATAGTAACACTATCTTATTTTACTTCTTACATATTCTTATTATTTATTTCTCATGAAAAAAATAATCTATATTGATTTTAATAAATGCATATCTTGGATTATGTAGTATATGATTTCACTTAAATATATAACTTTGCTAATTGCACTTGAAACAATCCTTTAAGTCATGTTTTCTTGGCTATGTCTATACAAATAAAGCAGAATCTCAACCTGATCCAAGTTTTGTCAATTTGTTTCTGATTACATACTTTGTCTACTATTTCTTACAATAACTCAATATGTAATTAAGTTAGGATGTCTGTCATGTTTTGCGTAAAAGTTTATAGATCAATCAAGTGCAACCAGAGTGAATGAATCTACTTTTAAGTTGTATTCTGTCTTCATAATTTATAGCAAATTGGACATAAATGTTAGTTGTTTATAACTGCAATTATCTGATCTGCCATGGTAGATCTGTACTTTAAAAATTGAATTTTATAAAATTTTCCAAATTAACTTAAATAATTGCCTGGAGATTAACATCTCCTTGTTTTAAACTGATGATATTTTCTTGAAATCTTGTATGTAAAATAAAAGTATGCTATTTTCGGGTGAAGCATTATTCAAAGTTATAGGAATAGTTCAGTTCTATTCAGTGTCAAAAATTGGTTGGAAATTTTTTTAAAAGAGACTATACTGATTTTTTTTTTTTTTTGGCTTGGAGTATACTTTGAGAGAATGTTTTCAACAAAATATTTGTGTTTGTAGAAATAAATATAACTTGCTTTTAGCTTAGTTTTCCTCCAAATCTGCTCCAAAAAAGGGCTTCCTGCTCTGTAGTTAACCAACCATGCATGCACATCAAATTGTGGACTTCAAGCTGATGGCCATAAATACTAAGCAATGTAAATTATGCTTATCTAGACTTTACCTCAAGTGAGCTATTTCAAAATTAACTAAAGTCATATAGAACACATATGAAAAATATTCTAAGAATCTATAAATTAGAGCTTAATTGAATTCAAAGAAAGCACACAACAATTTGAAGGCAGTTAAATTTGTTTTTGTCTACCCAATACTAAATAGCCTGTTGGAATGTTACACTTCTCAGAGTGATCTTTGTATCACTGAATTACGGATATGGCATATATTTGGTAAAAATATATTTAAAAAACTCTTTGTATTTCATGAGTTCACAAATGAGTTATGTAATTAGGAAAAATATTTTCTACTTTTTCCCTTAATAACCCAAGGAATCCCAAGATTTCAAAAGAAAAGTAGGCCATTGCTTTACCAGAAGAAAAGTAGTATGTTCAGGTGATTTAAAAGCAAAAAAAAAAAAAAAAAAAATGTAACATTTTAAAACTATAACTTTTAAAGATAATCACTACAATTCACACACATACTACTACATATATAATTCAATTTGTTATAGTTGTCCTTTGTCTAATTCTGTATCTGTATGTTCTTTATGACTAAATTTCTTATCTGGTTAATTTTTAAATATGTTTTAGTTTAATTGTGTAATTTCATCTAAATTTCACTTTAATTATTTATTTCTTTGGTATAATCTTTATACATTTCATAATTTTGTATGTTGCATGATGTGTCATCATCTACTTTATGAAAACAATGTTTTTCATACAGTCCTTAATGATTAGAAGTATACATCTTCCAAACATATCAATGAGAAATAAAACATTTGGTTATTTTTATATGGTTGTATGTAAATAAATACCACATTTTGGAATATCTAGAAAAATCTAAATGTCTGACACCATGTTGACAAAACATCCATGATGAATAAATGAATTTGTCAAATTCTCTCAAATATATGCTCCATGTGCACACACAGCCTTAGGTGTTTAGTTATACAACAAACCTGTTGAAGTTTTTGTTTTATCTTGTTATTTTACCAATGTGATTATTGAAGAGTCTTTTTATTCCTCTGCAGCAATTGTTTTATATGTATAAAATGTGTGTAAAATGTGGATTGTGAAAAAAGAAAAAAACTGCTTCCACATAATATCATAACTCTTGTTTAACTAGAGAGATACAAACAATTGACTAAATAAAAAAATATACAAATGAAGTGCTTTATTAATTGAATAATTATCAATAAAAATGGTCAATCCAATAGCCTGTAGAGAAGAAAATAAATCAGAAAGGAACTAGTCTGTTGGGATTTCACTAAGAAAAGGAATCTGTCCACTTTCAGATCCAGTGACTTATCTTAATCCTATTCAAATCTAGATTTGAACTTCTAAAATTGTATTAGTGTCTATATATAGAAGTAGAAGTAAAATTCTTTTCATAAACACTTATTTTCCTGTGAATCCTCAGGGAAAATGTCAGATTTAAAGGGCTGTTGTTCATGTTAGTTTAGTGCTCTGCAGTCTTCAAAGGCATGAAGTAATAATATTTGTATTCAATGAGAAATATTTTATTTCCAGGACTCAAACCGCACCTACATTCAAATGTAAACCATAGAGGGAGGGGAAAAAAGAGGACCAAAAGTCATGAGTGCTTCTGGCATGGAAAGGACTCTATATAACCTTTTACCTCTCCTCCCTTGCCTTCACAATTATATTTAGAGTAGATAATTTTCTAAAATCCTATCATTCTATATGATTCAACAACAACAACAACAAAATTATCATAAGCCAGTTTTTAATTAAGGTATATACTTGCCTTAAATCATTTATTCAAAGAAAAACTAGCAAAACAATTTAGGATAAAAAAATGGGATGATGCAAAAAGCAAAGCCAAGGGAAAACCTGTATGGGTACACCAACTAGGAGGCCTTCAGCTTGTTAAACTCACAAAAGTAGTGAGCAAATTTTTGATTCTAAATCTAAAGAATGTTTCCTGTGTACTGACACGATTATTTTTTGTCAGTATCATATTTAGTGCTAAGCTTTCTAGTATGTAATGCAAAATGCACAAACTTGTCAATTATGGTATTCATAGTGAGAGAAATAAAAATATTAATCCTTTATTTAAGGAGAATTATAAAATTCTACATTACACTAATATCAGGGATTTAGCCAAAGATTCTCAAAAATAGAACATCTCTGAATTAATGAACAATGATATCACAAAAATAACATAAATAATTTTCTATTACAAAGTCTAGCAGAATAGTACTTAATGGCTCTAAATATTAATAATTTCACAAACTGAAAGAAACTGACCAATACATTTAGAAATGCATTTTTAAAAGATAAAAGAAACATACAATGACAAACTTTCCAACTATGGATTTAAAGGATGACCATATTTTATTGACACAATTACTTGATAATGGTTTTAGAAAAGTGGACACCAAACAAATCAAGCAAGCAATCAAGAAACAACAATAAAAGAATAAACTAAAGAGAAATAAAGAAAAGCATGCTAGGAAATCTATACACAAGATCAAATTTCCATTTACAAGAAATAAAATTGAAGTAAACATGCAAAAGACGCACTAAGAAAAGTAGAATACATCCTTGGAGAAGGAAAATTAAACATGCAGAAAAACAAGAGTTTGAGTTTTGAGAGTAACAAGGTAGTGTGAGGCCCAATTTACCTTCACTGTCTGACATGGCATGTTGGAAGTCATCCATGATGAACGCTATGTCACGGTCATAGCCTCGAGTTCGTGATTCTTCTCTCATGTGTTGCTGAACTTCAGGCAATGAGTGACTTGATCCAAACTGATCCCTGGTGTCTGCAGATATTGGTGGAAGGGGTCCAGCTGCAGCCCTGGCCATTCCCATTGGCTGGCCAACGGGACTGAGTGGACTTTCTTCTTCAGAATTTTGGGCCACAATTGGTATTCTTCCTCTACTCTGGCTAATTGGTAAGCTGGTCGGCTTAGTTCTGCCAGAAGGTGATGCATGACTAAAGGAAACATCTAGAGCTTCAGCCTCTTGAGCTTTCAGTCTTAGGGAAGAGCTGGAAGAATCTCTTTTAATTGATAAGTCAAGGCCATAGACAGAAGAAGGTCTGGAAGAAGGTCTGGACCTGCTGCCACTACTGTATGGCTTATCTGCTTCATCCTGCAAAGCCGACCTTAGGGTATTTCCTAATGTGCCCAGCCCTGTGCTAAGAGATGACCCCATAAATTTCTGTTGGTCTGTAATATTTTTTCTGAGGCCAAAAGTGATGTCATCTTGAAGAAGCCTTGCTCTGGAAGAAATGCCACCAAGAGATGAAGTGCTAGAAGTCATATAGCTTGAATAATCAGGTTCGAGATCTCTACTTTCTTGAATGGGTGAAAATTTTGACATTTTAGGATCAATTAGTGACTTCTTATGTTTTGATTGCTTTTGATAAAGTATGGCTGCTGGTAGTTGTTTTGCTGCTTGTTTTTCAAGTGTGAGTCTACTAATGCTGTACTTTTCTGATTTTGGAAAATGTCTATAGCCCACATCAGCATGGTAATAATGGGAAAGACCAGCAAGGTGATCTAAGCTCTCTGCCCCTCTACGGAATTCTTGTTTAATCTGATGTTTCAGAAGCTTTAACTCATAGGGATCTTCCATGGGATCTTCCTCTGCTTTCACATAACTATGCAATCGGGAGGAAGTCTGCAAAGGTGCTAGGAAATCCGTCACTTCTTGAGACCTACGTGTTTCAGTGGATCGAAGGAGACGATCTGTTTTTGACAGATCCTTTTCATGAAGGCTAAATGCAGTGCTTAGTGCTGCTGTTCCTTTGGTAATCTCTCCAATGTCATCAATTAGGACATAATTTCGTGGAGTATGATGGTCAATATCCGCATAGAAAGAATCTGCAGATATGCTTGATATTGGACTGCTTGCCATGCTACTTCTTTCCTCCAATCCTATTCTCAAGTCTAAGCTATTGTACTTACTCCCAAGATGAGAAACAGCATATGTATTATCAGTAGAAACAGGTGCTATCATCAGGGGTTGGTTGCGAATCACCTCATAGTTTGAAGTTATCTTGGGCTCCAAATATAATGTAGTTTGCCGTGGCTTTTGTTGTATCACCATCATCTGTGATGGTAACTGGTAAGAAGGTTGTGGGGTTGGTGTAGGTTGAGCTTGAGGTGTGAAGGACATTGTTGCAACAGCCTGAAATGTTGGTTGAGTCTGATAAGGTGAAACTTGCTGATGGTACAAAGTCTGTTGCTGAAAATGGGACTGTTGGGTGTATGGGGTAGGTGCTTGGGTAGGAAGAGCTGGGGAAGAATATTGGTATTGTGTATAAGGACTTGTAGGAGGAACTAGTTGAGATTCTGTTTGGGTTTGCGGTGGTATAAACTGGCTGAATTCAGTTTGGGGAGCAGTTCTTGGTCGCTCTATGCCATGCTGACTTTCTATTCGGGCTGGTCGGGTGCTGCTCACTTCACTGTCAGACATGTAATCCCGATCCTCAGCTACTCCCTGGAGGTAGGCTCGCTCTCTCTTTTCTCTCTCCTTTAATAATGCCTCCTTCCTCCTGTTAATTCCCATTTCCAGGTACCGTAACTTGGCATCAATCTCCTTTTCTTCCTCATCAAGTTCTGCTTGTTTCTTTCTCAGCTTTGCAGATTCCCTCTCTACAAGATCAAGCTCTCTGTCTATATCCTGGAGAATCTTGGCTCGTGCCATTGTGTTGGTTCTGCAGATCCTCCTCCTGGAAACTGTGCCCATTGTGCTGTATGTTGACTGAGTGCCTGTGGAGGTCTCCTCAGGGGGTGGATTTGGCAGAGTTCTCTTAACTTTTTTCTGGGTGCCAGAGGGTGTCATGGTTTGAGAACCTTTTGTCTATAATACACAAAAAATAAAACTTTATTAAGAAGGGAAAAAAGATTTAAAACTTTATCACTTACATTTTAAATAAAAATGATTTCATATATGTTTTAGCCATGACAACATAATAAAACAAAACTTCTATATATTATTTCAAGTATTAGTCACAAATACAATTAACCGAAAAATAAATTTTCCTTTCTTGGCAAGTTGGTTATTTATTATTACAACTTCTGTAACATTAGAAGTGAATTTGGAAATCAAGCACAGAACTCATTACTACGTGGGCTTATATTTTATTTAGACTCTTAAGAGAATTCTAGAAACTCATTTTTCATCCTGTTTAGTACACATAAAACTATTTGCTAAATGTATTCCCAGAGTATGTGTGTTAGATGTCTAAAATTTAAGTTATATTTGTGAAGATGCACATTTACCATTGTTAATTTCAATTGTTTGCTTCTATCTTCTCATTCCCACTTCTTCCCCCACCCCCACCCAAAAGTGGCTGTCATTCCTATTCCAATCATGAAATATTCTGAAAGAAAAACTTTAAATCTCTAATGTCTTTTCCCCCCAAAAAAAGAGTAATCTAATTTTCTATTTAATATTTCATTATTTTCATGACCATTGGGTCTTATGTTTTCTTTCAATTTTATTATTCTTTAGTAATTTTAGTTGTTCTTAATGTTTTAGCAACTTATACATGAAGCAGAGGGAACTGACTGCAATAAAAACCCACTGAATTTTTTTTTTAATCGTATAAGTTATATCATTGATGAAATGTCACATATGTTAGGTTTCATTTGGTTTGTCATAAACTTGTATTATAAGAATCACTGATCTTGAGAATCATACAATTTTAGAATATCAAAACATGTGTCAGATTATTTTCAATAAACTGATGTAAACACAGGATTTCCTAACACAAAGAAGACAGAGACCTAGACAAAATGCCAAGATGGAGGAATTCATCCCAAAAGAAAGAACAAGAAAAGGGTCATGGTCAGGGATCTAACTGAAAGAGACACAAGTAAACTTCCTGATCTAGAATTTAAAACAACAGTCATAAAGATACTAGCTGGACTTGAGAAAAGCATAGAAGATACCAGGGAGTCCCTTACCACAGAGACAAAAGACCTAAAAAATAGTCAGACCAAAGTAGAAAATGCAATAGCTGAGATTCGAAATAGACTGGATGTAATGACCACAAGGATGGAAGAATCAGAGGAATGAGTAAGTGATATAAAAGGTAAAGTTATGAGAAACTAAAGACTGTAGGGGCACCGGGTGGCTCAGTCACTTAAGCATCTGACTCTTGGTTTTGGCTCTCAGGGTTATGGGATCCAGCCCCACACTGGGCTCTGCACTCCGCATGGAGTCTGCTTGTCTCTCCTCATCCCCCTCTCAAATAAATAAATAAAATCTTTAAAAAATATATAAAATAATAAAGACTGTAACAAGAGATGAAGAAGGACACTATATCAGAACAAAGGAGTCTATCCAACAAGAAGATCTAACAATTGTAAATATTTATGCCCCCAACTTGGGAGCACTCAAGTGCATAAAACAATTAATAACAAACATAAAGGAACTAATTTATAATAATACAATAATAGTAGGAGACTTTAACACCCCACTTACATCAGTGGATAGATCATCTAAGCAGAAAATCAACAAGGAAACAATGGATTTGAATGACACACTGAACCAGATGGACTTAACAGATATATTCAGGACATTTCATCCTATAACAGAATATATATTCTTTTTGAGTGCACATAGAACATTCTCCAGAATAGATCATAATAGGGTCACAAATCAGGCCTCAACAAGTACAAAAAGAATGAGATCATACCATGCATATTTTCCAACCACAATGTTATGAAACTTGAAGTCAAGCACAAGAAAATATTTGGAAAGACTACAAATACATAGAGGTTAAAGAACATCCTACTAAAGAATGAATGGGCCAACCAGGAAATTAAAAAGAAATTAAAAAATACATGGAAATAATAATAATGAAAACATGACAGTCCAAAACCTTTGGGATGCAGTAAAAGCAGTCCTAAGAGGGAAATATGTAAGAATACAAACCTACTTCAAGAAGCAAGAAAAATCTCAAATACACAACCTAACCTTACACCTAAAAGAGCTAGAAGAGGAACAACAAATGAAGCCTAAAGCTACCATCAGGAGGGAAATAATAAAGATTAGGGCAGAAATAAATGATACACAAACAAACAAAAAAACCCAGTAGAACAGGTCAATGAAGCCAGGAGCTGGTTCTTTGAAAGAATTAATAAAATTGACAAACCTCTAGCCACTCTTGGCAAAAAGAAAAGGAAAAGGACCCAAATAAATAGAATCACAAAGGAGAGAGGAGAGATTACAACCAACAACAGAGAAATACAAACAAATATGAGATTATTATGAGCAATTATATGCTGACAAATTAGGCAAGCTGGAAGAAATGGATAAATTCCTAGAAACATATAAACTGGAAAAACTGAAACAGGAATAGAAAATTTGAACAGATCCACAACCAGCGAAGAAATTGAACCAATAATCAAAAATCTCCTGACAAACAAAAGTTCAGGGCCAGATGGCTTCTCAGGGGAATTCTGCCAAACATTTTAAGAAGAGTTAATACCTATTCTTCTCAAACTGTTCCAAAAAATAGAAATGGAAGGAAAACTTCCAAACTCATTCTCTGAGACCAGAATTACCTTGATTCCAAAATCAGACAAAGACCCCACTAAAATGGAGAATTACAGGCTCATATCCCTGATGCACATAGATACAAAAATTCTCAACAGAATACTAGCTATATTAATCTGACAGTACATGAAAAGAATCATTCACCATGATCAAGTGGGATTTATTCCTGGGCTGCAAGGGTGGCTCAATATTCACAAATCAATTGACATGATACACCATATTAATAAAAGAAAGGATGAGAATCATATGATCTTCTCAATTGATGCAGAAAAAGTGTTTGACAAAGTACAGCATCCATTCTTGATAAAAACCCTCAAGAAAGTAGGGATGGAGGGAACACACCTCAACATCATAAAGGCCATATATTAGAGACTCACAGTTAATATCATCCTCAATGGGGAAAAACTGAGAGCTTTTCCTCTATGGTCAGGAACAGAACAAGGATGTCCACTCTGACCATTACTATTTAACAAAGTACTGGAAGTCCTAACCTCAGGATTAAAAGGCATCCAAATTGGTAAGGAAGAAGTCAAACTTTCACTATTTGCAGATGACATGACACTCTATGTAGAAAACCTGAAAGACTCCACCAAAAAATTGCTAGAACGGATACACAAATTCAGTAAAGCTGCAGGATAAAAATCAATGTACAGAAATCTGTTGCATTTCTATATACCAATAATGAAGCAGGAGAAAAAGAAACCAAGGAATTGATCCCATTTTACAATTGCACCAAAAACTATAAGATACCTAGGAACAAACCATGGGTTAATGGAGGGAAGTGGTGGGGGGTAGGCAAAATGGGTGATGGGTATTAAGGAAGGCACTTGTTGTGAGGAGCACTGGGTGTTATATGTAAGTGATGAATCACTAAATTCTACACCTGAAACCAATTTTACCATATATGTTAATTCACTAGAATTTAAATAAAAACATGGAAATAATAGATACCTAGGAATAAACCCAACCAAAGAGGTAAAAGATCTGTACTCTGAAAACTATAGAACACTTATGAAAGAAAGAAAGTTAAGAGGACACAAAGAAATAGAAAAACATTTCATGCTCATGGATTGGAAGAACAAATATTGTTAAAATGTCTACACTACCCATAGCATTGTACACATTTTATGCAATCCCTATTAAAATACCACCAGCATCTTTCACAGAGTTAGAACAAACAATCCTAAAATTTGTATGGAACCACAAAAGATCCTGAAGAGCCAAAGTAATCTTGAAAAAGAAAAGCAAAGCTGCAGCATCACAGTTCTGGACTTCAAGGTATATTACAAAGCTGTAGTGACCAACACAGTATGGTACTGGCAAAAAAAAAAAAAAAAAAAAAAAAAAGACATATAGATCAGTGGAACAGAATAGAGAACCCAGAAATGGACTCACAACTATCTGGTCAACTAATCTTCAACAAAGCAATAAAGAATATCTAATGGAAAAAAGACAGTCTCTTCAACAAATGGTGTTGGGAAAACTGGACAGCAACATGCAAAAGAATGAAACTGGACCACTTTTTTACATCATATACAGAAATAAATTCAAAATGGATGAGAGACCTAAATGTGAGACAGGAAACCATCAAAATCCTGGAGGAGAACATGGGCAAGTGACCTCTTTGACATCAGCAACTTCTTACTAGACGTATCTCCTGAGATAAGGCAAACAAAGCAAAAATGAACTACTGGGACTTCATCAAGATAAAAAAACTTCTGCACAGCAAAGAAAACAATCAGCAAAGCTAAAAGGCAACCTTTGGAATGGGAGAAGATATTTGCAAATGACTTATCTGATAAAGGGTTAGCATCCAAAATCTATAAATAACTTATCAAACTCAACAATTAAAGACAAACTCAATTCGGGCGCCTGGGTGGCTCAGTTGGTTAAGCGAGTGCCTTCGGCTCAGGTCATGATCCTGGAGTCCCTGGATTGAGTCCCGCATCGGGCTCCCTGCTCGGCGGGGAGCCTGCTTCTCCCTCTGACCCTCCCCCCTCTCATGTGCTCTCTCTCTCTCTCTCATTCTCTGTCTCAAATAAATAAATAAAATCTTTAAAAAAAAAAAAAAGACAAACTCAATTAAAAACAAATAATCCAGTTAAGAAACGGGCAGAAGACACGAATAGACATTTTTTCAAAGAAGACATCCAAATGGCTAAGAGGCACATGAAAAGCTGCTCAGCATTACTCATCACCAGGGAAATACAAATCAAAACTATGATGAGATAGCTATCACCTCACACCTGTCAGAATGGCTAAAATTAACAAGACAGGAAACAACAGATTCTGGCGAGGACACGGAGAAAGGAGAACCTCTTCCATTGTTGGTGGGAATGCAAACTGGTGCAGCTACTCTAGAAAATAGTATGGAGGTTCCCCCAAAGTGAAAAATAGAATTACCCTATGACCCAGCAATTGCATCATTAGGTATTTATCCAAAGGATACAAAAATACTGATTCGAAGGGGCACATGCACCCCAATGTTCATAGCAGCACTATCAACAATAGCCAAATTATGGGAAGAGCCCAAATGTCCACTGACTGACGAATGGAAAAACAAGCTGTGGTGTATATATACAATGAAATATTACTCAGTCATCAAAAAGAATGAAATCTTGCCATTTGCAAAGACATGAATAGAGCTTGAGTGTATTACACTAAGTGAAATAAGTCAGTCAAAGAAAGGCAAATAACAAATGATTTCACTCACACGTGGAATTTAAGAAACAAAACAGATGAACATAAGGGAAAAAAAGAGAGAGGCAAACCAGGAAAAAGACTGTAGCTATAGAGAACAAACTAAGGGTTGTTGGAGGGGAAATGGGTGGGGGATGGGCTAAGTGGGTGATGGGTATTAAGGAGGGTACTTGTTGTGATGAGCACAGTGTTTTATGTAAGTGATGAATCACTAAATTCTACTCCTGAAACTAATATTGCACTCTATGTTAACTGGAATTTTTTAAAAAAAACTTGAAACAAATAAACAAAAATCAACTGATATAAACAAAATTACCCAAACATTTAATAGCATATTCACAACTTTCAGGTCTTCTGCATATTCTTTACAAAATGCCTTTTTCTCCTTTTCTTACTAATAATCCAAAGACCTTAATTCTCCCCTTTTCCCAGTTACTAAATATTAAAAGCAGAAAAACAATAGAAGGTATGTGAGGCTTATTTCTAATTAATTAGATCATATTTGTCTAAGACCCTCTGTTTTCAGTTTTTTTATTACTTCCAAATTCATTTCCTTGGTGTCTTTATCTGCCTTGTGTTATAATTTTTCTGCTCCCTTTATTTAAATTAACAGATGCATACAACAATACATAATAAATATTTTACAGAGTTGTCCAATTTGATCTTCATAACAACCCTTTGACTTAATTAAATAAATGAAAAGAATTGAAAGTGAGAGAGAGGGAATAAATAACATGCCAAACAGCTGCTTTTGGCACTCCAATTCCCCATATTTCTTGAGATTTTTCTGTGAGGAGGAACAAGCCACAATTTCAGAATCACTCTACCATATTTCACCGACTCATAAGATTTATTCATTGTGAATTTGCATCCAAATATTTTAAATTTCAGAAATGAGCATAAACCTTGATCGTTAGGATATGGCTTCTTTTTTTTAAGATTTATTTATCTGAGAGACAGAGAGTGAGCACACAGAGGGAGAGAGAGAAGCAGACCCCCCACTGAGCAGGGAGCCCGATGTGGGGCTCAATCCCAGGACCCCGGGATCATGGCCTGAGCTGAAGGCAGCTGCTTAACCAAGACACCCAGGTGCCCCAGGATATGGCTTCTGATTATGAAATGGGTGCACATATTTGTTAATGAAAGAATGATAAATGGGTAACATAACTTGCAATTATTTTTAAAGTTTTAGAATCAAGAACTGAATTCCTCAGAATTCATTGAGTGGAATGAGAGTATATATGCAATCTTAGGAAAAATAAAATTATGAGGAACTGTATAAGTTATTATTCACTGCTCATACACATAATTTTTTTCCTAATTTACCTTTCATAGTTTATAATTTTTACTTGAGAGAAGAGGCTTAGTCGAACTCAATTTTTTCTTTTTTTTTCTTTTTATAAAGTCATAGGCTAAAGAAGCATTCTAGGTATTGGGGATTTCTAATTATCATCCAGGGTTGCAAATATTTAACCATCCATGACTTGTGTTTATTAATATTTTGTGTGCCACGGATGTGAGTCATGGAAGCAAGAGAGACAAAGCTGGTTGGAAGCAGGTAGATACTCACTAAGTTAGCGTAGCTCACCACTCAGTCTCCACAAACCTAAGTAGCTTTGCTGTTCTCTGCTTGGTAACAAAATTGCTTTAACTCTGACTATATAAATAGTCACAAAGTTGGAGACTTGTCAAGGTCTCAGCCATACTCCTCCTGACTGAGAGGAAGTGGAGCACAGTGACTGAAAGCTTGTCTCTCAGGGCAGACACTCAGAGTTTCAATCCCAGCTCTGCTCTTTTACTAGCTGTGAGACTAGTAGCAGGTTGCTTCAACTCCCTGAGCCTCAGTTTTCTTATATGGAAAAGGAGGTTAGTATTCAATATTTCAATATTATTGGTTTGTCTAAGGAATAAATGAGTTAAAACGAGTAAAGAGTCTAGATTAGTTATTATCCCCAAGGGCAGATGGAAATATAATAGAGAATTTGAAATGATGTCTGGCCAACTTACAATTTAAAAAGAACTGACTTTCAAGACCATAAATAATTTCTAACCTGGTTATTTAATTCTAATTCAATCAATATGTTGTAAAACAAGAGTAAAGAATCCCAAAACAGAGAATCAAAACAAAACAATATAATTGCTTAGAAAAAAAATCAAGAGATGTAAAAAAGAAAGCTTATCATGATTAACGAAGATGTAGTTGGAGGCCATGATTAGAGATGATGACAAAAATCTAGAAAAGTCTTGGTATTTAATAAGATTTTCCTTGATGACTAGCTTGGCAAAAGTTGTTTTTAGACAAATCCGGTGCCCTTAATCTAAAAAAAAATATTGTATTGCATATATAAATTTAAAATATTTTAAAATAGCTGTGCAAAGTGAGGCAAGGGAAAGGAACAGTAAGTCCTAACAACAGAACGGAGGTTAAAGAGGGACTAGAAGAATCACTAATTTCAATTGCAATACCTAGGAAGTAATTGTGATCAGAGGCAAATAAACTCCAAGATAAGTTTTCAGTCCAAAGTTATTTTAAACAACATTTTTCTCAGGAGAGTCCATTTATAACATGCATCTTATATAGCAAAGGAAAGGAATTTTTCTCTTTCTGAGGTGTCAGGGCTATTAGTAAAAATAGCTAAGGTATATGGACACACTATCCCAAAGTCTTTAAAGACATGCATGTGCATTATGTCTTTGTCAAAATAATTAGGCTCAATCTAAAGATAAGTAAAGGAGGAAACCTATTTTTTTCAAAAAGCTGAACTAAGAATAGATGCTAGACCAAAATTATTCATTGATTGCTATAAATAATAAATATGGCAAAATTCAACTTACTAATTTATTTCAGTAGTTGCTAAGTCTAATTCTAAAATGCATTGTTCTAGTTACTAAAGGCACAGAACTAAGAGGGATGAGATAAAACAAGCTCAATTAAACCTTATTCTCAAAGAACTTGTAAATCAGGAATATCTTTTAGGATGCTGTGTGAAGAAACCATTTGTTTTTTGCTAAGCAGCTCTTGTTGTCAATATCAGAGATACACTTCTAAACCACGGTACCACTAGAGAGACAAAGGAACGTATTTTTATTTCATAAATGTCGAAAATTGAAAATCAATTTTCATCATGATAATACCTTGAGTTTTTAAGCTTATTCTTTCAGTTAAGCAGGAAAAGTTCTTATAAAGACCCTTTACTTTCAGATAATGGGGATGTGGATTCACTTCTAAACAGTATAATTCCACATAGATTTATTGATAAGTTATTTTGATACAGATAAATATAATTTTCTAGAGAAAGCACAACCTCTTAAAAGATCATCTATATAACAAGTCAGCTGGTAAATTAGAAGAGCATATGAACAGAGTGTATTGGGACCCAGAATAAAAAGGGCTTACCTTAAGACTGGGGAAGGAAAGATGGATTAAACAATAACAGAAAGTCTGGGTCTTTTTTATATATTTATTTATTTATTTATTTGAGAGAGATATTCAGAGAGAGAGAGAGCACGCGGGGGGGGGGGGGGGGGGGGGGGGGGGGGAGGAGCAGAGGGAGCGGGAAACGCAGACTTTGCCCTGAGCACAGAGCCCTATGCAGGGCACGATCCCCCAACCCTGAGATCATGTTCTGAGCCGAGGTGAAGTCGGAGGCTTAACCAACTGAGCCACCCATGTGCCCCTTATTTATTGTTTTAAAGATTTTCAGAAAGCCTGGGTCTTGAAGAAAGTATGGGACTTAAACAGGAGAATAATCTGTATGTGGAGGGAACAGTATGAAACGTACATTTTCCGAGAAACACCAAGGATTGTCTGGTTTCACTTTGGCCTGGTGATGCATTAATACCTGTGAGAAGGAAACACATCCAGCGAGTGTTCTATGCAAACAGAAAGAGGAAAAATGGAAGAGCAAATGAAATTTGTGTGTGTGTGTGAATACATATTCATATATATATATATATATATATATATACACATATAAACACCTTGAAAGCTGTATCTATATTAAAATCTCCATCCATTTTCTTTTTCTTTCTTTTTTTTTTTTACAGATGGAAAAGGCAATCCTGGTTATTACATACTGGTCAAATTAACTCCAATATCGTGTGAAATCCCAGGACAAACCATGAAACTGTAAATGTGCCAGCATTAGCAATGACTTGTAATGCAGGGTATTGGGTAGCAATCAGTGTGGCTTTGTCAAAGACAAAATTGTGACAACCCAGTTTAATTTCCTTCAATGATAATGTGGCAGAGAATGTGGATAACTCATAAACGACAGATACAATCTCTCAGGGTTTCAGCAAAGCATTTCATGTTGCCCCACGACACAAGCACCAACATAGTTTTGGCCACGAGTATAGAAAGCGGGCAAATAATTTGTCAGATCTGCATGCAGATCTTGGCACTAATGATATTTTTGACCACATGACTTTATGTCGGGGGGAGGGGGGGGCTGTTTTCTGCCATGCAGGGTTTATTAGTAAATTTGGCCTCTACCCACTAGATAACATCAGCACATCCTCCCCCAGTCATGTCAATCAAAAATGTCACTCAGCACTGTCACATGTCTCAGAGGGAAAGAAAACAGTTACAGGTTGAGAAAACAAACAAACAAAAAACACTGGTGGAGCAGAATATACAAGAGGATGTCTCAGAAAGAGATCACTGATCTCTTGTTATTTAATATATCAACTGATAAAGAGAATGCTAGTATTTCTATATCATAGTGCCTTAGTCTGAATAGAAAAGGCAAGCTTCTTCGAGGAACAGGGATTTGAATGGTGCCTTGAGTAAGAGAACTCTTGGGATAAAAAGCGAAAGAAGAGACATTCTAGGCTGTGGTAGCAATCTGAGTCAAGCAGTAAGCATAGAAATGTATTAGATTAGTTTGCTTTGTTAAACATTTTATGATCCTAAAATTAATCTCTTTGAGAAAATAATTCTTACCTCCTGGATTAATATGAAGTAATATTAAACAGATAATAAATCAGGTTTTTAAAAACACTTTTATTAAGGAACAGGGAGGAAAAAAAAACAGGTGCCTACAACTATGAGAATTAGTCAACTCAGGGCAGAAAATTAATCTTTCTATCCCATAAGAAACTTGGGAAATTTCCACAGCTTCAGGAACTAGGGATAAGTCAGAAGGCTATTTTGTTCATATGGTCCTTTGATATAGTTTGGTATAATGGTCATAATATGCAGGGCTTCTCCCCTCCCCCAGACTGGCAACTGCCTTATTCAGTTGCTAAGCTAACTGAAAAATCATGTAATGGTAGTCCTTTTTAAAACGTTGCCTGTTGGGCGCCTGGGTGACTCAGTCAGTTAAGTGTCTGCAGCTCAGGTCATGATTCTGGGGTCCTGGGATCAAGTTCCACATCGGGCTCTCCGCTCGGTGGGAAGTCTGTTTCACCCTTTACCCCCTGCCCCCGGCTCATGCTTTCTCTCTCTCTCTCAAATAAATCAATAAAATCTTTAAAAAAATAAAAATAAAAAGTTCCCTGTTACTGTAAATTCAAAAGGAGAATCAATGATGTAATTAAAAAAGAGATTATAACCCAAAGAAAACAGGACAATTATTTAGTGTAAGAAATTAAATACCACAATCACTAAGAGAGATAACCTGGATAGCTTAGCTCAATTTCAAAATCAGGAAATTCTTGCCTTCTTAGAAAATAGTTTAAGAAAAAAGAACAACAAAAAACAGAAACACCTTTCTAACAGCTTGGTGTAAATTTAAAAAAAAAGTCAAGCACATGTTTTGGAAAAAGAGACAATACCATACGTCGCACTGTACTAAATACTGGGATTGTAATAATGAGTATGAGGTGGTACCTGCTCTTTAATTATGTAGTATAATCTACAGAAATGGAGATTACAAACTGCTCTTGGGATCATTTGTCCCACTCTATCTGAATTCTCTTCATCCAGGCCTGGAAATACTGTGAATGTGAGGGTAAGTCCTTGCCTTGATAAGAATAATATTTATACAAACTACTCTGCTTTCTGACTTTATTTGCTTCTGCCTGTTCCTGGCCATTCATTGTTCTTATGGTATAAACATCATCTATAAAGAGCTATGCTCTTTAAGCATCAGGAAGGCATTTGAAATGTCTAGGTTTTTTTCCCCTGCAAACAAGATATCTTTTTAAAATACATGAGGATAAGCTAGCATATTCCTTTAACTTTGGGACGTTGGGGTAGAGGATGAGGATGAAGCTCTAAGGCAAACAGAAGGCTACAAGTTAGGAAATAGGAGTTTACACATCCTTCCTTATAAATTGACTGGAAGCAGGGTTTCACTCTGAAATGTCAATGAAAACATTAATTCCTTCAAGGGGTCTCCCCTCCCCCAATATCAACCAGTTTCCAGTTATGAGACAAAATAGTTGAATATAAAAATATTCAACATTCTGTCCTATGCATTATCTCATTAATAAAGCATCCCGCAAATAGGCCAACAATCCCTCTACCCCACCCCACCCCCAGGGAACACTAAAACATACAAAATGTTTCATGCAAAGGCTCAAGAATTTCAACTTCTTGAAGATGTACAAGAAAAATAAAAGCTAACAGAGGAGTAACTTGTGAAAAATAAAATTATAAGTAATACCACTCATGGGAAAATATTTAAAAACTGATAAAACATGGTTCGTCTCCCCCTCCAATTTCCCCCCCTGGAGACGAACCATGAGAGACTATGGACTCTGAAAAACAAACTGAGGGTTCTAGAGGGGAGGGGGGTGGGGGGATGGGTTAGCCCGGTGATGGGTATTAAAGAGGGCACGTTCTGCATGGAGCACTGGGTATTATACGCAAACAATGAAACATGGAACACTACATCAAAAACTAATGATGTAATGCATGGTGATTAACATAATAAAAAAAAACCTGATAAAACATTTAAAATCCATTAGGCGGGGCGCCTGGGTGGCTCAGTTGGTTAAGCGACTGCCTTCGGCTCAGGTCATGATCCTGGAGTCCCTGGATCGAGTCCCGCATCGGGCTCCCTGCTCAGCGAGGAGCCTGCTTCTCCCTCTAACCCTCCCCCCCCTCATGTACTCTCTCTCTCTCTCATTCTCGCTCTCTCAAATAAATAAATAAATCTTTAAAAAATAAAATAAAATCCATTAGGCATTGCAACAGGGCACAAGGCTTGGCACATACAAAATAAAGCCATCAAATTTCTTCAACTGGGGTACTGTGGAATAGTTTAACAACTACTTCGATGAATCAAAACTCTAAATAGGCAGGATCATTATTGCTATGAGAATATCATTGAATTATAGAAAGCTTATAGGCATCCTTATCAACAAATAGTTGAATCTCCACTGCCACGGGAGAGAATTTACCATTTGTAAATGTAAATGAAATTGTCTTTTAAAAGTAGTTTTCTCCTAATTGTTGTAATATTCTAATAACAAGAAAAAGAAAAGGAGAAACTCAACTACAGGACTGTATTAACAGGAGAATAAAAACAAAGTAACAGAACCTATTTAAAGTCGTACACCTACAAGTTATTTCTCAATCTAGTAGTACGGACAAAAATGATCTCCACTCATACTGTGAAAATGGCCCTCAATATTTCATCAGCAATCTTTAAGCTTCTCCTTAATGCACCTCTTGTCCCAGTTTGTTTTGTTTTCTTGCTGAAAGTCATTGCTCTTGGGCTGAGCAGCCATGCAGAAAACTAGTTTCTACCTCACTGGATAGAAGTATTAGAGATGTCAGTCTGTGCAACACTTACTGCCTTGTATTTTCTGCAATGTCCCAAAGAGATTAATTCCTTTTCTTGCCTAAGATCTGTCTATAAAGTCTTTTTCAAAGCCCTCTTAAAAGCTTTTTAGGGCATGCATGTTTGTATGTATATGTATTTGTCCTCTCTCCTCTCCCTTCTTCCCTCCTCCTTTCCCACCTTCCCTCCCTCCCTCCCTTTTTTTTTTTTCTTTTCTAACATTAAATCAGATGGCTGTATTTCAGTGAACAAAGTCTATTTTGTTCATATGGTCCTTTGATATAGTTTGGTATAATGGTCATAATATGTAGGGCTTCCCCCGCCGCCCGCCAGACTGACAACTGCCTTATTCAACTACCACACACTATATATAGAGTTTGAGAAGGATATTCATATTGTCACAAATCTCCTCAGACGAGTGTTTTAGTGTAAGTTTTATCTGAAACTTACTATGGTCAAATGACCGATCTAGGACCACAAGAAAGTCAGGACTGATTGTACACTGCCTTTGGGGTATTCATCTGTCATTCTTGATATTTATATCATAAGGGTAGGTTTGAAGTGGATAAACCCCTCTCCTCTACACAGCAACTAGTGTTCTCTTTAGCAATCTGTTTACTACTACTCGGTCACTAAGAGGTGCTCGTTCTTTTCTAGAATCATCTGCATATATACGCAGGTTTTTACATTTTCAGACTTTATCTATCTACAGTTTTACCATTCCATAAAGGGGCAATGAAAACCTTTTTCTAAGGCGTTTACTTACTCCAAACTACCTTTGAGAGACCACGTTAATGTGTGAATCCTTTTTCTCTCCTGCCAAGGCCTCTAATGATGATTATAGGTCACCCAAATCATCTTGCCTGGATTTTAAAGATCTAGTAAAGACTCACCTTCCCATCTTGTCTATTCTTTCTTCTCATTATCGTCTCCCAAAGTGCACAGTAGCAAAATCGCTTGCGGCTTCGCTATTCTTTCCTGCACTGCATTTTTATACACGTCAATTCATATTTCCCTTACACTAACATATTCTTCCAATATATTAAATCATAAGTATATATTTATTAAATTTCTGACACATCTTTCTTAGATAGAAACTATTATTAATTCCAGGTTTCAGATACTTATAACTAGACACAGTATATAATTTGGCCAAACTTGCAGCACTAATAAGTGGCTGAGCTGGGACTTAACTCCATGTTTGCCTCATGCCAATGCTCAGGATTAAGTACACTGTTATTTATTTAAAATTCAAAATACTTTATTTTATCTATTTTTAAAGATTTTATTTATTTATTTGAGTGAGAGAGAGCGAGCATGAGCGGGGCTGGGGTGAAGGGTAAAGGGAGAGGGACAGACAAGGAGACTTACACTGAGCAGGGCTTGATCCCAGGACCCCGGGATCATGACCTGGGTCAAAGGCAGATGCTTAACCAACTGAGCTACCCAGGTGCTCCCAAATTCAAAATATTTAAAAAATTTATCTACAATGAAGATTTCTACCTTAGCAAATATGATAAATAATGAACATGTGTTAACAAAGTATGCTCATATCTGATACATCAGATCAATAATATATTTAAAAGTTTGGAGGAAGCAAATCTTTATAAAAATGAGAAGAAAGTAAACAAACAAAATTAGTTATCAATCTGAAATTTATTTTCAGTTTTCTTGAAACTTGATACTCATCTGATATTTTTCAAACTATCAATCTTCATTATCTAAGCAGTGTGTGTATTTCCTAAATTTCTAGAAAATGTATTCAAGAAATTACTATTATTTTATGAAATAAGCAGGAGTTGTTTTGGAGGAGTCTAACATGAAGTGTATACTTTGATTATTTGGGATTGCTGAATTCTGTTTTTTGGCCCTCTGCCCATCTATCCAACAAACAGTTACTAATTCTGTATTAGGTGCCATGTTCTGTGCTATGCCATGGTAACGTGAGGATGAATGATCCTGGTGTCATTTATGTCTTTAAGCAGCTTTCAGAACTTAGAAAAATAATAGAGACATTTCACCAAGCACTGTGATTTGACATGATAAATTTTATAATAAAAGCTTACATGTGGTTCTTAGAGAGTGTAGAGAGAGCACTTTGTATCTCATACAACTCTCTCTATATATAGAGTGGCCTCTGAGGAGACACCTTGTGTTAGTGTTTCTAGATGCTAAGAAGGAGGGGCACCTGGCTGGCTCAGTTGGTAGAGCATGACTCCTGATCTTGGTGTCATGAGTTCAAGCCCCACACTGGGCTTGGAACCTAGTTAAAAATAAATAAAAAATAAAAATGCTAGGAGGAACAATCTATTGGCAGCAGAATCCATGTGAAGAGCATAAAAACATGGCTATACCTACAAAGCCTAGCACATAGTATTAAAGCATATATATATATATATATATATGCATAACGGGACATGCATAAACACTTCCAAAACATATGCAGGGAGAAACAGTATCTGGAGGTGAAGCTATAGAGTGATGTATCAGACCATGGAGGGCCTTGAATGTCACGTTTGGACTCCATTATGTAGGCAAGGAGAGCCTAAGTACAGACACGACACCATAACAGATAGTTTCGGCAGAAGTTTACTATTACAAATAGTATAAAAGAGCTGAAAGTCAAATGCATAAATTCTGGTTTCTGTTGTAGACAATTTCTTCCCTCCAAAACCATAACCTTGGTCTCTGACTTCCAGTCTAGTTTGTTTCCCAAATATACTAAGATAATACCTTTGTGAAGCTACGGTTACTAGGTTCCAGGCTCTTTATGTCATGATACTTCAAGTCTAAGGATGATCTACAAGTCTTTTGGCTCCTTTGACAATCCCACTATGGAGTTTCAATGTAAAGGTGTCCATAATATATTTAATTATGCAATATTTTTGATGTGTTCCCATGAGAAAGACACTCCCCTAAGTTCTTAGGGTGGAGGGGAAGATGGCAAAAATCAAAACCATATGGAGTATTTAGAGTTAGAAGAGAAGAAAAACAGAAGTATGATTACAGAGAAAGGGATGGATGTAGAAAAATTCAATGTCTGAAAGGGGAGAAAGAAGAACAGTTTGGGACATTACAGAGAAGTTACTAAAAATAAAGTCAAGACAAGAGCATTAGATATGATGATTGAAAGATTACTGGTTTTTATCCATGAAATACTATTTTTAAAAAATTCTTTACTTTTTATATTCATTATATTTGTATATACACATATATTTGTATATATTTATGTGACAAAGTGTAGCTAGCCATATTTTGTTACACAAAAAACATTTGTTGTGAAATAATTTGTTTTTCACAGACAACATATACTTTATAATGTAAGGTTTGTATTTTAAAGAACAATATATATTAAAATTATTGCTATGTACCTCTTGTAGAATTCAAATGCATTTAAAGGCTTTGTCAGTTCCATGTTATTTCTAACACTTACCTGTATCTTTCCTTACATTTTTACTTCCAAAGCCAAGTCTTTGCATTAGTCCAGGACACCGTTCATTCTCTAATATCTGTTGAGCAGCTACTACTGTATTATTCGATCATTGCTTTTGACCTTGGAAAAGAGTAATGAACATGAGCCATATGGCCGCTCTCTCATGAGAGAGAAATACAGGCACTACATGCAAAATATTAATTATTAATTATAAATGTGCTATATCTTATGAAATGTGAGCTGTCAGAGAGGGTACTGCACATATGCAGGTCTAGAGTCAGGGGAGAATGGGGGGTATTCCTTAAACTAAACTGGTTTGGAGCAAAGAGAGCAAGAGAGAGGATAGCATGAGATGGGTCTAGAAAGGTGGGCAAGTCCCTGTGAGCCACACTCATGATATCTAAATACAACATAATTTCAATGAAAAGCTAATGCACAGAAATGACCGGACCAATGAAACATACATATGAAAAGCTCTACCTGGCTTCAATGCAGAATGAATAAGATGAGAATGAAGAGAAAAGTAGGAAAACGAGCTGTTTTAGCGGTCAAAAAAAAAAAGGCACACCTTTGAAACCCGGCAGGGTCATTATGGGATACTAATATTACAGAGAATACTAAGGATTTCAGGCTTTGTTCTTGGGGTTTCATTTTATTAACTCACTTCAATTTAAAATGATCTGAGAAGGTAAATGCTATTGTCGCCGCCTTATAAATGAGGAAACTTAGGCACAGCGAGGTTAATCAGCTTCCTCAAGTTCTCACTGCTGGAAGGTGGCAGACAGAATGTGAATGGAGGAAACGAGAAGTTTCGAACTACAGCAGTCTGTCTCCAGAATCATGTGCTAAACAAAGCATTTTAGATGGTAGACTAGTGATCTATTTCTGCATAACAAATCCTTTCAAAATTCAGTGGCTTCAAAACCACGTTTGTTATCAAGCATATTCTGTTGGTCAGCAGCCCAGGCGTGGCTTAGTGGTGTCCTCCGCTCAGGATTTCTCACAGGGCTGCAATCAAGTTGCGAGTCATAGTCTTTTGTAACCTAAGCTTGGAAGTGACATCCCATTTTTTTTTTTTTTTTTTGCATATTCTATTCATTAGAAGCAAGTTGTTAAGTGTAGCCCACGTTCATGGAGAGGGGACTCCACAAGGGCATAAATACCAGAACGTAGCAATGATTTTAGAAGCTGTCTACAACATAAAATGAACTGAACTTTATGACTGATTGCACATGAAAGATCTGGAAGAGGGCAGAGTCAAGGATACCTTGAAAAGATGTAACATGATCGTACATTCGGTGGCTGATGGTTGTGCAAGCTTGTGCCTTCCCTGTGATGTAGGAAGTATGTTTATCTACTATGATTAGGGAAGGGCTCCTCAGGTTTTGAGCAGAGTGGAAAGTGAGAAAGGAAGCTGAGTAGTTAAATCTTGTAGGGGTTTTTTGACAGTGGAAGGGTCTGATTGAAGTAGTGGGCTCTGACTTTTATTTCCATATTCCTGTATATGTGTCTTCCTCTGCAAATGCTCCATAGGCCAGATGCAGAAAAGGAGGAGGTATATATTTGGATTCATGCAGGGCAAATTCCTTGCCAGAGCTGGGAGAAACATTAGAGGAATGGCAAGAGGGCTGCTATGCTGATGAAGGCTTGGATTGAGAGTGGCAGAGATAGAAGGAGTGATAAACAGATGAAGGAGAAATTCTAGTAGAGTAGAACAAAGGTCAACTTTATGTGAGTAAGCACTGAGAGAGTTGACATGATAGTCATATGTATGATTTCTAAGTCAGATAATTTTCAGTTAACTTTAGGGCAGAAAGCAATTATAGGTATGGATGGACAATGTGCAGGAGAACTAATAAGCACTGGAAATGAGCTTTTAGAAGGTAAAGAAACAGAGAACCAGGTATTAGATCATCCTCCTCACAGATGTGGAAATTAATCAGGACCTATCAGGACTCTGATGGTGAGATATCAGTTTATTACACACAAATGGAATCACATGATCACTATGCTTATTGATAAAACATGCTGGATTATACTACCAATACAAATGTATTCTTGGACAGAAAAAGCAAACAGGTTCATTTTGCTTTCTTTTCTATTTTTACTATTTTAAAATAAATTTTGGAGTAACTTCTTACAAAGCAATAAATAATAATGTTTATTGACTTTTCCACATTGCTGAGTATCTCAGTATGTGCCTATTTATCTTTCTGATGATTCAGTCTCATTCTTTAGACATCTACTCTGACAAGTTTTCCCTGGAGAAGAGGTGTTACATGTACAAACTCTTTGCTGTCTGGTTTCACCTTGCCTTTCTGAGTTATGTTCTGTTGCAAAGCCCTGATTTATAAGCCAGGAACGACTCACTATAGAGTTGGCAAGACCCTCTCTGGGTTATTCCTTTAGTCTTTTCTGGGTGACATTTCTTACCAGATAAGACTGGATCAGTCTTTAAGGTGTTTCCAAGAAATAATAATTTATAGATGGTTAATTAAGCACCAAGTGAAAGGTGAAATCTTAGCAATTTTGCCTTTTGAAATGTATCCTGGGGTTTTCAACTTCCTAGAACATTAGATTTTTCAGTGAAAATTATTTTAAGTGTTCCTCACACTGGGTACTTAGAGAAACAACAAGCATTTGAGAAGATAGCTTACTCTGGGCAAAAATAGGCTTTTTAGGCCTTCCTACCACCTGAACAATTTCCAGCCCTCACAGCCTCGCCTTATATGCAGGGTTAAATCAACAAACGCAGGGTTTAGTGGCACTTAGGAGAGGCCCAGACTATTTCCATTTTTTTAATACTCTGGATACATAAAAAACAACGAAATATTCCCAATAAATTTACAAATCTGTGATATATTTTAAATGGTGACACTGAAGAATTAATGCTTTTAAATACACACAAGAATACACAAGGATTTGTACTTGAAGATCACATCAGAAGTCTACATTTTGAGGTCTTACTTTCTCAAAATAAGGCCAAGACCAAATGATCCTCCCTTGATCTCTTCGTGATTCTTCCTATACAAGTGAATTTTTTTTCTCAGAAAAGTTGAAAATGGGATCCATCTTAGGCATACATAAACTTTAATAGCTTCCTGAGAGAGTTCTTTATTACTGAGAGAAATTAATCTAATGATGGAATGTCATGTGTTGGGATTAATTTGGGGGCCTGGTCCAGTACTCCTCTGAAATCAGTCCACATGTCTGCCTCACTGACCAATTAAGAGCATCATATTTTTTAGAAGTTAGCTACTACTGTGAGTTGTCTTTGCATATGAAATATTAAAATACACTTTTATAAACTATTCTCATTAATTATATTCATGAGCAAAATTACTTAGAATGTTCTTGCATAGAGATGACCAGATTTTATGGTGGTCATTCAAAGACAACAAGGAGCCCTTTGTGACTTTCATAGGCAGCTAATGATTTTTATTCAGAAACAATGACTAAAATTTCTTTAGTTGGGTTTGCTTTTCTTGAAAGCCTGAAAAAAAAATCTTAGGCAAATAATGTACATTTAGCAAGATAAATATTCTAAGCAAAACTCATTTTAGTACATTAATTAAATTAAGCTATACATGGATCCATTCACATACTTATCCATTTCTACCTCAAATAATCTAATTATTTATCTATGTAGATTGGCAACCAAAATGCTATGATAAATGTAACACATATTTAATTTAATGGCAGTATACAGATTCAGCCCCAAAATGTTTATTTTCACTTATTATAAAATAAAAATGATACAATGATTGCTTTCTTAATCTTATGAACTACTTGACAAGTATGTAGTCTAAAATTAAATTATAATCTTTCGAAATTTCAGCTAGCTCTTCTATTCTTCAGTATGATAGTCAAAGCTTCTAATAATTACAGAATATGTCTGGAAAAAAATTATATGATATGTTACAAACTCCTGATCTCTAGATTTTCATCTACCTCTGTCTACCTATTTTTTTCCTAGGGGGGAAATAATAATTGTTTTCAATGTGTAAAATATTTTGGTTCTAACAGTACATACTTACATATTATAGTTACACAGTAATATATAATATATTAGATTGTAATACCTCTTACATATGATACCGCTCTCATAGCAGCAGGCACACAATAAATGGTTGATATTACTACAAATGTTTAATTGATTATTATTATAATGTGCATTTCTTGAAAACAACAGGAATAATTATTTGTTTGGTATCAGAAGTTCAGAAATTCATAAGCTGAATGCTTTTCCTAAAATAATAAAGGTCTTTGGATTTTACTATCTAATCTAATAATGATTCATTGGGAAAAAATGTTGGTAAGGCCACACGTATAGAATGACCAGGAAGAGGCCTGGTATACTGAAAAGAATTAGACTCAGAAACTCAATGAATCATGACTCTGCAACTTATTTTTTCAGCATGACCTTAAACAACTTAATGATTTTTTTCTTAGTTTTTGACTCTGTCAATTGAAGGTCAAATACCTATAACCCATTGATTTGCTGTAAGATAAAATGAGCTTAGTTGTTTCAAGTACTTAGTAGTTGCTTGACTTTGAAATACTCAATGATAGCTGCTAATATTATAATTTCTGTTATTGTAAAGATCATGTGGCTGTATAAATACATATTGCCTTCCAGAAAATAAAAAAACAAAACTCCATAACACATAGGCCACAGTTTTTCTGAAAGTTAAAGATCCATATCTGCAAAATGATAAGTTCAATAGAATTTACTTCTTCACATGAAGCCAAAATTGAAATGGGTAAATTCTTAATTATTTTTATTACCCTTATACTAAAAGTGAAACTTCATTTCAATTAAGATAAGGCAAATTATAAACTAATATTCTATGCTATGGTTGGAGTGACATCATAAAGTCAACCATTAGGCTGGCAAAAACTGAGAGAATCAACTTCTTTTGGAACTCTGGCACCTAGTAAAAATCTTACTCCAAGCAGGGGAATGCTTAAAGAAGAAAGAGGGTATTATCATTTAGTAAGAAAGCACTGTGGTGTTTTTGCTAACTGTGTACTTAGCCCAAATTCCAGCTCGGATATAACATCTGGCTCAAAGATTAACTAGGGAATAAGGGAATTGAAAAATCACATATGTATTAGATCTACCTAACAGACATACATAGAACATTCCACCCAACAACAGCTCAATACATATTTTCTCAAGTGTACCTGAAATATTCTCCTGATAGACCATATCTTAGACTACAAGTCTCAACGAAATTAAAATTATTGAAATTATACAAAGTATTTTTTCTGACAGAGTGAAATGAAGTTAGAAATCAATAAATAAAGAAAACTAAAAGAAAATTCACAAATATGTAAAAATTAAACAGTATATTTTGAACAACAAATGGATTGAAAAGGGAATCACGAGAGGAAATTTGAAAATACTTTAAGATGAATGAAAATGAAAACAAGATACCAAAATGTGAGATGCAGTGAAATCAATTCTCAAAGAAAAAATTATAGCTGTAAAGCGTACATTAAAAGAAGAAAGATCTCAAATCAGTAACCTAAGTTGACATCCAAGGAACACAAAAAAGAACAAACTAAACCTACAGCTGGCAGAAGAAAAACACAATAAAGATTAGAGTGGTGATAAATAAAGAATAGACAAGAAAATAGAATCAACATCAAAAATTGGTCCTTTGTAAAGATCAGGATAGTAGGCAAAATTTTAGCTAGACTAAGAAAAAAGAGAGGAGACATAAATAAAATCAGAAATGACAGTGGGGATTTACTAACAAACTTACAGAAATAAAAATGATTTTAGGAGAATACATGCACAACTGCATGCCAACAAATTAAATAACCTAGGCAAAGTCAAAATGGAGAAATTCCTAGACATATGCAAATTATTAAAACTGAATCAAGAAAAAAATGAAAACATCTGAACAGATCTATAATAAGAGATTGAATCAGTAAACAAAAACCTCCCAGCAACAACAAAAAGAGCTCATGTCAGATGGCTTTAGTAGTGAATTCTACCACTTAAAGAATGAACACCAGTCTTCCTGAAATGTCTCCAAAAATAGAAGAGTAAGTACTTCCTAATTTATTTTATGAGAAACCAAAAACGAAACTATAGACCAATATTATGTATGAAGATAGATGCAAAATTCCTCAACAGAGTACTAGTAAACTAAATCCAACAACCTATTAACAGAATAACCTAGTGATATTTATCCCAGGAATGCAATGTGAGTTAACACACTAAAATACTAACATCAATCAATGTAATACAGCACAACAAGAGAATGAAGGAAAGAAACAAAACAATCATCTCAACTGATAGAGAAAAAACCATTTGATAAAATCCAGCACCCTTTCATAGTAAAAACACTCAGAAAATTAGGAATAGAAGGGAACTTCATTCATATGACAAGAGCATTTATAAGAAAAACTACAGCTAACATCATACTTAATAATGAAAGACTTCATGGTGAAAGACTGAAAGCTTTTAACCTGAGATCAGGAACATGATAAGGAAGGCTATTTTAACACTGCTGTTCTATTTTATATTGGAAGTTCTAGCCAAAGAAGTTAGTCAAGAAAAATAAATAAAAAACAAACAAATTGGAAAGGAAGAAGTAAAACAATTCCATATACAGATGGCATGATTTTATATACAGAAAACACCAAAGAGGGGCTCCTGGGTGGTTCAGTCATTAAGCGTCTGCCTTTGGCTCAGGTCATGATCCCAGGGTCCTGGGATCGAGCCCGGCATCAGGCTCCCCCCACAGCCAGGAGATTGCTTCTCCCTCTCCCACCTCCCCGCTTATGTTCCCTCTCTAGCTGTCTCGCTCTGTCAAATAAATAAATAAAATTTTTAAGAAAAAGAAAGAAAACACCAAAGAATGCACAAAGAAACTAAGAACTAATAAGTAAATACAGCAAACTTGCAGGGTACAAGATAAATGCAAAAACATCAATGGTGTTTCTATACACCGGCCAAGACCAATATGAAAAGGAAATCAAGAAAACCATTACATTTATACCAGCATTCAAAGAACAAAATACCTCGGAATAATTTCACCAAAAAGGTGAAAGACTTATTGGTATGCTTTTTAGTATACTAAAAATTACAAACGATGCTGAAAAAAAAATTAGCTAAGTAAATGGAAAGATATCCTATGTTCATGGATTGGAAGAATTAACATAAGGTTAAGATGGCAATACTACCCAAAGTGATCAACAGATTCACTGCAAGTTCTATCAAAATTCCAGAAGAGGAAGGAGTTAGAATGGCAGAATAGTAGGGGGACCCTGAGCTTGCCTCAGCCCTCGGACACAGCTAGATCAACATCAAATCATTTTGAATAACTAGGAAATTGATCTGAGGATTAAGAAAACAATCTGCATAATTGGAGGGAGAGAATGTGGCAGATGCGAGATCTGGAGCTGTGAATTGGGGGAGAGAAAAGCCGCAGTGCTGCAGAGAAGAGGGAGCCCTTTTTGTGGACAGAAGTCAGGGAGAGAGGGAGAAAGCAGGAGAGAGGGAAACATATAGGATTCATGAAGATGCAGTGGTGTGGGGATTCCCTGGGTCTCACTGGAAGAGAAGGTGCTCCTTCTTGGAGTACATTTGGAAGAGGGTATATTGCCACTCCAAAGACAAAAGGCCTGCTGAGTGCCACTGAGTGGCCTCTCAACAGCAGAGGACAGAGGCATGTGCAGAGGGCAGATAACCTGGTCACAGCTTTTCTCTGTGCTTCACCATAGACTCCAGGCACCTGCGCAGCCCAGTGACTGCTTTTCTGGGACAGAACGGTGAAGGGTGCAGTGCTGCGAGGTTCTCCTCTAGGGGAAGGGAGTGGGTCTGTGCCCTGCTGGGTCCTTTAAGATTTGGAGTTTTGAACCCCAGCCCCAGGCCAGAGATAAAATATAAGAGAACCGTGGCACTGGGTGTGCCAATGGCCCAGGCACAGACCGGTTGAGGGCAGAGATCTGATGAAAGCCTGGGACACAGGAGGGGAGAGAGTTCACTTTTCAGTGAGGGCCTCCTGAACAGCAGTGGCTTCGAGTTCCCCTCCCGAGGGTGACACCATATTCCAACGCCTCCAACCCCGCTCACTAGCACAGTTGGACTTCAGAGAGAAACACAGCGCCTCCAGTGGAGGTTGGAGTCACTTAAACCAAACCCCACACCCCTGCGCCCAGCAGGGGAATCTTCACTAGGACACAGAGGACTGTGAGCCAGCACTGACAGCCTCTCCCTCAGAAGACCAACATAGGCCGCCTGCATCTACCAAGTCTATCGATCACAGAGTGCTCCAAAGTGTCAGCTTCAGTTCTGGTGGAAATAGGACCAGGCTTTCTTTTTTTTTAATTTTTTAAATTTAAAATTTTTATCTTCTTTTTTATTTTACTTCATTCTTTTTCTTTTTTTCTTTGGAATCAGGCTTATAGTTTTTTGTTTGTCTCTTTGTTCCTTTTCCTTGGATCGGGCTTTTTAAAATTTTTAAATTTTTAATCATTCTTCTCTGAACAAACAAATCAAAGCATACTTAGTTAAAGGTCCAAACACTCCCCACTGCTAGCAAGGAGGAACTCTGCAGATGACTAACCTGTGGGAAAGAGCAGCCAAAGCACAACAGCAGAGTGCACACAGCATACACCAGAACACTTCCTGAGCCAGGCCCTGGACTGTGTATGAAATCTTCTTAACACAGTATTACTGTCAGGAAGGAAACATAACAAGCTTTCATAACATGCAAAAGACAGAAACCTAGACATAATGGCAAGACAGAGGAATTCTCCCCAGAAGAAAGATCAAGAAGAAATTATAGCCAGGGATTTGCTCAAAACAGATATAAGCAATATATCTAAACAAGAATTTAGAACAACAGTCATAAGAATACTAGCTGGGCTTGAAAGAAGTATAGAAGACACCAGAGAAACCCTGGCTGCAGATATAAAAGACCTTAAAACTAGTGAGGCCAAAATAAAAAATGTTGTAACTGTGATGCAAAACTGACTAGATGTAATCACAATGAGGTTGGAAGAAGGAGAGGATCAAATAGGTGATACCGAAGATAAAATTATGGAAAATAATGAACCTGAAAAGCAGAGGGAAAGGAAACTATCAGGTCATGAATATAGACTTAGGGAACTCAGCAATTCCACAAAGTACAATAATATCCATATCATAGGAATCCCAGAAGAAGAAGAGTGGGAAAACGGGGCAGACAGTTTATTTGAACAAATTACAGCTGAGAACTTCCCTAATCTGGGGAAGGAAACAGGCACTCAAGTCTAAGACGCACAGAGAACTCCCCTCAAAATCAAGAAAAACAGGTCAACACCAAGACATATCATAGTGAAACTTGCAAAATACAAATATAAAGAGAGAATTCTGAAAGCAGGTAGGGACAAAAGGTCTTAAGTTATACAGGTAGACACAGCAGATCTGTCCACAGAAATGTGGCAGGCCAGAATAGAGTGGCACCATATATTCCACGTGCTGAATGGGAAAAATATGCTGTCAAGAATACTCCATCCAGCAAGGCTGTCATTCAGAATAGAAGGAGAGATAGAGTTTCCAAGACAAGTAAAAACTAACGGAGTTCATGAACATTAAACCAATGCTGCAAGAAATACTAAAGGGAACCCTTTGAGTGGGAAATAGACCAAAAGCAACAAAGACTAGAAAGGAACAGAGACAATCTCTAGGAACAGTGGTTTTATAGTTAACACAATGGCACTAAATTCACATCTATCAATAGTTAGTCTGAATGTAAATGGTCTGATGCTCCAATCAAAAGACAAAGGGAATCAGAATGGATTAAAAAAAAAAAAAAAGTACCATTGGTATGCTGCTTATGAGAGACTCATTTTAGACCCAAAGCACCTGCAGATTTAAAGTGAGGAGGTCAGAACCATCTATCATAATAATGGACATCTACTTATATTAGAGAAACTAGATTTTAGACAGAAAGACTGTAATAAGAGT
Source organism: Phoca vitulina (assembly GCF_004348235.1). Taxonomy (NCBI): domain Eukaryota; kingdom Metazoa; phylum Chordata; class Mammalia; order Carnivora; family Phocidae; genus Phoca; species Phoca vitulina. The sequence goes on along the minus strand of NW_022589707.1, from coordinate 72,178,882 downwards.
TGAAGGGCACTATATCATAACAAAGGGGTCTAACCAACAGGAAGATCTAACAATTGTAACTCCCAGCCAGACTTATCAAAAAGAAAAGAGAAAGGACCCAAATAAATAAAATCATGAATGAGAGAGGAGAGATCACAACCACCACCACAGAAATACAAACAATTATAAAAGAATATTATGTACAATTATATGCCAACAAATTGGGCAATCTGGAACAAATGGATAAATTCCTAGAAACATATAAACTACCAAAACTGAAACAGGAAGAAATAGAAAATTTGAACAGACCCATAACAAGTGAAGAAATTGAATCAGTGATAAAAAATCTCCCAACAAATAAGAATCCAGGGCCAGATGGCTTCCAGGGGAATTCTGCCAAACGTTTAAAGAAGAATTTATACCTACTCTTCTCAAACTGTTCCAAAAAATAGAGATGAAAGGAATACTTCTAAACTCATTCTGAGAGGACAGCCTTACCTCAATTCCAAAACCAGACAAAGACCCCACTAAAAAGGAGAATTACAGACCAATACCCTGATGAACATGGATGCAAAAATTCTGAACAAGATACTAACTAATCGAATCCAAAAGTACATGAAAAGAATCATTCACCATGATCAAGTGGGATTTATTCCTGGGCTGCAAGGTGGCTCAATATTCACAAATCAATCAGAGTGATAGACTACATTAATAAAAGAAAGGATAAGAACCATGTGATCCTCTCAATAGATGCAAAAAAAGCTTTTGACAAAGTACAGCATCCTTTCTTTATAAAAACCCTCGAGAAAGTAGGGATGGAGGGAATATACCTCAACATCATAAAGGTCATACATGAAAGACCCACAGCTAATATCATCCTCGATGAGGAAAAACTGAGAGCTTTTCCCCTAAGGTCAAGAAAATGACAAGGATTCAACTCTCACTACTGTTGTGCAACATAGTACTGGAAGTCTTAGCCTCAGGAATCAGACAACATAAAGAAATAAAAGGCATCCAATCGGCAAGGAAGAAATCAAACTTTTACCCTTTGCAGATGACATGATACTTTATGTAGAAAACCTGAAAGACTCCACCACAAAATTGCTAGAACTGACACATGAATTCAGCAAAGTCGCCGAATATAAAATCAACATACAGAAATCAGTTGCATTTCAATACACCAGTAACGAAGCAGCAGAAAGAAAAGTCAAGAAATCAATCCCATTTATAATTTCACCTAAAACCACAAGATACCTAGGAATACACTTAACCAAAGAGATAAAAGATAAAAGATCTATACTCTGAAAACTAAAGAACACTTATGAAAGAAATTGAAGAAGACACAAAGAAATGGAAAACATTCCATGCCGATGAATTGGAAGAACTAATAATAATTGTTAAAATGTCTATACTACCAAAGCAATCTACACATTCAATCCTGACCAAAATAACATCAACATTTTTCATAGAGCTAGAACATACAGTCCTAAAATTTGTATGGAACTAGAAAAGACCCCAAACAGCCAAAGTAATGTTGAAAAAGAAAAGCAAATTGGGAGACATCACAATCCCAGATTTCATTAAAAATCTGTAGTCATCAAGACAGTATGGTACTGGCACAAAAACAGACACATAGCTCAATGGAATAGAAAAGAAAACCCAGAAAAAGAATATCTAATGGAAAGTAGACAGCAAGTCTCTTCAACAAACAGTGTTGGGAAAACTGGACAGCGACATGCAGAAGAATGAAATCTGGACCACTTTCTTACATACACAAAATAGACTCTAAATGGATGAAAGACCTAAATGTGAGACAGGAATCCATCAAAATCCTAGAGGAGAACACAGGCAGAAACCTCTTTGACCTTGGTCATAGCAACTTCTTACTAGACACGTCTCTGGACACAAGGGAAACAAAAGCAAAAATGAAGTATTGGGACCTCATTAAGATAAAAAGCTGCACAGTGAAGGAAACAATCAACAAAACTAAAAAGCAACCTATGGAATGGGAGAAGATAGTTGCAAATGACATATCTGACAAAGGGTTAGTATCCAAAATATATGAAGAACTCACCAAAATCAACACCCCAAAAATAAATAATCCAGTTAAGAAATGGGCAGAAGACATGAAAAGACATTTCTCCAAAGAAGTCATACAAATGGCCAACAGACACATGGAAAAATGCTCACCATCATTCATCATCAGGGAAATATAAATCAAAACCACAATGAGATAGCACCTCATACCTGTCAGAATGGCTAAAATTAACAACTCAGGAAACAACAGCTGCTGGTGACGATGTGGAGAAAGGGGAAAACTTTGGCACTGTTCGTGGGAATGCAAACTGGTGCAGCCACTCTGGAAAACAGTATGGAGGTTCCTCAAAAAGTTAAAAATAGAACTACCCTACGACCAAGTAATCGCACTACCAGGTATTTATCCGAAGGATACAAAAACACTGATCCAAAGGGGCACATGCAGCCCAATGTTCATAGCAGCACTATCAACAACAGCCGAATTATGGAAAGAACCAAAATGTCCATTGACTGATGAACAGATAAAGAAGATGTGGTGTGTATATATATATATACAATGGAATATTATTCAGCCATCAAAAGAATGGTATCTTGCCATTTGCAACAATGTGGATGGAACTAGAGTGTATTATGGTAAATAAAATCAGTCAGGGAAAGACAAATATATGATTTCACTCATGTGGAATTTAAGAAACGAAATAGATTAACATAGTGGAAGAGAAGAAAACATAAAATAAGATAAAAAGAGAAAGGGAGGCAAACCATAAGAGACTCTTAATTACAGACAACAAACAGGGTTGCTGGAAGGGTGGTGGGTGGGGCAATGCACTAAATGGGTGATGGGTATTAAGGAGGGCACTTGTTGTGATGAGCACGGTGTTATATGTAAGTGATGAATCACTAAATTCTACTCCTAAGACCAATACTACACACTATATGTTAACTAACTTGAACTTAAAAAAAATTCCAATGGACTTCTTTTGTAGAAATAGAAAAGCTGATCATCAAATTCATATGCAATTTCAAAGAGCCTCCAACAGCCAAAACATATTTTTCTAAAAAGAAAAAAACAAAGTTGGAGGACCCATACTTCCTTATCAGAGCAACTTCAAAGCTATAGTAATCAAAACAGTGTGGTACAGGCGTAAGAACAAACGTAAATCAATAGAACAGAATTGAGAGTGCAGAAATAAACCCTTACATCTATGGCTAATTGGACAAGGGTGCTGACAAAGCTACTCAACAGGGAAAGAATAATCTCTTCAACAAATGATGGTGTATACCCATACACAAAAGAATGAAGTTGGACATCTACCTCATACCTTATACAAAAATTAACTCAAAATTGATAGACTACTTAAATAAAAGAGCCCAAACCATAAAACTCTTAAGAGAAAAAATGGAAGTAAATCTTTATGATCTTGGATTTTAGATATGACATCAAAAGTATGAGTAACAAAAGAAAAAGCAGATAAATGAAACTTCATTGAAAATTTCAAACTTTTGTCCATGAAAAGTCATTATCAAGAAAATGAAAAAAAAAAAGCAACCTGAAAGTCATAAGATTGAGCCCTGCATTAGGCTTGGCAGTCAGTGCAGAGTCAGTTTGAGACTTTCTCTCCCTCTCTCTCTGCCTGACCCCACCCTCTAAAATAAATAAATAAATCTTTAAAAAATATTAAAATCTAAGCTACATTTTTTGCATTTGTAAAAAAAAAATACTATGCCTTGTTTTATAATAAACTCTACTAGTCATATGTTTTACATGTCTTCATTATTTCTATCATAGAAAATAAAAATTTTCAACTTTCTAAACTGCATCAACTCCCTGAACCACTTAAAAGCTTTTGTATAACTAGAAATATAAAATGTACTTCTCACATGAGTAATTATGCTCTGATATGCTTTTAGAGACTTTGTCTAATTTTGGCAATAGTATTCTATTGCATATATGAAATGCTCAATGCTATGTGAATGTGAAAAAAAATGATAGTTTTTCCCTTTTCATAATTTTTACAAATTTAGTAACCAGCCACATGATTACATAGGGACAAACAGATGCAATTGTTTGCAATTAACCAATGCCACCCAACCTTACTTTGGTGTTTCACTAAAACAGTATTACATACACTGAAGAATATATCATGGTATGGCCACATAATTTACTGAAAACTTCAATTGTGTTTTGTTATTCTTATTCTTGCTGTAAGAGATTAGAATAATGAGAGGTGTTCTCCCTTAATCACGTGAACATAGGTCTGTGTCATATTCAAAATATGAGAGCTTTCCTAAGGGACTGTTGAGTTACAGAGCCCATCCAAACAAAGTTAACCCCTATTTCTATACAGACACATTTAAAATCTAGTTGGATGGCGGTGCCAATGACAGGACTTAAGAATCATGGCCTTGGGGGCGCCTCGGTGGCTCAGTTGGTTAAGCGGCTGCCTTCAGCTCAGGTCATGATCCCAGGGTCCTGGGATCCAGCTCCACATCGGGCTCCCTGCTGAGAGGGGGAGCTTCTCTCTCTGGTTGCAGCTCCCCCTGCTTGTGTGCTCTCTCTCCCTCTCAAATAAACAAACAAACAAACAAAAACAAAATCTTAAAAAAAAAAAGAATCATGGCCTTGGAAATCATGTAAGGCACCGATTTGCCAAGCTTGACATATAAACAGGAGAGCTGTTGTCTTTAAAGGTCTATGGAGGACTAGACCATGACCAAACCTTCAGTGAACAATATATAAATGATTAATTTGCTTTAAAGGATTAAAGAAATATGGCATTTTGATACTTCAGTGCTGTAAAGTCAAATGTTTACTAACTACAAGGGTATAAAAATTAAAGTGAGGCTAATGATAATGGCTTCAGAAGTAGGGCACATTATATTTCTAAATTCTACATTTTCATTAGAAAGACACATTGATGTGTCAGTATACAGATATATTTCTTAACTAGTTTGTGGCTTCATTTAACATTACTGTTTTCTTGATTACTTTCCTAGGAGAAAAGAAAACGCCTAAAGCTATTGATGACCTCCTTTTTCTCTTCCTTTTAATCTCCCAACATTGTTATTATTACTAAGTTTAAAACCACTCTTTCTATAGTTACTACTTCAAAAATTCACTGGGGCAGCAAAACATATTCTGCTTATATGTTCTTCGCTAGGCAGAAAGAAGGCTTGATGACCAGTAAGCATAAAGAGAAACAAAGAAGTAATTAAAAAGCATTCACATAACCTAAAGGTGATGAAAACTTGATAGCATTAGAATTAAAATAACAGATCAGAACACTGGAAAATGAACACAGATACCTCCTATTTTCTCATTTAACTTTTACATGGTACTTTTGGACTAGCACCCTGGATGCTAGGAACCATGATCTAAGGCTGATTCCTTCTTCAAGGGCAAAGCATAATTCACAGCTCTACTATTTACCACTCTGAGATAATGACTATTACCTTATCAGAAAATGTGTTAAATAGTTGATGTGGGCAATCTGAAGTAGAATAATAAACTTACTAAAAGTTTCCAAGAATTAACATGAAGACTTATCCGAACACAGAAACATAAATAAAAAAAAGTAAAATACATGTTCTCCTTTTTCTTTTCAGCAACCTTTTCTTTAAACTCCTGCATAATGAGTTTGGTAGTACTGTCTGCCTGAGAATTATTCCATTTTGATAACAATTATTGATCCAAAAAGAGAGATTGTAGTGACCTCCAATGTTTCTATAAAATATTTCCTCATTGGCAAGATTTCACCACAACAAAATTAACTTGATTTCAAACGTTGTAAAGTGTAAATCTCTAATTATGCTACATTTCTGCACATGGTATACTGGAATTATTATTGATTACTTATGTGATATGTCTTCTAGAGCACTGGATCATTAGCAATTTGAGGAATGATTCAATACTATCAAAAGTCATGAAAAACATAATGACCATTTTAATAGTGGTGCAAAATGTCTACTAAATTATCTTGGGATAATAGAGGTATTTTATGTTTAGACTCTTAAAAAGCCTAACCACAAAATCACAGAAATCTCTACTGTTTTTTTGTTTCTCTCTCATTGACTGATTATCCATCCTTGGGCCTAGAATACAACCTTGGCATTAAGATAGTTCGGATAAAAATAAAACAAAAATTGAAGATGGCGGAGGAGTAGGAGACCTGGATTTCATCTGGTCTCAGGAATTCAGCTGGATAGGGATCAAATCATTCTGAACACCTACAAACTCAACAGGAGATCGAAGAAAAGAATAGCAACAACTCTCTGAACAGAAAAGCGACCACTTTCTGGAAGGTAGGACGTGCGGAGAAGTGAATCCGAGGCGATATTCGGGACGATAGATGGCGGGGGAGGGGGCCTCCGTCGGCCACTTCTGGCAAGTGATAGAGCCACGGAGCACAAAATCAGAACTTTTAGAAGTCGGCTCCGCTGAGGGACGTCGCTCCGGTGGCTAAGTAGGGGGTGGAACCCTCATGGGACAGTGTGGTCTCAGGACCCTCGGGGTCACAGAAAGACCGGGGGTGCCTGAGTGCGGCAGAGCTCCCAGGTATCGGAGCAGGGAAGCCGGCTGCAGAGATGGAACCGAGGAGCGGGCTCTCAGCTCGCGGTTGCCATAAACTGTGATCCGCGGCACAGTCGGGCCACTGCTCCTCCAGCAGGGACCCAACAAGCGGCAGATCCGGGGAGACTCCCCTTCCTCCCCCGGGAGGAGCGGCACAGGAGCGCACCACAGGGATATGCTGGGTTTGGGGACTCCAGATGGGGTCGTGTGCCAGAGACAGAAACGCTCGGTCACAGGCCAGGTGAGCATGGAGTGCGGCCAGAGACCAGGGAGACGGGAGTGACTGACTGCTTTTCTCTGGGGGCTCACTGACGAGCGGGGTCCCGAGTTCTCGGCTCCTCCGGGGAGGAGATTGGGAGGCCACCATTTTCACTCTTGGCCTCCAAAGCTGTACAGAAAGCTTGCAGGGAACAAAAGCTCCCGAGAGCAAACCCGAGCAGATTACTTAGCCCGGACGGGCAAGGGCAGGGCAATTCCGCCTCCGGCAAAGACATTTGGGAACCACAGCAATAGGCCCCTTCCCCAGAAGATCAGCAAGAACAGCCAGCCAAGACCAAGTTTACCGATCAATGAGAACGGCAGAACTCCAGCGCTAGGGGAATACTGCACATGGAATCCATGGCTTTTTTACCATGATTCTTTAGTCTTTCAAAGTTAATTTTTTTTTAACTATCTTTTTCTTTTTGAATTTTTCTTTTTCACTTTTTCAACCAACATCTTATCAATCCCTTTTTAAAAAACATTTTTATTTTTCATTTTTAGAGTCATATTCTATCCCTTCATAGTAGTTACCCTTATTTTTGGCATATATATATATATAAGTTGTTCTCTCTTTAAAATTTTGAGATACAGTTTCTTCTAACAGATCAAAATATACCCTAAATCTCTAGTGTATGGCTTTGTTCTAGTCTCCTGCCTGATCACATTCTCTCCCTTTGCTTTTCTTTTTTTTTTTTAAACCTCCTCTTTCTTTTTCAAACAACTTCTTATCTTATCAATTCCTTTTATAAATTTTTTTTTTAAAGATTTTATTTATTTATTTGAGAGAGAGAGAATGAGAGAGAGAGAGCTTAAGAGGGGGGAGGGTCAGAGGGAGAAGCGGACTCCCCACCCAATAGGGAGCCCGATGCGGGACTTGATCCCGGGACCCCAGGATCATGACCTGAGCCGAAGCTGTCACTTAACCAACTGAGCCACACAGGTGCCCCTTATAAATTTTTTTTATAATTTTCGTCCTTATAGTCATATTCCATCCCTTCATCATATCAACCCTTATTTTTGTACATATATAAGTTTTTCTGTCTTTAAAATTTTGGGAGACACTTTCTTCTAACAGACCAAAATACACCCAAAATCTAGTGTGTGGCACTGATCTATGCACCAGCCTGATCATATTTGATCATATTCTGTTTTTTTTGTTTTGTTCTGTTTTTGTTTGTTTTTATCTTTATCTTTTTCTTTTTTTTTTTCTTTTTCTTTTTTCTTTCTTTCCCTTTCTTTTCCCCCGGTTTCAGGTCTTTTCTGATTTGTTCAGAGTATATTTTCTGGGGACGTTGTTACCCTGTTAGCAGTTTGTTCTCTCATTCATCTATTCTCCTCTGGACAAAATGACAAGACGGAAAAAAATCACCTCAACAAAAAGAACAAGAGGCAGTACCGATTGCCACGGACCTACTCAATACAGACATTAGTACGATGTCAGACCTAGAGTTCAGAATGATGATTTTAAAGATACTAGCTGGGCTTGAAAAAAGCATGGAAGTTATTAGAGAAACCCTTTCTAGAGAATTAAAAGAACTAAAATCTAACCAAGTTGAAATCAAAACGGCTATTAATGAGGTGCAATAAAAAATGGGGGTGCTAACTGCTAGGATAAATGAGGCAGAATAGAGAATCAGTGAATAGAAGACCAAATGATGGAAAATAAAGAAGCTGAGAAAAAGAGAGATAAACAACTACTGGACCACGAGGGCAGAATTCGAGAGATAAGCGATACCACAAGATGAAACAACATTAGAATAATTGGGATCCCAAAAGAAGAAGAAAGAGAGAGAGGGACAGAAGGTATATTGGAGCAAATTAGAGCAGAGAACTTCCCTAATTTGGGGAAGAAAACAGGCATCAAAATCCAGGAGAAACCCCCTCAAAATCAATAAAAATAGGTCAACACCCCGACATCTAATAGTAAAACTTACGAGTCTCAGAGACAAAGAGAAAATCCTGAAAGCAGCTCAGGAGAAGAGATATGTAACCTACAATGGTAGAAACATTAGATTGGCAACAGACCTATCCACAGAGACCTGGCAGGCCAGAAAGGACTGGCAGGATATATTCAGAGCACTAAACGAGAAAAATGTGCAGCCAAGAATACTATATCCAGTTATGCTGTCATTGAAAATAGAAGGAGAGATAAAAAGCTTCCAGGACAAACAAAAACTAAAGGAATTTGCAAACATGAAACCAGCCCTGCAAGAAATATTGAAAGGGGTCCTCTAAGCAAAGAGAGAGCCTAAAAGCAACACAGAACAGAAAGGAACACAGACAATATACAGTAACAGTCACCTTACAGGCAATACAATGGCACTAAATTCATATCTTTCAATAGTTACCCTGAATGTAAATGGGCTAAATGCCCCAATCAAAAGACACAGGCTATCAGACTGGATTAAAAAACAAGACCCATTGATATGCTGTCTGCAAGAGACTCATTTTAGACCCAAAGACACCCCCAGATTGAAAGTGAGGGGGTGGAAAACCATTTACCATGCTAATGGACACCAAAAGAAAGCTGGGGTGGCAATCCTTATATCAGACAAATTAGATTTTAAACCAAAGACTGTAATAAGAGATGAGGAAGGACACTATATCCTACTTAAAGGTTCTATCCAACAAGAAGATCTAACAATTATAAATATCTATGCCCCTAACATGGGAGCAGCCAGTTATATAAGGCAATTAATAACAAAAGCAAAGAAACACATTGACAACAATACAAGAATAGCGGTGGACTTGAACACCCCCCTCACTGAAATGGACAGATCATCTAAGCAAAAGATCAACAAGGAAATAAAGACTTTAATGACACACTGGACCAAATGGACTTCACAGATATATTCAGAACATTCTATCCCAAAGCAACGGAATACACATTCTTCTCTAGTGCCCATGGAACATTCTCCAGAATAGATCACATCCTAGGTCACAAATCAGGTCTCAACCAGTACCAAAAGATTGGGATCATTCCCTGCATATTTTCAGACCACAATGCTTTGAAACTAGAACTCAACCATAAGAGGAAAGTTGGAAAGAACTCAAATACATGGAGGCTAAACAGCATCCTACTAAGGAATGAATGGGTCAACCAGGAAATTAAAGAATTTAAAAAATTCATGGAAACCAATGAAAATGAAAAAACAACTGTTCAAAATCTTTGGGATGCAGCAAAGGCAGTCCTAAGAGGAAAGTATATAGCAATACAAGCCTTTTTCAAGAAACACGAAAGGTCTCAAATACACAACCTAACCCTACACCTAAAGGAGCTAGAGCCACAACCCAGCAGGAGAAGAGAAATAATAAAGATCAGAGCAGAAATCAATGAAATAGAACTAAAAGAACAGTAGAACAGATCAACGAAACTAGGAGCTGGTTCTCTGAAAGAATTAACAAGATTGATAAACCCCTGGCCAGACTTATCAAAAAGAAAAATGACCCAAATCAACAAAATCATGAATGAAAGAGGAGAGATCACAACCAAGACCAAAGAAATACAAACAATTATAAGAACATATTATAAGCAACTCTATGCCAGCAAATTAGATAACCTTGAAGAAATGGATGCACTCCTATAGATGTATCAACCACCAAACTGAACCAGGAAGAAACAGAAAACCTGAACAGACCCATAACCACTAAGGAAATTGAAGCAGTCATCAAAAATCTCCCAACAAACAAAAGCCCAGGGCCAGATGGCTTCCCAGGAGAATTCTACCAAACATTTCAAGAAGAATTAATACCTATTGTTCTGAAACTGTTCCAAAAAATAGAAATGGAAGGAAAACTTCCAAACTCGTTTTATGAGGCCACCATTACCTTGATCCCAAAACCAGACAAAGACCCCATCAAAAAGGAGAATTACAGACCAATATCCTTGATGAACATGGATGCAAAAATTCTCACCAAAATACTAGCCAGTAGGATCCAACAGTACATTAAAAGGATTATTCACCACGACTAAGTGGGATTTATCCCTGGGCTGCAAGGTTGGTTCAACATCCGCAAATCAATCAACGTGATACAATACATTTATAAAAGAAAGAACAAGAATCATATGATCCTCTCAATAGATGCAGAAAAAGCATTTGACAAAGTACAGCATCCTTTCTTGATTAAACCTCTTCAGAGTATAGGGATAGAGGGTACATACCTCAATATCATAAAAGCCATGTATGAAAAACCCACAGCGAATATCATTCTCAATGGGGAAAAACTGAGAGCTTCCTCCTAAGGTCAGGAATGCAGCAGGGATGTCCACTATCACCACTGCTATTCAACATAGTCCTAGAAGTCCTAGCCACAGCAATCAGACAACAAAAAGAAATAAAAGGCATCCAAATTGGCAAGGAAGAAGTCAAACTCTCCCTCTTTGCAGATGATATGATACTTTATGTGGAAAACCCAAAAGACTCCACCCCAAAACTGCTAGAACTCATACAGGAATTCAGTAAAGTGGCAGGATATAAGATCAATGCACAGAAATCAGTGGCATTCCTACACACCACCACCAAGACAGAAGAAAGAGAAATTAAGGAGTAGATCCCATTTACAATTGCACCCAAAACCATAAGACACCTAGGAATAAATCTAACCAAAGAGGCAACGGATCTGTACTCAGAAAACTATAAAATACTCATGAAACAAATTGAGGAAGACACAAAGAAATGGAAAAACATTCCATGCTCATGGATTGGAAGAACAAATATTGTGAAGATGTCAATGCTACCTAGAGCAATCTACACATTCAATGCAATCCCCATCAAAATACAATCAACTTTTTTCAAAGAAATGGAACAAATAATCCTAAAATTTGTATGGAACCAGAAAAGACCCCAAATAGCCAGATGAATGTTGAAAAAGAAAAGCAAAGCTGGTGGCATCACAATTCCGGACTTCCAGCTCTATTACAAAGCTGTTATCATCAAGACAGTATGGTACTGGCACAGAAACAGACACATAGACCAATGGAACAGAATAGAGAGCCCAGAAATGGACCCTCAACTCTATGGTCAACTAATCTTCGACAACGCAGGAAAGAATGTCCAATGGAAAAAAGACAGTCACTTCAACAAATCGTGTTGGGAAAACCGGACAGCCACATGCAGAAGAATGAAACTGGACCATTTCCTTACACCACACACAAAAATAGACTCAAAATGGTTGGAAGACCTAAATGTGAGACAGGAGTCCATCAACATCCTAAAGGAGAACACAGGCAGCAACCTCTTCGACCTCAGCTGCAGCAACTTCTTCCTAGAAACATCGCCAAAGGCAAGGGAAGCAAGGACAAAAATGAACTATTGGGACTTCATCAAGATAAAAAGCTTTTGCCCATCAAAGGAAACAGTCAACAAAACCAAAAGACAACCGATAGAATGGGAGAAGATATTTGCAAATGACATATCAGATAAAGGGCTAGTATCCAAAATCTATAAAGAACTCATCAAACTCAACACCCAAAGAACAAAGAATCCAATCAAGAAATGGGCAGAAGACATGAACAGACATTTTTCCAAAGAAGACATCCAAATGGCCAACAGACACATGAAAAAGTGCTCAACATCGCTCGGCATCAGGGAAATCCAAATCAAAACCTCAATGAGATACCACCTCACACCAGTCAGAATGGCTAAAATTAACAAGTCAGGAAAGGACAGATGTTGGCGGGGATGCGGAGAAAGGGGAACCCTCCTCCACTGTTGGTGGGAATGCAAGCTGGTGCAACCACTCTGGAAAACAGTACGGAGGTTCCTCAAAAAGTTGAAAATAGAGCTACCATACGATCCAGCAATTGCACTACTGGGTATTTACCCCAAAGATACAAATATAGGGATCCGAAGGGGTATGTGCACCCCAATGTTTATAGCAGCAATGTCCACAATAGCCAAACTGTGGAAAGAGCCAAGATGTCCACTGACAGATGAATGGATAAAGATGATGTAGTATATATATACAATGCAATATTATGCAGCCATCAAAAGGAATGAGATCTTGCCATTTGCAATGACATGGATGGAACTGGAGGGTGTTATGCTGAGCGAAATAAGTCAATCAGAGAAAGACATGTATCATATGACCTCACTGATATGAGGAATTCTTAATCTCAGGAAACAAACTGAGGGTTGCTGGAGTGGGGGGTGGGGTGGGAGGGATGGGGTGGCTGGGTGATAGACATTGGGGAGGGTATGTGCTATGGTGAGTGCTGTGAATTGTGCAAGACTCTTGAATCACAGATCTGTACCTCTGAAACAAATAATATATGTTAAAAAAAAAAAAAGAAGAAGAAGAAGATAGCAGGAAGGGAAGAATGAAGGGGGAAATCGGAGGGGGAGACGAATCATGAGAGACGATGGACTCTGAAAAACAAACTGAGGGTTCTAGAGGGGAGGGGCGTGGGAGGATGGGTTAGCCTGGTGATGGGTATTAAAGAGGACACATTCTGCATGGAGCACTGGGTGTTATACGCAAACAATGAATCATTGAACACTACATCAAAAACTAATGATGTAATGTATGGGGATTAACATAACAAAAAATTTAAAACAAAACAAAACAAAAAACTAATGATGTATGGTGATTAACATAACATAATAAAATAAAAATAAAAATAAAAAAACAAAAATTAAAACATGGCATTAAATAGTTCAGTTGCTTTTATCTATATGTTTGCAATGAATTAAGTATTTATTTTTTATAAGCCCAAATCATGTGAAATAGCTCCCCACAAATTAAAGAGAAAATTTTCCTTGTACAGTACTTGACCATGGTCCTTATTCCATAACAACTGCTGAACCATTTGATTCTTTAGAAAGACAACACTATAAACAAGTGATAAAAGAAGGCAGTCAAGTTAAAAAATTGGCAAGGAATATTTTACTCAGTCTTCTGGAAGATAAAACTTATGGGCTTATGTAAGTATGACAATCTATTTACTAAATATTTACTAGACATTTTAAGAGGTTAACTTTTCTTTCCAATACTCAATTCCACACAATTACATGAGAATAACGATATACTTGGATGGGTGATTAGATTGATCCAAAATGAGAGATTGTAGTGACCATTTTCCAAATGGATAATTAATGAAACCTGAGCTTATTGAGTGTTGTGCATTTGAGTGAACATTTATAGGCATCAGCTCCTGCCATAAAGGGAAGAACTGCAAAACCACCAGCAAAGAAGCTTTTTCTAAATATAACATCATTTTTTTCTGTTACAAACATTTCTATTGTTTTAATACTTAATGACACTCTGAAGAAATTCATGCACATTTATTCACATCAAAAGTAAAATTAATATTGTGATGTCAAGTTTTCCACAAAGTATTATAAAATTCTCTACAATTAGCAGTAATTAGTACTTGCAGCAGAGATTTCACATCAAGGTTCAGAGAAGTAAATGACTAAGCCATCTAAGTAGTTTCTAGGCCTGGAGACTCAGCTCTGTGATTAGGGCTGAGCTCTATCAAAAAACAAACAATGGGGACTTGCCTTGTTCCTGTCATGCCAAAATATACTACCTAATAGATCAGAAATTAAAATGTGGTCCAACCTACTAAGAGCAATTTATTCATGTAGCTAAAATGGCTTATTAGATGCCCAAACAATGTTTGTAAATATATAATTTTTCATAAACATATATAATCATTCACTAGAGGAGAAGTGACAAGTGTAATCACCTTCTATTACAAATCTTCTATTTCTATTGAATTTTTGTTTCCTCAAGAGGAAAAAAGCTAAGTTTTTATTTGACATTTCCTAAAATTTTTTCAACCAAAAAAATTCTGCAAAAGCACTTCTGTAAAATCTAGCTTAATGGTTTCTTATACTGTCTTTAAGCATTAAGGTTCAATTTTTCGACCATTTTATTTTATTTTTTTTATTTTTTTATTTTTTTTTTAAAGATTTTATTTATTTGACAGAGAGAGACACAGAGAGAGAGAGGGAACACAAGCAGGGGGAGTGGGAGAGGGAGAAGCAGGCCTCCCGCGGAGCAGGGAGCCCGATGCGGGGCTCAATCCCAGGACCCTGGGATCATGACCTGAGCTGAAGGCAGACGCCTAACGACTGAGCCACCCAGGCGCCCCTCGACCATTTTAATTTGAATCCCTTGCACCTTGTTCTCGAGGTTAAAATAAAATAGATTTTAAAAAACCCATTGTTGTTTATAGCTTCAGGCTAAATAAACTGAGGTAGTTCAAACTAGCCAGTTCATTAAAGACTCACCACACTTGTTCTAGTGCTCTCCTAATTCAAACTCTACATGTAATTCACGATAGAGAACAGTACCAAAAAGAAAACCCTATTAAATCCAGGGCTTCATTTGATGCAGATGGAATTAATCTTGGCTGAGTATGGGGGCTGGGGATGGAACTTCAGGTTCTTCAGGTGATTCTTTAGACTGTGCTATAAAATAAACATAAAGCCTATAGAAAATAAGTGGCTTGGATCTCAACCAAGCAACTGCATGTGAAAATAATGTATTACTTATATGAGGCCACAAAAGCATGAAGTATCTGATGTATGTATATTGTATATGTGGACATATATGCGTATACACCTATTATAAACATAGACGGTAGTCCTCCCTTATCCATGGGAGACATGTTCCAAGACCCTCAGTGGACGTCTGAAACCATGGGTAGTACTGAATGCTATAAACTGTTTTTTCCTATAGCTACATATCTATGACAAAGTTTAATTTGTAAATTAAAGTAAAAGGTTAATGACAATAATAAAATAGAACAATTACAATATACTATAATAAAAGTTACGTGAATGTGGTCTCTTCCCTCTCTCTCAAAATATCTTACTGTACTCCACTCATCCTTCTTCTTCTTGTGATGATGCCAGATGATAAAATGCCTATATGATGGGATAAAGTCAGGTGAATGACGGAGCATTAGACTGCTATTGACCTTCCAACAGTACTTCAGAAGGAGGATCATCTGCTTCCAGACTGTGGTTGACTATTGAAAGTGAAGCCATGGAAAGCAAAACCATGGATAAGGAGGGACTTCTGTATTCCGATGTTGAGTATATGATAATGTCACATAACTACTAGGATACATTGTGATGCCTCTATATACCTTATACCTCCAAGTATAAAATCAAATTTCCAAATTTTTGTATTATAATGATTTTAGTTGTTTCCTAATTTTCTCATAGTTAATGCAGATTAGACAATCATTAAGTAATTAGTAATTTTTAGAAATTTCTACAAATATGCAAAAGTGCATGTGTGTATGTTAGGAAGGGATGTATTTGGGAGAATATGTATGCAGCTTGTCAAGCCACTATCCACAAGAGAAAGTGTAGTGAATTGATCAGAAACTAATACTATAATATACTTAAAAAGCTAATTAATATTAAATAATGTTCTATGTTTTTAAACTGTGTCAGTAATAATCAATGCTGTATTAATTCAGAACTCCCCTATGTTAAACTGGCATGTCCAAATATTTAAGTGTTACATTTTAAGCGTTTCTTATAATTATGCTCATTTGCATATTTGGAAATGTAGATGTCTGGCTAAGGATAATACAAATGATCTGATTTTTCTCCTCCTTCAGGCTAAAAACCTTTGTTTTGAAATTAGTCCTTACATACGGACTACAGCAATGTTAACTACTTAACTAAATTGATGAGATCAACTTAAAAGCTTTCTGGTTTTCACTTACCTACATTTATATGTGTATAATATGTATATAAACATAATGTAATGTATAATATGTAATGTGTATATATAATATGTATATGTACACACATTAGTTTTATTTTTATATCTTAATAATTAATTCCCATAAATTATTATTTTATTGTCATTTATTTTGGAAAACACTTTAAAATAGTATTTCCTATTTCAATTTTAAAACAGTCACATTTTCAAGTGCAAGATTTTAATCATAAAGAAGTATCATGAGAAAAATACATTAGTAATGAAGAAAGAGCTACAGAAAGAATAATTTTGATTTACAAAGACAATCTTTAATATCTGACTAATCTTTACTGACACACATAAATACCACCATTATAAAACAGGTAATTTCATCAAAGTCAGTTTTAATAGACTGATATACCTTGTTTTTCAAAAAGAGTAATAAAAAGCAACCCCTAGTAATTATTAATTTTTAAATCATACTTGGCCATCACAGTCATTATTTCTTAATTCTGCATTTTCTGACAGAAATAAAATGGACAGAAATAAAATTTTTCACTTTAGGTTATGGAATTACTTTCAGAAATACATATTAAAGGGTTCTAAAAATCTTAAAAATAGCTATCAAAACAGCAATCAGTGAAGCAAAACATATTCTTGTAAAAATCAGCTCATGAATTACCATCTGCTTTGCAATAGGATCCTGGCTTAACTCACTCTAGAACAAATAGATTTTAATAGGGAGTTTGCATTATTATTCAAAAAGCTCTACACTTGTTCAATAAGTCTAAGGGTAAGAAAAAACAGCTTCAACACTCAGCCTAGGACTTTTAAGGCATACAGAGGTGATATCATTTTAAATGTAGTTTATTTTAGCACAGAAAGTGGTATGTATCATCACTGCAAAATGTGCTATTTCTGAAATGTCTTTTTTTAAAGAAATCACTCAAAAATGCTATTTTTTAAGATCAAGAAATCTTCTGAGTGAATTAGACCCCTTCTAGCACCAAAAAATTCTTTGAATTTACAATGCTATTTCTCCCAGCGGATGATGTCACTTTCTCCCCTGATTTTGTAGAGAATATGCTATATTAACCCCCCTTGCTGAAGTTATTGATCATGTGAGGCAATGATGTGAATCAATCTCATTGTATATAAGAAAGATGAAGGGCATGAGGAACACATTTTGGTGCTCTGGTTTATTTACCCAGAAAAGTAAATTTAAAATGGTCATAGAGAACAGGAATCTGGTATTTCTAGAGAAGAGGCATTCTATATTCCACAGAATATGAAAGCCACATAGTTACTAGGAGATTTGAGAATTATTTGCCCCAACCCATAAAGTAAAGCTCTTTAATGACAGTTGGCAAATCTGTGCTGAGGACATACAGATATCGCCAAATGTCAACTTAAGGAAAGGGAATCGACAGGACTAGGTATCTACACTTGCCAGACTTAGGGATGGGAAGGTGGTAAATGTTCCTTCATTTAATCATTGCTGATAGTTATTGGATCATTCTATACCACTTTCTACCTATGTTTTTAGCTATTTGGCTTCCATTAAGCATTCTAGTTGAAGAAGAGTTTTGCCAATAAAAGTGAGAAAATCATTGTGTACATACTACCTTTCATTAGAAAGCATACTTCTTCCTGTGTTCTTTCTAAATTGTGATGAAAATACATCATTACCAACAAATATATGGGTAGTGAGCTTAACCTCACGGGAAGGAATAAATGTTGACTTTGTTTCTGTTATATCTCTTGAGAATTTTCCTGGGGAGTAAATTGAAGGACTTAAGGAAAAAGGCAGTAATTTTCTTACATCTTTACTCAGAGTTAAAAATTTACATTTGTAAAAGGAAGTAGGCTACAAGATAAAACTGTTTACATAAATGTTTTTTTTTTTTTAAGATTTTATTTATTTGAGAGAGAGAGAGAGAGCAGGAGCAGGGTGAGGGGCAGAGGGAGAAGCAGACTCCTGCTGAGCAAGGAGCCCAATGTGGGGTTTGATCCCAGGACTCCAGGATCATGACCTGAGCTGAAGGCAGATGCTTAACTGACTGAGCCACCCAAGTGCCCTGGTTACATAAACATTATCAAAAAATAGAGTTTGGCTTTGAGGCTATGACTTTGATGCCAGAATGACGGGGTCTAGAAAAAGGGATAGAGTTCACTCTTAAAGACACTGGGGAACATTACATAACTCCATAAAATTATCTCAGATAACTCCCTGCTTCAGTTATGCACATTGTGTACATTATTTTGTGATTTTATGTTAATTAGTGCTAATTTTAACTAATTGAATATATAAGACATCTAGGGCTTAGCATGAACTCAAAGCGCCAGTGAAACACTAATTAGACACTAACCATGTTTCTGCCTTAGAATTCCTGTGTCAAAGATATGACCCAGGTTCCAGGATGGAAAAACCATAAGCAAGTTAAAGGATCTCATGCCACCTAGTTGAATTCCTATGGGGTAGGAATAGAATAAAATTTAGATCTCTGATGTTCCAAATTGCAAAATTAAGACAAATGTTCTGAAACTCCAAGAAGGAAGATTTGATCCATAGGAAGAATTTGGTAATAATTAAAGTGCTCCAAAAAGTTTCTGAGATAGTTACTAAGACAAAAAAGTGAATATGGAAAGAGGACCAAAAACAAACTAACCAAGGAAAAAACAGTCCACATTTGCCTTGAACAAACAAAAAGTACAATACAGTGCTTTGTTATATTATTATTACTATTATTATTATTATTATTATTATTTTTAGAGAGAGAGCATGCACAGGGCAGGGGGGCAGAGGGAAAGGGAGAGAGAGAATCCCAAGCAAGTTTCACACTCAGCATGAAGCCTGATGCAGGGCTCAAACTCAGGACTCAGAGATCTTGACCTGAGCCGAAATCAAGAGTCTGGCATTTAACTGACTGAACCATTCAGGTGCCCCAGGAAGATTTATTTAGAGAATGAGGTAAGGAGAACCTCTCTGTAGTAGTAAAACTTAAGCAGAAACCTGTACACAGGAATGAACCAGACAAAGATCTGAGGAGAGAGAGATCCCAACACAGGGCTGGGATGGGGATGAGGTTGGCACATCCAGCAAATGGCAAGGTCAGTGGTTGGAGCAGAGTGAGAGGAGGGGACAAATGTGGGGAGTCACCAGTGAAGTTGTGAGGCAGGTAGAGAAGAGATCATATGGGTCCCTGTTAAGAAATTTCTAAGATATTACAAATTTGATGAGGACTACTGGAGAGTTTAAGCTGTGGAGTGTGTGATATAATCTGACATACATTTTGGGAAATCACCTTAGGTGCAGTTTAGAGAAATGACGGTAAAGAAAACACAAGTGGGGGAAGTCCAAGGGCCAGTGAACAGTGTAAAGAAAAAAGAGATGGTGCCTTTGGTCTAATCTCTTGATGGCCACGGGAAGGAAATCCAAATTCTAACTCAGCAAATTAGATGCCCTGTGACATGTTCTTTACTACTTATCGAGTTTCATTTACAGTAAACTTCTTCCTCCCCTTTGTTTTATGTCTGTTCATCAGTCTGAACCTTTGCATATTCTGTTTCCTCTATTTAGAAGGACCTCCTTTTTTCTCTTCATGATCCAACAGAGATTTCACCCTCATGTTTCAGAACCTCCTCTTTGAAACATTTCCTGACACTTCCTGAGAAAGGAGATCTCACCACAGAATCTCATACAGGATAGAACTTCTTTTTTATAATATATTACAGTATGCTATTTTATGCTATGTTGTTTCAATGGCTACTGAATGGTGTGATTCTTTTCAACTTTACTAGTCTGAGAAAATCAACAGTGTGTAAATTTCTGAGCTAAACTTCTTAAACACATATCACTATGAATATCACTTACAAGATTATTCTTTTCAATACAACTAATCCATGCTTATAATGAAGGAATTAATTTAGTTTTTAAAACAGACTCAAAGCATGTCTAGAAATGGGCAAAGAAACCAATTATAAAATTCACATATTAGAATCAAAGTATCCAAAGTTCCAAAAACATTGCCTGTATACAAAAATGGTCTGCCTTGTGCATGAAATAAAACACTATCTTTGAGTTGATACACAATTCTTCAACATTAAAGCACTGAGTTGGACCAATTGAAAAAAGGAACTACTGAATTGTGCTTCAAGGCTCAATCCACCTAGGATTTTTCAGGCTCAGAAATTATTTAGTAAATTCTACCCAACTTCTTTTGTGATTAGATAGTTAATCAGTATCATTAGCTGTAACAGAACCTACATAAGTCACTGTATCTTTCATTTCACACTTCCAAATCTGAAGTGAATAGTGTGAAAAAAAATTACTGACAACTTCAATCTCTTTAACTGAGTTCATATGAATTAAGGGTACAGGGCCATATATTAAGTAAATGATCAATACACCAACTGGAAAAGCCTATTCTTTCTAAGGACGCAAACCATACATAATACTTTAAAGTCCTGTCAAAAACCACACTTTCCAAGTTTTCCAAGCAACTCTTTAGGTGAATTTATATGCCACTGCTATAAAAATAAATACCTATACATATAGCTGAGTTGAAAATCACTTCTCACAATAGATTTAATTCTAGAAACAAAGCCATAGAAAAAATAACTCTCTGTAAATTGAATGAAAACTCAATGCACCAGTGGTTTCCTGACTTACCAGTTATGACCTCTGCCCCCACATGAAGACAAGTTTACTTTGAGGACATACTGTTTGAGAAAATATGTAATAACAAAATGTCACTATGAAACTAGAAAACAGACATGAATTTGTCATTTTTTAATATGCCTATCAAGTTGTCTATATACCTATAAATAGACTTGTAGTCATATTTAACAGCATATTTTTCAGCCCACAGCCAATGTTTAATATACATGGGCCAGTGGAAATATAGCAATGTCTCAGAAAAACCTATTTAGGAGCTTCAGGGTTTGAAGACCTAGAGTTCACAAACCAGTAAATTAAGAGAACTTCTAATTTGAACATCTTGTATTAAATTGAACCATCATATTTATCAACAGCTTTCTGTTATATATTAGGTTTTTAAAGTAGGATACACGTGTTTCTACAGATGATTATTATCATTTCTTATTAGCTCAGCTAGAGAGAGCTTCACAAATGT
Source organism: Phoca vitulina (assembly GCF_004348235.1). NCBI lineage: Eukaryota > Metazoa > Chordata > Mammalia > Carnivora > Phocidae > Phoca > Phoca vitulina. The sequence goes on along the minus strand of NW_022589707.1, from coordinate 72,157,231 downwards.
GTCTAACATACCTATACATGTTCTTTCTCCTTTGAAGCATACTATGTATTTTTAAATAATTAATCACTATTATTCAAAGAAACAGAAAAATTCTTTTTGCTTCTGTAAGCCCTGGGACTAAGGCTTACCTGAAGCTAGATTAAGAAAGTTGCCAGAAACTAAACAAGCATGGATGAACTATAAAATTAAATTACACTGTCATCTGCCTGCCTTATAAATGCTCTTTTGAGCAGTAAATGTCCTAAGTGCAGAAGATATTCTGGCCTGAGGAAGACGAAACTGCTTGGATGCTCTCCAAGGACCTTCCCACTAAAGATTTCCAATACCTATGGATCTAAATTTAGGGCCATCCTTTGCCTTCTCTGTTTATGTTCAGTATTTATTCCATTATACCTGAATATGAATATTAATTATACTCACTGAAAGCAACAATTGACAATTGATACTTGGGAGATTTCAAGATTAGAAGCAAACTTTCAATCTCATGAAGTCATAAAGTAATACACTTCTTTCTCATTTTGCCTCACCTAAGATGCTTTCTCTCTTTTTGGTATTTCTAACTGGATGTATACTTCTCTATTTTTTCCCAAATTTCTAATGCAATAGTCCTCACTAAACTGTCGTACTAGGTTTCGGAGGTACCAGGAGCCTCACTGCCTGCTCAGGTCCGCAAACACACGGTTAACATCAACTCATCTATTGTCTTCTAACTGAAAAGAATCACTCTTACCGTGTAGCCCTCGGTATACTGAAAAGGAGCCCTGGAACTTTCATCTGCTGTTGGACTCAGAGGCTTGGGGTCAGACATGGACCGCTGCATCATCTTGGCTGTCTTAGGACTTGCAGGGGGCACTTTAGCCATATCTGGATGCAGTACTTTCTGCGGACTTATATCATCAGGGAGGGGTTTCTCATAAGGTACAAAGGCTGATTCTAAGGCTTTGCCTGGTGAAAGTGGTGAGATGGGTGAATAAAGGACTTTTGGAGATTTGGGTGGGGAAGGAGCCAGCTGTAATGTGGAATCTGCCCGAAGGTGAGATGAGTAACCAATCTCTAAAGGTGTTGGGCGTTTCTTGTCTTTGGGTGGAGATGTGGCACTCAGGTATGGAGGACTCTGTGTGTCTGATTCTGCTTCTGTTTGACATCCTAAACTGCCCCCTTTGTAAGTCTTTTCAGGTGCTGAAATGTGTTTAATTATTTCTACCTTGGCATCCACGCGCGCCCGTACTGACGGTGTTCTTATGGTTCCCACTGGTTCAGTCTGCACAGATATCTCTGCTACTGTTTGAACTGCTATACTGGAGACTTTGGAAAGGGGTTTGGTCTTGTCAGCCTCCGTAGTGCTGTCACCATACTTGCCGACTCGAGCTTTTCTCCTTGCTCTAGTAGGCATATCCCATTCGTCCTGATCTTCATCATCGGTTTGGACGCTGGTATCAACACTCTTCTTGGTTCTCCTCCTCCGACTCACATAACTCCGATCGGCTGCATCCTCATCGTCCGTTTGTACGCCGCTGTCCACGATCTTTTTAAAGCACCGGGGATCGTCGGATTCCCCGATCTCGTCATATTGTCCACGGCCTTTAGCTGCAGAGCTTCTCTTTTTGGGTGGTTTCTCATCTTTTACCACCACATCTGTCAGAGGTATTTCTGAAACAGTACTCAGGATGCCAGGTGGGGCGATGTACTGAGTAACACCATCAGACTGAACCGTGTACCACCCTTGGCTCTGTGGTATTTCAATTGCCACAACAGCGGAGGCGGTGGTGGTTGCATCCTCTGTTGCCCAAAACTGACTGCCTTCTGGGGCAGCATACTGACCCTCCAAAATTGCCTGCTCCGTCGTGGTCTGTGGAGAAGCAGTTCCAGAAGGGTCATAGTTATACTGGTAGATCTGGCGAATCTTTTGCTCTTCTAGCTGCTGGTGAAGCTGTTGCTGCAGCTGCTGGATCTGCTCCAGCTGTAACTGTTGCTGAGCTAATGTCTCTTGCCTCATCATGAACTGGGCTTGCCGCTCTTCTTCTTGCTGATAGAGAAGGTGCTGCTTCATAGACTGTAGCTCCTCCAGCTTTTTTTGAACCATGATCTTTTCTTGTTCCCGGAATCTTTGAATTTCCTGACGTTCCCACTCCAGTTCCTCAGCAAAACGCTGCTGCTTAATTTTCTCCAGTTCCAAGAGCTCACGCTCCAAGTCTAGCTGCTGCTGTTTATCTTCTTCGGGGACAATTAAAATAGCACTTTCATCTCCCACCACTTCAGGAAACACTTCAGATGCTGTGGTTAAAGTGGGAACTGAGTCTATTGTCTCAGCAGTAAGAGGTTCCATTGTAAGAGTTTGCAAACTGGCATTGATATCAATACCAGTTGCTGCCATGTCTGTTTCAGATGCACCTGTTGTTAGGAAATATGATCGAGGCATTGGCTGGCTCTGGTGCAGGGCGGATAATGAAGTCACTGCGTCAGCTGTGTGCACAACAGACAAATCCCTCACCGTGGTGCTGAAAATGGAGCCAGGCTGTGTGGTAATAGCAAATGTGGAGGGAATTGGAGTTGCTACTGAAGAATAGACAACACCATTAGTTGACCTCAAAACGCTCCCCACACCATACTGGGATCCTGGAGGTGGAGTCATTCTTGCTGTGGAATACTGTGGGGTACTAATCCCAACTTCTGAAATGACTTGTTGTGTTTCTGGATATGGACCTGTAGTCTTGCTTGAATAATCCATTACCTCACCTGAAATATAGGGTAGAGTTATAGTCCAGTTCCCAGAATGAATGATGCTTTTTGAGTTTGAAAGCCCTTTCAGTCTTGACGAACATAATGAATGGGACTGCATGCAAATCCACAGGTTAACCTAATTAGATGCGGAATCAAAGCGATGTTGAACATGCAGGCACATGCGGGTGACTTTGGGCAGAACAAATTAAAAAATGAAGGAACGAAAGCGCACATGTACTCCGAAATATGTTGCCAAAACATCCAAAGAAAGAGAAAAAGTAACAAAACTGGAAAAGGGACCACATTTTTCATCCTGAAATGAGATGAGGGACACCATACTGACATTTCAAGGAAAGGTCTGCTGCCACATCATACTGACCTGTAGCAATTCTCCCTGAAGTTAGATCTACTGCTGCATCAGTTCCTCCAGAGTAATCAAAAGCATTTTTACTTTTATAGAAAAAATGTCCAGCTTCTGCTAAATTAGTGTCAGACATGGAAGGTTTCATTCCCCCAATCCCTCTATAACCATATGGCCCTGATCGATCGTACTGATAGTGGTCATCCCTATAACCAAAACGATCCTCAGGAAGAGTAGTTGCAGGCTGCTGGGCTGTGCAGCTCCTTCCAAAGGGTAACTTATAAACCATATCACAGCATACAGCTCTTCTTCCTGCAGTCAGATCAACAGGCTTTTCATCATCTTCTATTATTTTGGTCACCACACCTGACATGGATTCATCCATCGTTACAACAGTTCTGTGAGATTTTGTTGTACTGAGGTCTACTACTTCCCCGTCAGTGATCCCCTGGGATGTGATGCTATCAGTCCATCCATTTGTGACACCAACAGGAGGCACAGTAACAGGTTTTGTAATAGCCGATGTCACTGGGTGTGCCGAAGGACCTAAGGATAAGTTTATTGGTGCATCCTCCCTAACTGCAGGGAAGGCCCGGCCACTTGGTATCCTGTATGGAGGCTCAGCATGCTTTGATGTAGTAAGCTGGAGTGGTGCTGTTGTTGCATGTGCTGCGCCCGCTAGGCTTTCGGTGCCCGTGGTGTAACTTGAACTAGCTGCACACGTGACAACAGTCACTGTCTCAGTGACCACGGACATAGGCCTTATTACTGATGGAGTAGCACTGAGATTTATAATGGAGGGCTGGACAGCACTAATCTGTCTGCCATAAATGTCACTTGCGGTGGCCTGCCTTTTCATATCCATGGTGGAAGCAGAAAGATCCATACACTTTTCAGTTGCTTTAACTTCTACTTTTGGTACTGTACGCAAATCAATGGCATCCCCAACAAGCTGCACCTTTCCGTTTTCCTTATGCTGACACTTCTCTAAATGTAGGTTATCTAGAGCAAGAGGCTCTGGAGGAATTGAGATTGAGACACTGCTGAGACCAACACTAGGAATTGTACTTCTGGCTGCTGAGACCTCAGCCTTAGAAACTTCAGTTGTAAAAAACTGTGTCACTGAGGTTGGGGCTGCCTGAAATGAAGACAGTGTTGTGACAGGGAGAGCAGAAAATGTCTCCAGAGCTCCGGAGATGTAAAAGCTCTGTTCTGAAGAACTTGGCATTCCTGTAGTTGTTAAAGGAGAAACTAGAGAAAACACTGGTTCGATGGAAATCAGGTCTTTGGGGGGTGATCCCAGGGGCCAACTGGTAATTGCTTGACTAGCTGAAGAATCTGTTGGAGTCCCAGGTTCAGATGGCAATGTGATAACCACGTAGGTTTCCATGAGGGATTTGGAAAATCTTGGGGAGGACTTGTTAGAGTGAGGGGAAAGTGGGGAAGTAGGGGAAGGTAATTTATAATCTGCTGAAGTCACTAAATTTAGTGTCAAATTTGAAGTTAAAGATAGACCTGTCGGTTTGGGGTGTGTATCTGCTGATTTTTGTGGAGTTACTGGAAGCTGAGGAACTGCTGGTTTAGGGGCAATTGGAGGTTTACTTGGCTCAGGTCTGTGTGTAAATACAAGTCCAGATGGGATGGAAGATGGTTTAGGAGGAACAGGAGGAGGTGCAGTGGTACATATTTTTGTTATAGGTAACCCACTACTTCTTGGACTAGCTGTGGCCTCTACCGTAGTAACAGCATCAGCTAGAGGTGTAGCTGTAGGAGTTAGAGTCACTGGAGCTGTAACTGTTAACTTTTTTTTAGGATGAACAGGTGGTTTAGGTGAAGTTGGTGGAGGAAGAGGTGGAGGAGGAGGAGGGGGAGGGGGAGGAGGGGGAGGGGGAGGGGGAGGTGGGGGAGGAGGTTGGGCTGATGCATCCAAAGAAGAACTTCTAAAGAATGGACGAGTTTTAGTTGGTAGAGGGGTAACAGAAGGACGGCCAGATGGTAACTGAGATGCAGGTTTTGCTTGATCAAAGACCCGTCCAGACAGAAAGCACGTTGCTGGAACCTGCTCCTCCATGGCAATAGCAGAAGAAGGAAGGTGATCAAACACAGTTTCAGATAAGCCCATTTTTGTTAGTTCAACCTCAGACTTTTCCCTTTTATCTCTGTAAGCTTCCAAAACCTCAAGAATAATTCCATTCCCTGTGTCCCTCTTGGCTTTCTTCATTGGGTCTTTTTCAGATGGAGATGAGTCAGTGGAAATAGTGTCGGCAATGAGCCCCTCGGGTTTAGCTCCTACAGATTCTATGCTAGGAGGTTCCATATCAGATAAGGAAATCACAATATGTTCAGCACTGGTTCTTCCATCTGGTACGGCAGTCCGATCGAAAGAGATACTTATTTCTTCTGGATAGTCTATAACACTGCCTGGAAAATACGTTGATGAAGAAATCTCCTCAGAATCTTCAAACTTAGTTACTATGTCCACTGGCTCCGTATAAACTGTGGTTATGCTATCCAAGGTAGTGACGGGTGAGGAGCTATCTGTGGTACAAACTGAAGAAACAGATGACGTGAGAGAGGGTGTGTCAGAGGGTGGGACAGATGTAGCACTTTCTGAAGGCTCAGAGTAGGTCAAAATCAGTGACTCGTGGGCAATTATTTCTTGAATTTCCCTCGTATAATCAGTTACATATTCATCCTCAATTTCTTCTGTTGAAAAATGTTGGGTTATTTTGACATCGGGGATAGAGAGCGTCGTACTGCTGGTCGAATCTGTAAGAGATGCTCCTGAGAGAACACTTGATGTCAGAGATGCATCAGGCACCCTGTCAAATTCCACGGTAGACTCTGTCATATCAAGCCCGATGTGGGGCTGGGTTGGACTGGCTCCAGGTGTTAACTGCATCTGCTGCTTCTTCATGAGTTCTTCATAGGCAGCATCGGCATCTAATAATTTTTTTTCTTCACTGGTAGAAGTTACCATACTACCCAGATCCACTATCTCATGGCTTTCTGGGATGATATAAGAGCTTGAAACAATGTCTTCTTGAGGCACAACAGAATGTAAGATCTCTAACTCATAAAACTCTCTCTGGAGGTCTGTTATTTTTTGCATAGGATCTTCATAAATCTGTTCTGGAATTCTTATTTTTTGCTCTTTCCCTCTCTGCTGCATAAAACCATTTTCATCTTCTTGCCTTGTTAGCAGACTGCCATCTACTGAACCATTATATGTGTCCTCTACTAGAGATTCATAAATATAATCCTCTATTAACATCCCACCATACAAAGGCTCTTTTTCAAACATTTCATCTCGTTCAGTTGCAGCTGGAAAAGCTTTATATTTGTGGGTTTTATGCATCATTTCTTCATACATCTCCTCGGCACTTTTTAATGCCTTTTGGCCACCTTCTTTCTGCACAATAGACTGCTCATCTGTTGGTGAGTACAAAGACACAGCTGTGGGCAATTTATAAACTTTTTGCACTTCTATTATTTTTTCTGGGCTTATTTCAAAACCTTCTGGGTCTGACTCTATGCTAGGTGAGTATTCAGAACAAGAAGATCGATGGAGCTCCTCCATTTCTGCAGCCTGACGTAATTCTTCTGTTGGAGATGCATCTTCAATGGGAGAGAGATTACTCGGTGGTGTCTTTGGTCTTTCCCTCCTTCTCTGAGCTCGAAGTTCATCTTTGTCTTTCTTTGATTTCTTACTAGAAGTCTTTCTTTGTTGCTGCTCCAATTCCCGCTGCTTTTCTTGCTCCTTTAATAATTCTTCTTCTTCTCTCAATTCTTCTTCCTCCGAAGAATCTTCAATAGTAGGTAAAAGAGGACCATGTGACCTGTGCCGAGCTTTACGTTGCTGCTTGCTCTCTCCTTTTTTGTGACTCGGGCTACTGTCACTGTCCTCATCAAGTGATGACACTGATGTAGGGGATGTGCCGGGAGTGAAGCTGGAAGCATGAAGACTAGAAGATCCTTCCCCCCTTGACCTATCTTCTGGAGAGTCTGTCAGGCTTTCCATTTCTAATTCTGGCTCCTCATCAAAATACAGAGCTGTTTTTTTCTGTGAGGACTCTGCAGAATATTTATCTGCTATCGTGCTGTTGAGTTCAATTGTTTTGAATCGACGTAGCCCCCCTCCTCCAGCAATTATAAGTTCTTCACTCTCCTGACTTTTAGTCTCTCTGTACTTAAGCTCAGGGCTTTCATCAAATGTCTCATCATCTTCGTCATGCCACGAATGGCGTCTCCCTGCATCATCATCAAAGCTTGCACTGCTTTTCCGAGTTAGTCGCCTGTGTTTCCCTGCTGTCGCTTTCCCTTTCCCTTTTGTTTCTTCCTTCTTCTGGCTCTCAATACTACTACTAATCTCTTTGAGCTGGCTCCTAATGAACTCATCATCTTCAGAACCTGAAGCATCTTCATCAGCACTCATTTCTATGATTTGTTTTCGAATAAAGTCCTCCTCTTCACCTGATCCTTGACTATCTTCTTGTTTATACTCATCACTGCTTGATGAACCAACACTAGTTCTCCGTTTTCTTTGTGGAACAGGTGAGTTCTCACTTTCACTACTGTCTTCAACTGAATCATAAGGCTGTCTTCTGGTAGCTGTGTCATCAACAAACTCAGACCTTTCTTCATGGTCCTTTCTGGAAGGAACATCTTGTTGGCTATCTTTTTTTAAAGTGTCCTTTTCTTCTTGACTCTTTGTGAGCTCCTCTTCTGCAATTGTAGTTTCTAGGGTTTCAGATAAACTCTGAGTTTTCGGTTCGTCCTTAGGCGGTTCAGAAGAAACCTCATGAGGTTGGGTTTTCTTTTCTGCCTTTTCTTCAACAAGTGTACTTGCCTGAGCTTCCAAAATGGATAGAACGGTACTTTCTAACTTAGCCAAATCTGAGGGGCTGGAAGGGCTGCTTTCTTGTGAAAAAGAGTCTTTTTTGAGTCCCTTGAGCAAATCTTTTTCATCACTTGGAATAAGACTTGGAATTTCACCAAGTGAACTTGATATCCCATCAGAAGAATATCCTGTGTCACTCAGACCTTGTGGGCTTTTTGGTTGTTGAGAACTTGAGGTGTCTGATTTGTCATCTTCCTTTTCCTAGCAGGGAGGAAAAGATACAGGAAAACTTAATGTGATTAAACTAGTAACATGGCCTCTCTATTACTCCCAAATAATTACTATGAACTGAGGAATAATTATAGGATTTTTTAACTATATGCTAGTATTTTTTTTTTAATCTTTGGATATAAAAAAGTGAAAGTAGTTGACACATATTGACTAGGGTCAGTTTTCATTTAACCTAAGTTTAATTAAATGTCAATTCTCAATGACATTTGATTTTTTCCATTAATGCTCTATCTTTTTACATTTCAGTTCCATTTTCTTTCAAACACATCATTATCTTTCTCAGTACATTTATTTTGGGAAAACGTTACAAATTGTCAAAGGAAAAAATTAGTGTTTCCATTAATATAATCAATACTTTTGAATCATGAGGACAGGCAAAGAAAGAAAAAATCAGAGGATGGACTTTGTATCTGGCTCCAAGTTGTGGGAGATGTTGGAAAATTTACTTAACAAAAATAGGCCTGTAATATGAGCATAATGATATCTGTCTCAACTACCACAAAAAATATTTGAGAGAGAGAGATTCAAATAAGACACTACTAAGTGTCTTTTAAAGACCTTTAAAAGACGCTAAGACACTATATTTACTTGGTATTGTTGTTAATATTATTATTCTATATCATTTGAAGTGAATGTTTAGAGACTTTGAAAAAGTTTGCAATAATTATTATTAATAATTATTAAAATACTTAATAACTTTGAAAAAGTTATGCAATAATTAGTCTGACTTGTGGCTTTAGCTAAAGGGAAATATTCAGCTATTATTTTTGTAGTGTTGTCAATCTCATTTATATTCAGCATCATACCTCAAAGATATTTAATAAATATCACTTATAAATGTCTTCTGATTTTGAAAATACTTGGACATTTACCTCTACACTATGTCAAAGTCTCTTCCTTTCAACCAGTCCAATAACTAACTTTTGTAAATGGAACCATGGGCTTTCCGGGGAGCTGGGACACTAAGTAGACAGATCACAGCCTTGACCTGCTGCTTTCCTTAGGCTCTGATGAGGCCATGCCAGCAATTTGGTTCAAGAATCAGAGCAGCCTTAAATGAAAATAAGAAACATACAGACTTTTTGCCTAAGTCCAAATTAAATATACCTATAAGCAAAATGAAACTCAATGAATCTAACTGGTTTCCATGCTTCAAGCAGAGTGTTAAAATAACCCCACAGGCCTATGGAATGAAGAGGTCAGAAAACGAGCTGCAGGAGGACATGCTCTGTCTGACCCTGGCCTATGAGGCCACCTCAATTCCACTAAGTCTGTATCTTGAACTAACCACCTCAATATCTTCAGTGGGTTTGTAAGCATGGGCTCCTCCAACCCACCTGTAGCCCAAATGATTGGATAGAGGTCAGGCTGAACAATAAAAAACAAACACGCAAAAACCTTTCTTCCTTCTTTCTCTCCTTCTTTCCTTCCTTCCCTCCTCTACCTTCCTCTCCTCCTCCTCCTTCTCCCTTTCCTTCTTCTTTTAACTATAGAGTTCTCAAATATAGAAGCTGTTGGTTTGATATTCATTTTACATTCATGTTCATCTCACTACCTGTTGTTACTAGGTATGGTTAGAGATGTATCTTGAACACATTATATGGTAAAATGCTTTGGCCAAATTTACATGACACAACTCAAATTCAAAAAGACAGTGATATATTATTCATGACTTTAGTGCAAAAAAAACAGTATATATTCTTTAGTTTATCATGAATTAACTTCCCTGGGTAATTTCAGATGTCTCCCCAGGAAAAAGTTACTTATCAGCAGTTGTAAGACCTTAGTAGTAGGGCTGATGAGGACCCAACTAATTTTGGGTCCTTTGTCTTAAGAGCTGCACGTTAAAGAGGTAAGCACACGTGAAGCAGACTTCTAATAAAATCTTTCTAGATGGTCCCAGTGGAGGGATGTTTCTATCTCCTCACATCCCACACAATGATGAGCACAATTTTTTTGAGTCCAATACGCTTTCTCTGTCTTTCCTTATCTGCCTTCTCACCCTTCACTAAATCACAGTAAATACCATAACCAGAGGGGTGGGGGACCTAAGCTCCTTGTTAAAAAAAAAAAAAAAAAGTAAAAAAAAAAATTTCATAATCAAATTGTGATAGTGTCATTTGTATTCTTTATTTTCTGTCTGCATATGTTATAAAACAGAACAATGTAATAAATTATCCATATACGAAGGAAATGTAACCATTGTTATATATAACAATTGAGTATAATAAAAGAGAAATTATAGTTTTATACAATGAATTCTACAAGTTCTACATTTTACAACAATAAGATTAAGGCCAGACACATAATGTAACAAAGGAAATGAAGATACATTAGACAGAAGACTAACACACATAAATATCAAAATACCTATCCTACAATCCCCTTCTGTGGCCTTTCTCCATGTGTTCATGTTTTCTTTCTTTCCTCAGTACCATGTTCTACCCACTTCTCCCTCCTGTCCCTTTCCTGGTCTCTTTCCTCCACAAGCCTCAGAGGATTCAATCATATTTTATGTATGATGTTGCTGTGATGATTTTTCCCTCTAAATGACTCTTCCTCTCCATATTATGATGTGGCAAAAGGCTGCAAACATTTTGCTCTATAGGCTTGTGGGTCTAAGATAAAATGTTTGGAGTGGTTAATAAGAAAATCAAGTTAGGTGACCTAGGGGCATTTATCTGAACTGTTCACAAGAAACAGGTGGTCATGGATTTATTGTGCCATGGTAAATTGAAAAAAAATTCATAATGTCAACTCTTCTCACACTAACTAGCACTGGAATACAGTCTTCTGAGAGAGGCGAGTGACCTTCTGCTCCTTCATTACACTGTTAGCTGTTAACTACCTGATCATACACCAATCAAGCTCTTTGCCTCTTTAAGGCTCCTACATGTTCATCTTTTTACCTGCTGCTGCTAAAATCAAAAGAAGAAAAAAGTTGTTCTTCATATACAGAGATGGACATAGTGAGACACTCATCTGTCCAAGCATTTATCCCTCCTGTGGCTGTCTACTTTCCTTTGGGAGGTATGTGAGTGGGATTTGTACCCACACAAGTTAACTGGGCTATATAGATTTAACACTGCAAACCCTTGTTTCATGGATATTTTTTTTTAACAAGGGAATAATTTGATCAAATAAGAGTAAATGGAACTGAGAAGATCATGAAACACAGTGTATAAATTGGGTTTGGTTTTCTCCAATTATTTAATCGTCAAATGGCTGTCTGGAGTACTGTAATTCTAGAGGAATATGATCAAAGGATTTATGAGAGGGAGGCATAATTTGGCTTATTTTCTTCCAAATTTCTAAGTCCCTAGGACTAAAAGATTGGAAGTTTTCTCCTAGTTTCTTCAAAAATGTATGGTTGTAAAAAAAAAAAAAAAGTATGGCTGTATACTTATTTTTGAGAAGAACATTAAACTACTTGTGGTAATATATTAAGATTTAATGAAATGAATAGATTCAGTTATTTCTAAATTACATGTATATTACATACAACACACACATACATGTATGTGTATAAATATCACTGAATTTTCTTATGTATACATTTTCTTCATTGGAATAGGTAATCGGAAATTGAAATTAATTATCTATTTCATTTTTTACATGTAATACAATCTAGAAGGACCTCTGAAATGATTACTTAAGAAGAAAATTCCAGGCATCTACTTTTTACATGAGAATTTTGTTTGTCATCTTAGATGGAGGCAGTGAGTGGAAACAAAGATAATTTAAGCATACCTTTTTTTTTAATAGCAATGTCATTTTTCAGTTACCCTGAAGAACACATTTTCTGTGCATTTTTCTAAGTACATTTAGCATTAGATCCTACTGCACTTACTTTTAGTGTTACTGTTATTGCACTTTTCCCGTGTATACACGGGAAATTATGGTTCATGAGCCTTTCTAGTCTGTGTATATGAAACAATTACTCAATTTCCAGGGGCTAAGATTCATATATATATATATGTGTGTATATATATATATATATATATATTTTTGTACTTACTAACCAAAAGCAACCAACTTACTAACCAAAAGCAGAGACTGGAGAATTCCTTTTCCTTCTAGTATTTCACTGCCATTTACTGACCTGGAGACCAGTCAGAGAGAGGCAGTGATGAACTTGACCCATTTGAAACTCTTCTGATAGTGTCATATCTTGAAACCTTCTCTAGTGACGGAAAATGGATCAAGACACACCTCTACCGCCAAACTCAGTTCAGCCCCTTTCACAAATGCTGAGATGTTTATCCTTCCATATTGAAGGTAAATGGAAGTTTTTTGAATATTATTGGGGTTAAGAACCAAATTGTTGGTTAAATTTAAGATTGTACAAAGAAAGGATGCAATATTGCTTAATTTTCCCAAGCCATTTATTTCAACGGGCCAAAGTAAAACAACAAATGAATGATCTTCAATCATTTGTACAATGGTAGGGTCAAAATGGATTGCTAGTCTGAGTGTTCCAAACACTCAAAACTAAAGATTAAGTCCACAATGTTCAGTGCGACTGGAGAGAAAAACCGAATATTCTCACCTACATGGGAATCCTTTTCACTACAGAAAAACTCATTATTTTTCATCCTGATTATGCTGCCATTACATACAATGACTTATATATAACTTGAATATTAACCCCTTGGTCATTTTAGGCAGAAATAAAAGTTTATGCTAAAGATGTTCCAATTTTGGTTTCTATCAGGAGAGCTATAGTGTTTCAATGTCATATATCAAATGTAGACAAGCAGTATTCTGTTTAAGTATATAGATAAAAGGAGAGAACTCTGTAGCAACATGAAATTTTAAAATAGTAAACAAAAAAATAAAGAATGTATCTTTCAAATTATTTGTTATATTTTAGGATACATTTTAATCCCATTTGACAAACACATTTTGGTAGACAGGAATAAATGGAGAGACAAAAAGATATGGCGACAAAGAAATGTAAACAATATACTATGAAAATATGAATGACACAAATGACAAATGCATAAATAAAATAATATAAATATATAACAAAGTAAAATAGTACATAAAGTGCTTGGGCTATACCAGGAGCTGCTAAGGGAAGAATAATTAGCATAATGTAAAGGCAGTGTGCTACAAGTGTCAAAAAAGAAGGACGTGTAGTGTTGAAAAGCCACTCTTTTATAATCAGAACTGGACTATAATCTTGGCTTAGCCATATGATCCTGGGCACAGAAATTTAGTTTTCCTCATTTTAAAGAAGATACAATATTTACCTCATGCATTGTTGTGTGGATGAAAACGATCGAGAAATACTTAACATAGTGCTGAGAATATTCTAAGAGATAAATTAAGAATATTTAAAAATTTAAAACCAGTCAATACAGGGAGATCAGCAGCAGAAGTGACAGCCACTGGGGAGAAAAGTGGCCCAGAGGTCCAAGTGAGAGTTTTCCAATCAGGTTGACACCAAGCGAGCAGCAACGATGCACAGAGACCTGAGTGCAGGTATAGAAGGGAGAAAGGACCATCTACCTTCAGGAATTACACAAAGGCATATTTGGCTGGCTTTCTAGAGCTCACTTGTGGGAAATATTAGGGGCTGCTTGCAAGTTATACTGGAGCCATATTCCACAGGGCTGAGAAAGCCAAACTAAGTTATTTAGACAGGAGTCTTGGCCGTGGGGTGCAAAAGCCTGGGCAAGTTTGCAAAATGATCTAATGGGCTATAAGAAGTACATGTTAAGATCTTTACTGTATTTTTTAATCCAAAATTACATGTTCCTAATATTTAATAAATGGATTGATGTTAATATTCTTTTACTTCTTATGTGAGTTGGTCGCTGTTCTGTGAGGAATCCTGAGAGAAAACTGGGAGTTACACTCTAAGGAGAAGTTATAGTAAGGGAGTCACTTTATTCGTCCACCTTTATACTGAGGTTTCTTATTCAGTTAGGCAGCTCTCTGGCTTTTATTACCTACTAGCAATTACACTAGTTTTCCTGTAACAGGTAAGTGGTAGACAAAAGATTCTTGCAAAACAAAAATCACGTCATAAAGATAATAATGTAAGAAATACACAAACACATTACTAAAGAAGCTGACACTCATCATATCATTACAAGCTTTTCATCAGCAACATTACAAGATAAAGGCAATGATGACCAAATTAAACCAGATCTGAGTTTGCCAAAAACGTCTGCCATTACCAGGAAACCTATTTGACATCTGTATTGATGTCCAGTATTGCTAAGAGCAAACCTTGCCTAAACACAACATGCGTTAGCACCATAGCAAGCAATATTATGACACCGTCACAAACTTCTAAAAATTTCTGCAAATAAATATTCCAGTACTTTACCAACTTTCAATAAAATGAATAATAAACACTTAGAACCTTCTTTTGATTTTTCTTATTTAATAATAAAAGACAAAAGAAGTCACACATCATTTGGAGAAACTTGATTTAACCACCATGGAAAAATGGATGAAATGATAGTGTGACAAATCAAACTCTGTTTCTTTGTCAGCAAATATTATTGGAAAGAATAAATAAATAACTGGAAGGTTTGGGAGAAATTATAACAAAGTGAGTAGCAAAAGTTTTGGTAATAACAGAATCAAAGTGTAGATATTTCTAATATGTTCAGTTTATAATACTCACTATTTCTGTTTCAGTAATACTTAAAGTACTACCTTAAGCCACGAAGGAAAAATGTACCAATGAATGAAGTAAGCCTCAATACTGAATTTGTTTAAGGTCTACATATTTTTTTTAATGAAAAAACTGTAATTAGCTACTGAAGAGTTGGCTTTTTTGATTGGAATTATTCTTTTAAAAAGGGTAAGATTACAGACATGGCCGTACCTGTGAACTTCATTTACTGCATCTGTGGCAAGTAGATCAGAATTGGACAGAGTGACTCAGGATTTTACAGATGTGGTGTATGTTGTATAGAGATGAGACCTTTATATTTTGAAAAATATCCTTAATATTTTGTATTGAGATAGAGAATAACTATAAATTTATTTTAACTACAGAGATTTACTGATTATGTAATGGGAAATTAATTTAAAACATTGTAGAATCTGAAGATTTAATTCTTTTTTGACAGAAGTCAAAGAATGCCAAATTTGTTCAACTTTTTGGTGATGACAAGTGGTTATTGGTAATACATCACTTACTAGATTGTATAAAGTAAATGGGATGATGGGGGGAGAAAAGGTAGATGGGAGGAAGTAAACCCTGGTTATCAGCAATATGCAACTTATTAAGTATTTAGTAAAAAATAAACATAAAAATATAAAAATAAAAAAACTCAAACATAAAATAAAAATAAATTCTCTTTAAGAGAATTATCATGTGAAAACAGTCCTCTGAAACAGAAGTTTGGAAATCATGTGATTATGCTATATAAAATGACACATGTCATTTTTAAAAGCTGTCATATCTACTCCCTTAACAAATTTTAAAGAGAATATTTTAATCTGTTTCTAAGCCTTCCAGATGAACTCCAGTGGGCTTTAAAGCAATTTGTTCATATATATATATACATATATATATATATGTATATATATATTTAATTCCCTCATTTTCTGACAGATAGCAAGAACAAATTATTGGTATCAGGGAAGATTAACATTTGTTTGTGGAATTTTCACTATTAAAAAATATATTTTCAATTTCAAACTAGGAGAACAGGTAGCAAGATTTGGCAAGTACAAACTCTGATCCAGTCCTTCTAATTCTGATATATCCTTGTGGGTTATCTTTCTTGTTATGGATGGTCATTAAAGTTAAACATCAAAATACCAAAATAAGCTTAACTTAGAGGCTGAAATTCAAATAACGCTATTGTAAAATTTCCGACCAAGATTTTCAAAAATATTGAAGCACAATCAATGCTCTCTCTAAAATACTATTATTAATCATATTTTAATGTGATCAAATGTATCTATATTAAATAAAATAACAATAATTTTAGTTTATTTCACTGATTTATTTTGTTTTTGCAAATGTTTTATATTGTTAATAATATATCAGTAAATCAGTGTATACATTTAATTCAGAAATAAGTATATACATACCGAGGTTGTAAAATAAAAGAAAAAGTAGTGATAAAAAGACATGATAAAAAGAAAGTGATAAAGGTGTAAAATAAAATTAAAAGTACATTGACAAAATACTCAGATATTTCTTGTTTAGATTCTTTAACAAGCAATGGAGAATCATTAGCAGTATCTGAGTGATAGAGTTAAATTATGTGAACTTTGGAAAATAATTCTCTTAACTCTAGGAAACAAACTGAGGGTCGCTGGAGGGCAGGGGGTGGGGGGATGGGGTAATTGGGGAATGGGCATTAAGGAAGGCACGTGATGATGGGATGAACACTGGGTGTTATACACAACTGATGAACTACTGAACACTACATATGAAACTAATGATGTACTATATGTTGGCTAATCAAATTTAAATAAATAAATAAATAAGGAATATTCCTTTGTAATAAAAATGTTATTTTTATTAAAAATTGAAAAAAATAAAATGAATATTTGTCTTCTGTTGATTGAGGTCACTGTAACACAATAAAACTGACACACATAAGTAAGCAAAAAAAAAAAAAGAAAGAAAGATCAGACAACCATATGTATGGATGAAGGGAGAAAGAGCAGGGAGCAGGCACAGTGACGTTATTAGATTGCCCAAATCATTAGTGAAAGGTCATGAAGGTCATCATTAGGAGGGCCCTCAGGAATAGGAGTCAACAGACAGGAATGTGAGAAATTGGATGCAGAGAGTAAAGTGTGGCTGGTAAGAAGAAACCAGAGATTACTCAGAAGGGTAGTGACTGGGAGACTAGAGACAGATGAATGGTATTGCCATTACCAGAGACGAGAGTCAGAGGCAGAAACTGCTTCTGTAGAGGAGATAAGATTCCAACAATTGAGTTCCAGTTTACAGCGAGGCTTTGAAGCAGAACGTGTACTGGGTATCTGAAAACATATCTGATACTCAAAAGAGGGCCAGAAGGTGCACAGGTAGATTGAAGAATTGCTCATGTGGCTCCCCTCAGAACAAAGAAGACAAAACTCAAACCAAAACCAAAACCAAAGCAAAACACAAAGAAAACCTCATCACATAGAGATTAGGAAAGAAGGCCATACACGGAGTCAAAGTAGAACTCATAAAGCATGATCAGAAAGACAAAAAGAGAACAAAAAGGGAGGGTCATGAAAGCCAAGGGTAGCTTCATAAACAGAGAAATGGTCATAGGCATCAGGTTCTGCAAAGTGGTTAGCTAGGAGAAGCAATTGGTGGTGGTGATGTTACCAGATCCAGCCATTAGAATGAAGAATACATAGGCACCTGCTCTGACTCTGATATACTCATTTACATAATGAAGGAAGACCAGGATTTACTTAATGACTGATGCATCATGTATCAAAGATGGGTTAGTAACCACGTGTTAAAACTGTAAACACCAAAAAAATGGACTACAGATTCTAATTAGAGTTCTAACATTAACTTTTAATATTAATAAATCATTTCTTTTTCCTTCAAGTCATTGCTGTTATCTGTGAATTAAAATTATTCAACCAGATATGAAGTAAGATCTTGTGTAGCTCTAAAACAATCAGAGTTCTTCTAAAAATGACATTATTTCTTGTGCAGATAGAGGTTAAGATGGATACTCTTAAAAGTTGCCACTAAAGAAAGAGAATATATATTATTCCAAATTATGCTTGGATTATAAATAATCCTTCAATATTAAACACATTAAACAAACCCCAAATAGAGTGCGTTATATTAAAATCATGTTAAATACTAAAATTAACTTTTGTAAAAATGACTTTTGTCCTGAATTTCAGCCACACTTTTTTTTTTTTTTTGGCAATCACAATCATTTTATGGCTGATGGCACCTTAAAAGGCTTTCAAGCGAAAAGAAACTTGTTGACTTGCTTAACGAAGTGACTAAGTGAACAGAAACTTACATAAAGACACATATTATTTTATATTAAAGGTGGATGCTGATTTTATGTTCACAGTGGAGAGAAGAAGAAACTTAACCTGTAAGAAACTCTTCTTATCATCCTACAGGATTTCGGTAAATTATCAAATATGCATAAAAGCTAGGAAAATAAATTTGATATCTCTGCTTTAAGTTAGATCAAGCTGTGAGAAAGCCAAAGTTGTTCATTTCAGCAATTGTTACACTTTTCTGAAAGTGCCTTTAATTGAAGGTTTGCACTTACATAATTACCACTAAGCACTCTGTGTACTTAGGTAAAAATTAGCAAATTTCATATACATAAGACTATGCAAAGACAGGAAAACATAACTTACTGTTTTTTCTCTCCCAGGTTCAGGCTTTGCTGTGCGAGCCGCTTGTTGCTGTCCTTTCATCTTTTGAGTCGCCTCATCACCTTCCTTGGGCAAACCTGGAGGCAGGCCAGAGGGCGCAGCCTCCGTCTTGGTCTGCGGCGGCTTCTCTGGTACCAGCTGAGGAGCCGCTCTGCCTTCCGGCTCTTCCTCAGTGCTTGGTACGTGAGTTTTAAGTAAGTCTTGTTTCTGTTCCGCCTCTAGAGCTGATGGTTTTGTTGCTGGAGGTAACTTTTTGTCTTCAGGGGCTGGCTTTTTGTCTTCAGAAGTTGGTTTTTTTTCTTCAAGAGGTGGCATTTTTTCTTCTGGGAGTGGCTTTTTGTCTTCAGGGGGTGGCTTTTTTTCTTGAGGGGCTGAAGTTTTGTCTTCTTCTAGTTGACTCTCCTGTTTGTGATCTGTGGTCACCTTTGGGACAATCTTTTCAACTGATGGTATTTCTTTCACTTTTTCTGGAATGACTTGCTCAGCTTCTGTTTTTACTTCTTGTTCCTTCTTTTTCATTTTTACTTGGGGAGGCATTGCTGTTTTCTGAGATGGCTGTGCTGGAGGGACAGGCATAGGAGAGGCTTTGGGTCCTGAAGGTGTAGGTGGCATTTTGCCCATATCTCCAAGCTGTCCTGATATTGCTCTCTGGGTTTGGCAATTTAAACAAAGCCATTCTTGAATCTGCAAAGAAAATAGCAATGAGCAGATTAACTATATTATAATGCATCTGTTCTGGTGAATCTGTTTTGGTGCATATACTAAGATTAACATCTGGTGACTTCTAGTTGCTTTTTTGTATAGGGAGAAGATAGGTCATTGTTTTCCAAATCAATGAAATAGTGACTTCTAAGGAAGGCCGCAAAAAGACTATTTATAATCTAAAAATATGAGGAATCCCTAGAGATTGGCAATTCACTCTCCTCACCATGAGGAAGAAAAAAAACGTAGCATTAAAGATGGAGCCAAAGATCAGTCATTAAGCGTCTGCCTTCAGCTCAGGTCATGATCCCAGGGTCCTGGGATCGAGCCCCACATCAGGCTCCCTGCTCAGCGGGAAGCCTGCTTCTCCCTCTCCCACTCCGCCTGCTTGTGTTCCCTCTCTCGCTGTCTCTCTCTGTCAAATAAATAAATAAAATCTTTAAAAAAAAGAAAAAAAGATAGAGCCAAGGAAATATTCACTTTTTTGGTGAAGAACCTGCATTTGTTCCAAACAGAATATTTTTGAGCTTGGTGGCTTAAAAATTGGTATTTCATATATTTACACAAGACTATTAAATTTTATGGTCACTTTCTATTAACTAAAATTAACCAAAAGTTTTAGGATTTAGCACATAATCTCCTATCTCTTGATGTGGGTCAAATGTAGTTCTATTTACCAGAGTATTGTGCATAATTCCCTATCTGCTTTAGGACTGATAAATAATTTCATTCTTAATAATATTCACATTTCTAATGCAATTGAACAAGACACAATCATTGGCTCAAATTGTTTGGTATCTTTCCTCTAGAGTTTTTTGAATCACTGACTAGAACACTTCCTTATATTTCTGCTCCTCGCTGTAATCCATGGGCCACTTGCACCAATCGACTGAGGGGGGTCATAGGACATGCAAATTCCTAGGAATTCCTAAAACTGTTTTAGCAGGATCCTGGGGAAGGAGAAGGAGTAAATAAACTAGTTAATTCTTGGTTGATTCTTTTGCAAGCTAAATTCTGAAAACTCCTCTCTCATAACATATACACATGATGAAGATTGATTACATTAGAATAACAATATTGCAGAATTCTTCCCTTATTGATATATGCTGTGCTTTTTCTTACTTTATAAACATTATAATGTAAGAACTAAAGACTATACATGTAGCTTCTAATTGTTACATTTAATAAATACCTATTCTGTAAAGTCCAAGGTTGGAGAGTCATACAAAGAGTATTGCATTCATATGTTGCACTGTTTTCTGAGTTCAATTTCAAACTGCTTTTCATACTGGATCACTCTTTCTAGTTACATGACAAAATCACTTATTGTTCAAGAATATTATTAGGGATCTAAGTTTCATTTCTTATTTCAGCTTCTAATTTCTTTAGAGATATAAAAAATGTTGCTTAATAATAATGACTGAGGAGCGCCTGGGTGGCTTAGTCAATTAAGCGTCTGCCTTCGGCTCAGGTCATGATCCTAGAGTCCTGGGATTGAGCCCCATGTTGGGCTCCCTGCTAAGCGGGGAGTCTACTCATCCCTCTCTCTCTGCCCCTCCCCCCCAACTCGTGCTCTTTCTCTCGTTCTCTCTCAAATAAATAAAATCTTAAAAAAAAATAGTAATGACTATTTTGCAATCTGTAAGCCATTATAAATTCTTATTTACTTATCTGAAGAGTAAAGACAAAAGTCCATTATTTAATTTTTGTCAATTGCAGTCTATAAAACATCAGTATGCATTACGGGTTCATTTGCTTTTTGTGTGCACAATTATCTAATACCAATTCTCTTCTTAATTCAGGTTTCGGCAACTCTAAAGTATTGAATGGCGGCTTCTTTACACCAGCACTTTATAGAAAAGTCTTAGGAAAGAAACTGACTTGATCCCTTATGTCAAATATGAAAAGCTTGCTCCAACCCTGGCACTGAATAGTCCCTGGAGGAGGCACTTCCACAAGAAAATCAATTTTCCAAGAAAATCAATCTTTATCTGTGCTGTGGTTTTAAAAACCATTACTCAGTTGAGCCACATCTGAGGATATTTTTATTCAGAACCTGACATTTTTTAAAAACAAAAGCGGACACAAATAGTTGCATCACTGCTGTCTTGTCACATGGATTGTAAAAACCAAATGCAGGTGTGTGTTAAGCGTTCCTGGCAGGTCATGTCCTAATGTAAAGAAGTTAGGAAGTTTTTCATATACCAGGAACACAGGTATCATTACATTGCAAATTTTTATCAAAATAATAGTGTGATTCTTTTATCTGAGTTTTTGGAACAAATTATTCTTGAAAAGTTATCATCTCTTGCTACTTATAGCATATGATACCACAATGGTACACAGCTCTCATTAAAATGAAAATGTGTTCAGAAAATAAAGTGACCATTTCAAAGTAATATACTCATTATTTTCACATATTTGAAGGTTAAGGGGATAAAAGGTATCATCTATTTAACCTATAGTGTCACATAAAACACTTCATTTTCCCAATTTAAAGTAATGTTTGATAAACCTATAAGCAGTGATAACTCACACTAGTATGGTCTGCAAGGCAGAGGGAAGGCAATAATGTCAGTCTAAAAGAAAAAGGATTTTATCCTGAGAGCCTCGCTGTCTAGATCAAACTTGTGTTTGCTTAAGTTTCCATCCGTATGCAGTTAAACCTGATATTTTTATACTTGGTCTCGCAGTTGCATGAGTGATTTGCATTTGAAATAAGATTATTAAGACAAGCCTAGTTCTTTTGACTTTACACTTTGACTAATTGTCACCAAAATTCATTTGGAAACTGATGTTACTATCATGTCAAATAATTATGACAACGTAATTCACTTATGTATCTACTCTGTATATATTTATTCTATCTATATTTATGGAGTACATATACCATTGGGTAAGGAATAAGATATGGGTTAAAATATGCAGTAAAAAATATATATACATATAAGGGAAATGGAAAGGATATAATGTTGTTTTTTTTTTTAAGATTTTATTCATTTATTTGACAGAGCGAGACACAGCGAGAGAGGGAACACAAGCAGGGGGAGTGGGAGAGGGAGAAGCAGGCCTCCTGCCGAGCAGGGAGCCCAATGGGGAGCCTCGATCCGAGGACCCTGAGATCATGACCTGAGCCGAAGGCAGAAGCTTAACGACTGAGCCACCCAGGCACCCCAAGGATATAATGGTTTTAGTGGGATTGTCTGATGAATCTGTTTAGAACATAAGGAATTAGATAATTTATGAATCCCAAAAGAGAATTTTTTCACCAATTAGAAATGCTGAGGGGCGCCTGCGTGGCTCAGTCATTAAGCGTCTGCCTTCGGCTCAGGTCATGATCCCAGACTCCTGGGATCGAGCCCCACATCGGGCTCCCTGCTCAGCAGGAAGCCTGCTTCTCCCTCTCCCACTCCTCCTGCTTGTGTTCCTGCTCTCACTCTCTCTCTCTCTCTCTCTGTGAAATAAATAAATAAAATCTTTGAGAAAAAAAAAAACATAAAAAAAAAAAAAAAAAGAAATGCTGAATTGGAAGTCTCATACATGTGTCTCTTCTTTCTGCAGCCCTAGAACCAAAATTAGAATGCCAACAAATTCGGCAAGCAGAGGAAGTTATAATATCAAGAAGGAATCAAAAAAGGGGAAAAAGTATAGTAACACCAAAATTTGTATATTTCTTTAAATATGCAAATATAAATTTTATTAAGAGAGGGCATACGAAAAGGCAGAGGCTAGGGTAAAATCAAAAGTAGAAATGAGAAAAGCAAAATTGATTGAATTTTAATAATGAGTAAAATGAGTGAAAGTGAATTTTCAAATGAAAGTTCATTTTGGATAATATAGGTTATCATCATTATCATATCACCATTAAATACAAACACAATTACTAGAAAAATTGGCTTCACAAGTCACAATTTAGGAAATACTCTACAACACATAAGATGTAAAAATCTGTAGTTCACAATTTTTTTTTTTTTGCATTCTTTACCAAAAATAATCCCAAGAAATTTTGTATCCCTGTATTCAGGGATTTAATTGAGAAGCATTATTTTTCTAGGTCCAAAAAAACCATTATCTTCACTCTTTGTTCTTCAACAGCCACACCATTAAATACTCATGTTTCTAGTCCAGTAACAATCTGGAGATACAATAAGCAAGATGCCTAAATTATCAAAAATTCAATGCATAAATTATCACTGCCCATATATGATCTTTACCACCTGAAAGGACTTTACCACACATAGCATTAACTCTTTCTGTAAATTGCAAAACACATGACTATTCATAGTTTGCCTTAAGGTTAAACATCAAAAGAGTTACAGCTTTATCTTTGAAAATAAAAACAGTGAGACAGGGGTGCCTGGGTGGCTCAATCGGTTGAGTGTTCGACTCCTGCTTTAGGCTCAGGTCACGATCCCATGGTTTGTGAGATCGAGCCCCGAGGGCCACTTCCGCACTCAGCGGGGAGTCTGCTTGAATATTCTCTCCCTCTGTCCCTCTCCCCAACTTGTTCCCTCTCTCTCTCACTCTCTCTAAAATAAAGAAATCTTGAAAAAGGACAGTAAGACAATTAGAAAATAAATATATTTTATATATATTATTATGTAATATATACTTATATAAACTAAAGCCATTGCTGTTATATTATTGAGTTTACTACATAGAAAATACATTGAAAAATACAGATGCTTATGGAGGTTTTTTTTTAACATACAAGTCATCATTATGGATGCTTTCAGACCATTTCCATTGGTTTCAGTAGGTTCTCAAATTATGTTTTATTTTCAGTAGCCTATAAATATCTCCTAATAGTAGAAAACATAGAAGTTTTATCTATATTATTATTAAATGTATCAGATAAATTCAGAAGACTCTATTAGACCAATCACCTTTTAATCCAGGGCTTTAACATTAATAACCAGGATACCAAATTCATCTCCAAGTAGGGGAAAATTCTGATAAACAAATAGTGTATAAAAAATAACTCCATGTCGATCACAACATACTAGAATGTATTCAATTGTCAGCTGGTGCATGTTAATAGAATGCATTTATTTTAACATCATGTCATCAGGGCTTGTTCAAAGCAATGCTTCACAAATCCATTAATCTTAAGAGCAAAGTAGGAAATGAAGGCAATAAAAACCCAGAAGAGGGATGTTGCTGTGCTACTTGGCATTTTTCCATCAATAAGCAATTTGCTTTATATAACATTTTAGCTGTAACTATAGCAACAATACCATTAAGGAAAATCTCTGAACTTCAGGCCTGCCTATTTATTTTTCTAAGTATCATTTCGGAAGCACGATAATAAGACCTGCCTCAGGTTGAAAGTTGGCCGTTAGACTTAAAATGGTAGAGAACGGATGGCTGCGAAGCCTGCGGGAGCATTCATAGCTGTATCTGAGAAGTCTTCACCACATTTTAGCATGAATTTTTCATTAAAAGACCAACCAGACGAATGTGGAAGCTCAGAGAGTTTCCACCAATAAGAGTATGTAAGCAGAGGTTACGTGCCCCCTACTCAAAATTCTGTCAAGGAAAACCAAGTGATCAAGGGAACTGATACTCAAATACCTTGGAGTTTGCAGCCTACTATTAAGTCTTTGAGTCAACAATAAACATTTTACACAGGTTTCTGTTGGTCTGTTTATCTGCTTATCACTCAGAATGTTATTTTTTTCAGCTAAAAAATAATTACACTGATGATCTGTTTAGAAATCACTATTTACTTATCAACAGGCCCAAAAATTGGAGAGCAATGTTACCTGCAACCTGTCACTGGTATTAGCCTCACCTATAGTCTTGGATGAAGGTGTTCCATTTATCTGAGGCCCATACACTTTTTTTTTTATTTTTAAGATGATGCTTTGAAGATTTTACTTATTTATTTGAGAAGAAAGAGAGATAGAGAGAGCACATGAGGGGGTGGTAGCAGCAGAGGGAAAGGGAGAAGCAGGCTCCCCATTGAGCCAGGAGTCTGACATGGGGCTCGATCCCAGGACCCCTGGGATCATGATCCAAGCCAAAGGCAGACACTCAATCGACTGAGCCACCCAGGTGCCCTGGGCCCATATACTCTTACAATTCAAGTGGACATTCTGAAAATCAGATTTTTTTGTTTAAATTTCTAAATTTATTTCCTTCTGTTATCTCTAAAAGGGAAAAGGACTGAATTCACAGTTGGTGCACTCTTTTTTTCAGATTACACAATCAGTTCCTACACTATAAAATCAAGATATTAGAAATCTCTGATCATTCATGAGACTGCACTTCACAAGTATATGCAATGATGTATTTGTGGTATTTCTATCCTTATTCTGTCTCTCCTAAAAATGAATGTGTGTCAGCTCCTCTTCTTATTACACTGTTTTTGACTAGATTAGTATTTTTGTCCCCTTTACAATCAATGAAACAAGAAAAACTCATATCCAAAATACATAAGTGAATGATTGGGGTTAGTCCTCATTTATTTTCTGTGTAGATATAAGAATTATATCAGAATGTATTAGAACACAAATATTCATACAAAAACTAAGAAAAAAACAAATAGGCTATTTAAATATTAATTTCCAATGAAATGGCTGAACGTTAAGGGTGAGATTCGATAATGAAACTGAACAGAATACTGGATGTTGTTAGGAATTGTACTGGGGTCGTTCTGCCTGTGTTGAAACTGATCTGTGGTCATGTCTCTACTCATCTCTTCTTTTATGTGGATGCTTATTTCTGTAAGACCACACACACCCATACACCCACACAAAGCCTCTATTTCACCAACTGGAGGCTCTTAGTGTAAGTTTCTATATAATGTAAATTATATTAACAGATATTTCCATAAATAGCAACATGCCAACTAAAATCATGTATATTACACCAGGGATTAAAACTATATTTAGATTAGAATTGCATACTCTCAGTTGACATTCTTTTTGCATCCATTTTTCTTTGACTAAACCAGGATCATTTTTCTAGTCATTTTCTCATCATAATTCATATGTATTTTTCTAAACTAAGAAAGTGATCTCTGAGTGTTTGATCTTTTAAATACCATTAAATAAATAATATATAAATACACACATGCATTAATTAAAATACCTCTCAGGTATTACATTAACACAATTTTGACAGAACCTGAAGAAAATCAGGGGTTTCCTTTTAGGAAGACACATATACATTTATATTTATACAAATATGTATATTTATTTGCATGGATAAGACTACACAGGGCTCATTTCCCTATAATATCTTCCTTCTTTCCTTCCTTCCTATCCCTCCCTCCCTTCCTCTCTCCTTCTTTCTTTATATCTGTATAGAGGGCAACAAGAAGAGTGAGCTCACTAAGACTATTCTTTGATTAACAAATGTATCTGATTCGGGTTCAATCACAGGCATCAGGGTAAGTGATCTCCCACCAGTGTGTATAAAGGACAACTCCAAAGACACAGCTGTTTTCTCACTGGTAACCAATGATGCAAACTTACGGGTAATCATACATAATTACTGTGTTGACTTTAGCTAACTCAGCTCTAGCAAAAACAGAAGGCTTAAAGAGAAGGCTTATCTTTGGATTCAAGGCATTTCTATTTGTGATTAATTATTCTAGTGTACTACATTCTAGGCTGGTATTTATATAAGTCTAGTATAAAATATAACCAACAGTTTAAAAAATATGTCATTCATGTTATATGGATGGCAAGTTCATTTTTTTATAATCACTTCTCATCCCTCTGCTTTTACAGATTTGTACTATATCCCTATTACAAGAGGTATGTATTTATTTTGCATATGTTAATTAATACATCAAAGCAAAAAAATACCTTTTAAGTCTAACATAGTCACTAGTCAGCACTACAGGCAATGAGTAATTGAATTTTATAACGAATTGTGAAGATGTTAACACACTTCATCACAGAGGAATTTTGTTAAGGTTACAAAGCTATATGCATTTGGAAGCTAGATTATTTAAAGCACATTGACTAAAATCTGTAGAACATTTTACAGGATAAACAAAAACCAGGCCCAGCTTTTAAATTTAAGCATCATTGTGGATATAATGTTCAAAGACACAATCATCTCACAGATAGGGCTGAAGTGTACAGGAACCGGGGCGGGGGGGGGGGGGGGGGGCGTGGCACCAGACTGACTGGATGATGGAGAATGCATGTAAGGTGGATGGAGCGATGGGGCAGGTGGTGAGCCCTTCTACAGGACACAGTACAGTACTGGAAACCCTTTTTGCAGGGAAGAATCAGCGTGCTGATTTTACAAGGTATAAACTTGTCAAGGGTGAACTATGTTTCCAAAATTCCCCTTCCC
Source organism: Phoca vitulina (assembly GCF_004348235.1). Taxonomy (NCBI): domain Eukaryota; kingdom Metazoa; phylum Chordata; class Mammalia; order Carnivora; family Phocidae; genus Phoca; species Phoca vitulina. The sequence continues at coordinate 72,129,656 of NW_022589707.1, read as the reverse complement.
TAAATGTTTCCCATTAAAATGTGGCATCAGAGATACTGTGGGTGAGATATGGAGGGCAGAAGCCAAGCAGCAACTACAGTGCTTTCTGCATGCTCAGACAGCTGAACAGGTCACACGTACTGTTGTAGCTCACACACATCACTTACTGCTTGGCTTGGGACAGCAGGCAGGCATGCAGCTGCTCTGTTTTCCTCTGGATTCTTTTTTGGCTTCTTCCTTAGCTTTTAGGATGGAGACAATGAGAACAGACAGGGGTTCTGCTCTGTCCTCATGGGTTCTAGCTGGTTTCTGCTCTCCCCTCTTTTAAATTCATCTTTCTTTCCTCTGCCTGCCCTCCATCCTTCAATCTCCAGTAGGCTTTCAGCGATCACTTACCCAGCTCCCATAATTGCTTAAGATCAAATCCTTAAAACAAATCCCTTATTATATAGATTCTGTACTTTCTAATGATTCTGTTTCCCTAATTAAAGTCTAAGTGATAGAGTCAGGGTGGGTCAACTGTTATTCAAGGGGTGATGATATTTTACACTTTTTTTTTTTTTTTAAGATTTTATTTATTTATTTGACACAGAGAGAGAGACAGCTAGAGAGGGAACACAAGCAGTGGGAGCGGGAGAGGGAGAAGCAGGCTCCTGGCTGAGCAGGAAGCCCGATGCGGGGCTCGATCCCAGGATCCTGGGATCATGACCTGAGCCAAAGGCAGATGCTTAACAACTGAGCCACCCAGGTGCCCCGATATTTTACACTTTTATACAGTAATGTTGGTATGTGTGCAAAGTAATTCTAATAGTCTATTTCAGAGCTTAAGTTGCATGGCAAAGAAAGTACACTTAACTGGAATTCAAAAGAATTAGGGACTATCTGTCAGTGTGACATGCATAAATGGGTTATTTGGAAGGTCTGGGGTCTTTTTTAATTTTGGGGGGGGTTAAAAAATTATGGTAAAAAATTAAAAACAGCCATCAAAAATAATTTGTGACATATATACACAATGAAAAATTTTAAAATGCATCCATTGTCCACTTAAATGGAACGCTGACAGTATTATTAGAGACTTCTGCTATCATATTCTATACTCTCCAAGAACCACTATTATAATTTTTGTGTTGTTACACATTTGTTTTTTATGGTTTTAATATGCATAATTTTTACATACTCTTTACTCTTGTATAGTTTTGAACTATATATAGTTTTGTGCTTTTTTCCCCCTTTTATTCTTTTTCAGCAAACACTGCCTAGATACAAAAATGATCTATGAAATATGTGTGAGGCATAAAGAAAAACTTTATAATGAATACGTGGGAACCACTGACTCAATTAACAAATGGAATACTATCATATTTGAAGCTTCTTTCAAACTCACCTCTTTATATCTTCCTTCAATTTAACTGCCGTCCTATCTTATGTGTCTCTAATTATGACATTTGGGGCATATTTTCCCCCGATCTGTAAGTCCCTACACCATATATTGCTTGCTATTGAATATTCTGAAAAATGGTACCCAAATTTCCTTTCTGTTTTTGATTCTGATTTTAGAGTCAGAGTTGTAAAGTGTTATTTTAGATGGCCAGGCAGGTAGGTAGGTAGGTAGATATAGATAACCTTCCAAATCAAAGCATTTCCTCAAAACCAAGCTATGGTGCCATTAGCGAGTACTGGTGATAATGACAGATAAATACGATGGGTAAGACCATAACCAGAGGCAGGCACCGTGAGAAACTAGGAAATGCACAACTCCCGTGAACTCATTTAACTTCATTTTTAAAAATATTAGAGACCCAACAAAACACATCTGTGCCAAACTCAGGTTATGAACCAGCAGGATACACTCCCTTCACTGGACCAGCTTTTAATTAAAAACTTAGTAAAGACCCTACAATCTGATTGATCAAAGATTACTCAATTACGATGAGGCTAATTTTTAAAAAAGTAGAATATGATTGTTCAGATATCTAAAAATAGAGTTCATAAAGATCTCAACATTCTATTTTTAGATAGTTTTTGACTTCACATTTAATAACTAATCAATATTGAGGAATCTCAGTAACTTTAAAGTAGTGTTATTCAATTCATTCACAGAATATTTATTGCTTATTTGCCATGATTTTCATGTTACTCTAAGTGCTAAATATGTAATATTTGCCATTAGAAGGACCAACATAATTATATAAGAACCAACAAAAATACATTAAATATACATTCATATGTGATTCATGTATGATTTATACATGGAAGATAATGATCTATTATAGAGTCTAGGCTGAAACTAGTAGGGATAGGAAAAAAATTCAAATTTAAGTAAACATTCAAGGACTTGGTTTCTCAGTTATGGCATGACTATAGGCATCTGTTTTAAAGCTCGTCATTTCTTCAAGCTGTTCTTTTTCTGGCAGCCAATCATAGACTTGAGGATCTACGTCTCATATATTAAACATGAACTCCATCTGTATTTAAAAAATATATAAATACATACATAAACACACATATACATTTTTTATAGGACTACCTGTTCATGAAAAATTTTTGAACAATTTGAAACTATCATCAAACATTACCTTGATGCCCTGAAAGATTTTTTTAAGAATGTAATTTTTAATGATAATGCAATAACCAACTGTGTGGATGTATTTTATTTAATGACCTCACTCTTAGAAAAATATTCTAAATACAACAATGCAAACATAAGTCAGAATGTCGATGCAAGGGAACAGGCAGTATTGAAGAATTTAGTTTATTTAATTCCATAAATAAAATATTATCCATTTGCTTCACTATCTGGTACTCAACAATATGCCAATAATGTGCATTATACATTCAGACATTCAGAGTTCAATCTCCAGTTCAACATTATATTGCTGCCAGCAAACAGACAGGTATAGCCCTTATAAGCCTGAAGACTCATTAGTTACTCACAGAATCCAGGGAAGAATAGACATTTCAAGTAGGTTTAACTTTCATGTGTGTTGTTGTCTCTGGTTTTGGAGCCAGTAAGGATGGGATACAGTGAAGAGGGGCTGAGAATGGGAGACTGGATAATATAGAAAGTCCAACTGGCAAAGATATAAATAAATATTAGGCAGCAAAAACATTATCATTACCATTACCCTATTCATTCATGCAATGAATAAACTAGTAATATTAGAACTCCTCTCCAGTTTAATGGACACATAATAACAGAAAGTAAATACTAGCCCACATAAACCAGATTTTTAATAAAAGACATAAGTTCAATTGATTTCCTGCTAAAGAACAAGAGATATCGATGGATGGATCCTAATAACCAGATCCCAATAGCCTTACAACTACCATCAACCAGAAAGACCACTGGAGACAGTCCCAGAACTTAGTGCGGTCGTATACCCTCATCACCTCAAGGAGCCCAAGGCACCCCAGTCAACCCTTGTTATCCGTCTCTCCACCCCCTCAGATCTGCTCAGTGTTTCCTAGACAGTAAGAATATGACACCAGGGATGAGTCAGCAGTGAGGGGAGGGGAACAGAGAGAGAAAAGGAGAGGGTCTTGCCAGAGACACGTGGGATGCTTAGTTTTCGCACCTGCCCATATTACTCTCTGGATCAATGTGGGAGTGGTATTTTCAGGAAGCTGTGGTGTCCTGAGGCCCTCTGAACACAGGAGAGGCAGAACTGCTCCACGGGGAAGTCAGCTGGATCTTCACTGCCTGAAATGCTCAGCCAAGTCAAGTGAGTATTGAGTCAGAAGTGGTATGACTGTATCTGTCATCTCAAAAAGAATCCGATAAAGAGATGTACCCTAAAAAAAGTCAACACTGCTTTCTGAGCCTTTAAGTGTGTACAGTATGCTTGGCTGAAAAATAGAATTATAAAACAGAATTCCCATTTTTAACAGATAGCTGTTTTCCATTTAGCATATAACTTCCTCCTGAGAATACCTGCATTTGAAGAGGAGAAGCTTACCCTGAAGGAATGACAGTGCATTGCAGAGGTGACAAGCTTGCACAGATGACTAGGGTGGCAAGAGAAGAAATGGGATGAAGGAATTGACAATGCCCAGAAAAACTGTCCTAATTTACAAGGAACCTAAAGATTTAAAAATGGAGGAGGAACAGGTTCTGGGAGCCAGTGAATATAATACTTATCTCATTGACTCCTGATGACATTCAGAGGAGAGAATTTCTACAATCCTGTTCACTGTACAGATGAAGAAACTGGAGCATAGAAACTAAAGAGTCACATCGTGATCAGTATCTGAAGCTAGTAAATGGCAGATCTCAGAAATGAGGCCATAGCTCATGCATTTGGATTTTAAAGAATATAAAGGATACTTAAGTCAGAATTGAAGGTGGGATTTCCTAGAGATGACACACAAAAGAAGATAACAAGGACCAGATTCTTGGAAAATAGCTGCACTTACACAAGAAGGAAAACCAGCAAAGCCACATAAACAGGATCATTCAAGAAGGTGGGAGGAAAATCGGCGGTTTTTAGTAAACTCAAGTGGAAAAGATGAGAATTTCAAAGTGAAAGGCAACACTACCAAATACAGCACTGAGGTTAAGTAACATATATTTCCAAAAGGCTGGCAGACAAGTCTCTTTTTATAATTGAACCAAGTACTCTATTTATATATTTCCTTCATTGTTTCTTTTGTCCCTCTCATCTTTGCAATAACTGCTTTGATGTTTCTCAAGTGGCCTGCATAACTGACTATAAACAACTGTTTTACCTGTGATTAAATATATAACTACACCTAAAAACAATGAGTTATGTTTATTACATTGCTTCATCTTTATGTGATGAGTATAAGCATTTAAAAACATAAATGAAGTGAAACCTTAGAATTCACTTCAAGTGCCATGTTAGAATATTACTTTGAACAACATCAGATTTTGAAGTAGGAATTTATTTGTGGGTATAATCTTTTCCTATACAGAGTATAAATGATTAGACTTTATGTGAACTAGTTACTGAAGAATGAAGCTCAATATTTCTTCTTTTCTTCTTTCCTAGTTTTTAAAATGGAAAAATTGGTTAGGATCTAAATAAACAATGAGAATGTTCTATGTGTTTTGTATATTGATGAATACATTGAAAGTACCATAAAATTTTTTATTCCTGGAGAAGCTACTGAGATACCACACTTCACTCAATTAATTTATCATTCCACATATCCTCACCAGATATTGTATTGGGTGCCCTCTGTTAATAGAGAGATTAAATACATAGGTGCTTATTACAGTGAGCCCAAGGTCTAGAAGAAAGAAAGAAAACACAGTCTCAGTATTTTTATAATAAAAACAAAAGGTGCTCTGGAAACACAATGGGAAGATGGGATTCATGTAGAGTAGGGGACAGTGAGAGTCAAGTAAGACTGTTCAGAGGAAGTGACAATAGGGCTGAACCATTAAGTGGTGTTAGCCAGACAAAAAGCATGCTTGGCTGAGGGGCAAGTTTAACGTGAATTTATTATGACCAGAAAGGAAATGTGTATAGAAAGGGAGTAATGACTGCAACATAGCAGATGCTCAAGAAATGGAATTTTGCTGTCTCACATTTCCATAAATTATCGTATACCCATACTATACGTATCCCAGAATATTACCTTTACTCTGTGGACTAGGCTGAAGAAATATTCCAAACCTAAGGTATTAAAGCTTCACTGATTTTTGAAAGGAAAGCAAAAATATAAATTTGATATTTCGTTTTAATTGGGACATATTACACTTAGTATATAATTCAGGGCAGCTGAATCTGACTCGGGGCATAGTTACCCATCTGTTTGTATGGATCCCCAAAAGAGCTCTGGGGGGAACTTGAGGGGTCCTGGCAGGGTGGGCACATGGAAGTGAAGCAGCTGTGGGCTGCACAGGGCCCCACCCCCTGTGCCTCAGTCTGTCCCATCCTGTGTAGTTCTAGTGCTGCTCGACATTCTGGGAGATTAACTATAGGCTTTTTGTATTTTTCATGTTATAATGGTGATTTCTGTGTCTGGCATTAAATTTTTTGAAAGTTATTGGTTATTTGTTCTCTAAGAGACTGAAGATACATGAAGATAGAGGATTATAGAAAAATAAAGTTCATTCTCTGCAGACATTAAAAAAATTTATAAGTATAAATAAATATATTTGTGTAAATATAATTGTACACAATGATATTATGTAGTTATATAAATATTGTATATGCATATTATATAATTATTAAAGTGGACTGGCTATTTAGTATTGAGACACATATTTACCAAAGTTATACTATCCAATATATAGCTTCTCATAAATTAGGACACATGACATTTTCCTCACATTTTATTTATTTATTTATTTATTAAAAGATTATTTATTTATTTATTTGACAGAGAGAGAGAGCACAGGCAGGGGGAGCGGCAGACAGAGGGAGAAGCAGGCTTCCTGTGGAGCAGGGAGCCCGATGTAGGGCTCGATCCCAGGACCCTGGGATCATGACGGGAGTCGTAGACAGACGCTTAACTGACTGAGTCACCCAGGCACCCCCCCATTTTGATATTTTCATATTTTAATATTACTTGCTCATGTTTTAATATTACTGATATTCTAATACAATCTATGCATTTAAAATAGAATTTCAAAATATTTACTGGCTGCATGTTATAAGGATCCACAATCTCTATGCCTTTACAATGCCATTTACAGTTATACAGAGCAGACATTAAATAAAAATTACTAATGAAATAATAAAATTTAAGATGAAATGTTATTATATAGGAGGATTTGAAAACCTCATCCTTCTGTATTTTAATTTTCTTCCTGCAAAATTGGGGTGATCATATTCATATCTATTCTATTTCCTGATACATTGTAGAAAACAGTGAGTGAAAGTTACTTGATAATCTGTAAAGCAGTCTATAGGTTTAAGGTGTTTTTAAATTACTTCTACTTTTATTTTTAAAACATGGTTTTATGTGGGGTTATCCATAATTATTCTTTATTCACATCAGGCTCAGGGAATCTCCTGACTCTTTAAATTATTATTTATTAATCATAATGTATTTTAAATACTCATATAATCAAGTTTTAAGGCAATCTTAAAACGACTCTTTGATTTTTTGGGGTTATTCTCTCTCTCTCTCTAATGTAATTAGCATTTGACCTAGTTTTTAAAACTATCTTTCTATAACAATCAACAAAAGCATAGGATTAAAAAAAAGATATCTCTATGTGTTCCTTCTCACTTTGTTGAATTAAATATATTTCATACCAGCTATATTCCGGCTCATGTTTAGCTTATTAAAATGATTTCTACATATTTTACTTGATTCTATATGATTTCCTAGAAATTAGGAATTTGGGAGAAGGAATGTTACATATGTTAACATCTCGCTAAATAGTACATAATAAGACCTGACAATAAATACTACAGATTTAAGTAAAAATTACATTTTAGTGCACTTTGCCAAAAATTTTAAGTATATATATTTACATATGTATATGTTATATAATAATTTAAAACAACTGAAGTTAATGAAATGGAGCATCACATTGCAGGTGTGAATAAGGTCTTGGGCAAAGAGTAAAATGGAGGAAGCAATATTCTAAAGATACAATTAATCCTTGCTTCGGAAGAATCATTTACCAAATGCATTTGGCTGATGTGTTCTTTTGGTTTGCATCTAAAGTCAAGGTAGTCTCACGGCACTTGTTAAAACAACTGAAGATGTTATCACCCTAGTCTAAATAGACTACTTAACTACATGAATATATTTTGGCAGTTAATACAAAAATAAAATCAGAAAGACCGACACCTTGAGAGTAAGCTGATTCTAATCTCATTTGGTATTCTGTCGGGATTTAGGTATATGAAAAAAATGTTTTTGTTTTAATAATCTCAACATCTATAATCATAATACATAATTATGGCTATAACAAATATATTTAGTTTTGTGAAGAAATTAATCAAAATGCTAACATTACATCAGGCCACATCAAAGGTTGATTTTCTACTGTGAAAATTTCCTTTCTCTTTCTGAGGATTACTTTATGGTGCCCTTTTCAAATATTAAGATTCTAAGGAACTCTATTTTAGTCATTTAATCACTATCTCTTATTAACAAGTATTATCTTGAATTATTACAAAAGACTTTATTTCTCTTATGAAAATGTCAATTTCAAATATGGGGTGGATGCTCCAGAAGACATGAGATAGGTGTGCATTAAAAAAGAAATGAAAATAAAATCAGCATTGTGGCCAAGGACCTAGGTACAAAGCTCTTGAGCATTAACTCCAGAAACACTGTCATTTTTATTAACAACCTTGAAAACAAAAGCACACCATTCACCATGTGACTGGGCCCCATCCTCTTACCTTAATATTACCTTAAACCTGCTGGCTTTGTTGCTGTTCTTGTTCTTGTTTTGGTTTGGTTTTGGTTTTCACAGCTAACAAGCTCACCTAAGTGAGGCTCCTGCTCACTTACCTATATTTAGCCCTATTTTATTCTCTTATCTAGGCAAAACATTTCAGGCCCTTCATCCCTGGGAAAACTTTCAGTAAGATCTGTGCATGCATCTTGATACTTTTAAGGCCATTCAGTGATCCTAATTACTAAAACAGGTGTAAATGATAAAATTTATTATTTTTTAATTTGAAAAATATCCTTGAGTAGACAACGTGTGTCAAATGGAAATATATCTCAGCATGTTGTATAAAATCAAGTATGAAGCTGAGAATACTTTCTACTGATAAAGTTGAAGGAATATTACAATGATTTATTATTTCCACCTAATCATTCTTAAACCTGGAGTTTTCCCCTATGATAACTGACTAAAACTAGTCACACTAATGTTAGTATGAGCCTAGAAATGGATCCTCACAGCAAGCAGCAACTGACCCAATATATAAACATATCTCCTCAAATGTCCTCAATAAAAGCTGGTGGGAGAGTGCCAAAGTTCAATTCATGAAAAGCAATTATAATGGCATGGTGGTAGGGCAGGCAAGATAATAGTGTTCAGGCAGATGGCCTTCTGATGCTCTGTTTCAGACCTAGAGTACATTTAAGAGGATCAAGAAGAATGAATAGAATGGACGTTCTTCAAGCAAACCTCCATGACATTTACTTTGGCCAACATTTTTAGAAGAGCTTTATCCGACCTGAGGCTAATTCAGGATCATACCAATGACAGGCACCTGGAGTGCAGTCACATTGCACAGCCCATCTTAGTTGGGGAGCTATGGATTTGAAAACTTTTTAGCCAAACTAGGCTTTGGACTGATACTTAGCTATCATCTTATGAATGCTGATCAGCTGAACGAGGGCATGTGTTGAACAGGGAGGGCTGTGTCTTTCTGGGCTTGCTTTCTGTAGTGTCTATTACAAATTCATAAAATATTTTAAGTTAATATTTGGTTAAAATTGTCAATGCCTGTGGCAATAAACCAACATGAATCCAAAGCTGAAGCTGCACATATTGCTAAGAGCTAAAAATATTATATACAGAATAGGAAAAAAAATTAAAATGCCCTTCATTTTAAGAATGACAACAACAAAATTGATATTTTTAGTCATTAAAAATACCTTGTGATATGTCCAGTATGGTTACTTAAAAATCAGTCTGCATTTCAACCATGTGCATAAAAATTAGAGATAATACTGTTGTCTATTCTCATGTATACTTTTTACATCTTTGTATGTCTGAATAAAGACTATTAAAGTTAGAAAAGAGTTTTATACCTTTCAGAGAGAAATGGTATCAAATAAATGCTTAGTCAGTGCCTTATTTCTCATACACATTTTTATATCATGGTTACTAACACATTTTAATTCAGAGTAAGTCGTTTTAAGATTACATTTTTCTTATAATTAATAAACTCATAAATGAGGTTATGACTATATTTAAGAAAGATGAAGAATAAAATATAAGAACTTCACAATAATTTTGAGAGAATCACTAGAATCAGAAAGAAGAGTATAGGTTGTTTTTGTTTTTAAACCTGTCATCAAATTTCATCATAACTTACCAAGATTATTATATGCATCCTCGGCAGATGGCCTCATTCATATGTGATTTGTAACAGCTTTCTTCTCAAACAGATTTTTAAATATGCACCAAAATAAATTAGGAACATGCTCTCATATAATGAACAAGATATGGAATTTTTCTAAGTCCAAATATGCTCACTCTAAAATAACAAGCTCATTTTTTTTCCCCCTTAAAGATTGCACTATATTTGAGCGAGGAAAGCTTCAATGACACACAGGAGAATGATTGTCTTAACTCTTTCATAATTCAATTATTCATTTAAGATAATCCCTATTTTAATTTGCCCAATTTTCACTCCTTACTATTAATATTAAAAGGCAGATTTAGGGACGCCTGGGTGGCTCAGTCGGTTAAGCATCCGACACTCGGTTTCAGCTCAGGTCATGATCTCAGGGTTGTGAGATCAAGCCCCACGTCAGGCTCTGTGCTCAGTGTGCAGAGTCTGCTTGAGATTCTCCTCCCCAGCCCCCTGCTCACCATCCACCTTCGCTCCTCCCCCTGCTCTCTCTCTCCAAAAAAATAATAATAAAGCAGATCCAATCCAGGTATTCCTCTTTAAACAAAAGCAAACACACGATGCTGAGTTAAATATAATGGCGTGGTGGGAGGGCAGGCAAGGTAGATGGCTTTCTGATGCTTTATTTCAGGCCTAGAGTACATTGAAGAGGATAATGAAGAATGAAAAGAATGGACATTCTTCAATCATACCTCCATGACATTTTATTTTGACCATGACATTATTTTTGACCATGACACTTATTTTAGTAAACTGTGACCTGAAGCTAATTCAGGGATAGACTATGAGAAGCCCCTGGAGGGCAGTTATTCGATGCAGCCCATATTAGCTGGGGAGCCAAGTATTTTAATACCATTTAGCCAAACTGGGGCTTGAAATGACATATTGATATTATCATGTGAATCCATCCAAACGAATTACATATTTCAGAAACAAAAGCTGAAGTGCATTTTAACTGAAAGTTCAGTTCTCTTGTATGTAACACGGGGATGGGTTGGTGAAGGGTTATGTGCTATTTTTCAAATTAAAACTTGGAATAAATCTCTATAAACACATAATTTAAAGAGTTTAATTTCTATCAAATTCCTGCAATATCATTTTTGATCACCCGGGAATTTCATTATTTATATACACATCTAGAAAGGAGTATTTCATTTTACTTAAATATATTTTACAACTCATTGTAGGAAGTGATCACATTAAATATATGTAATTTGTGGCCCAGTTTAAACTATCAATCATCTTCAACAGATGAAAATCTGAGGATACTAACATTTTGACCGGGTTTTACCAAGAGAATTATAGCAAAGTGGCTAATACACTGAGATAGATAAGACCAAGTAAAATCTTCATTTTTCTACATACTATTTATTTGACTTTTGGAAAAATAGTCAATTTTTCATCTTCATCTCTGAAGTAGAGGTAACAGCAACAAAGTGTATGGAGATTATATCTCTATAGATATACATAAAACACCATTTATACACTTTTTCTTTATTATTCAAAAATTTATGTAACATTTAGGTTATCCAGGTCTCTTATCTTATTGCTCCTTGCTTCTCAGAAGATTGAAGACTGTTCTCGATTATTAACAATTCTGACAGAAGATGACTAAAGAAAAAATCATAAATATTGGCTGATATTTTAAAGCAGGAAATAAGAATCACTGAAAACATGGAAAATGAAAGAACGATGAAAAAGCAATCTGACATAAACCTGTGATCTGTTTTTATTCTAATCTGCTTTCCTATTTTTATTCTAATTGATTTTTTATTCCAATTTTCTTTTCTATTTTAATAGAGTTGACATCACGCAATACCCTATCATCTGTGCAGTGAAAGTTACATATTCATTTGGTATATATACAATTTTTCCTACTACTTCCATTTAACCTTATATGACCACACTCAGTGCTATTTATTAATATATTTGCTTATATCACTGAAAACAGTAATATAGTATTCCTTTGTGTGAACATAACAAAAATTATTTAGCCATTTTTCAATTTTTACATACTTAAAATGTTGCCAGTTTTCACTAAGTTGTGTCTGTAGGGTCATTACAATCCATTTGTAACACTGAGTTGGATAAGTCAGGGTTTTCTTGTTACAGCATTGACTTCTCAAGGGGCTGAATTTCTAAATTACATATAGATCCTTCTAAATGAAAAAATAAAAACGAGGATTACTGCTGGCTCCTATCTGATGAAGTACCTGTTTTTTTCTTCTTTTTAGGGCAAAAAGCAATCCAATGAGGTACAGAAACTAAAAAAGAAAGCACTTGACTTTCCTAATCAATTATCTCTAGTCAAGAAAGGTTCTACTATTTTCTTAACTCTTTAAAGGCAGAAAAATATGCTAAAATCAAATCTATTTCAAAACATCTTAAAGAACTTAACATTATTATAATCCAGTGATTTGCTTCTGTGATTCTAGCTCTCTAAAGTATATAATTTATTTGAAAGATAATATAGCACTCTCAATAAAAGAAGAAAAAGCCAATATTTTTAAACTGTGGTACTTATGTTTTACATATGATTTTGAATAAATAGAATTTAAATATGTTCAGTCTTTAATCTGATCTTAAATCCACTAATACCAAAAGTTGTTTAAGGTAAAACATTGATAAAGTACCAGATATATTTTTCTGTAGGCAGAACAATATTATTTTTGAAATATCTTTTTCTTGTGGAGTCTCCCCTTCCTTTTATTTCCATCAGATGGTTTATACAGTATTGAGTGCCAGGGGAAAGAATGATGACATGTTAAAAGAAGTAGTTGCTTGGTAGTCTCTGGATCTGTGTTTTCCCAAACCTGAACCCATTAAAGAAACTATTTGCAGCATGATATAGGGGGAACTCTCAGGTAGCAGAACATTAAAACTTAAGAACAAAAAACAATTTTCTTTGTGATTATAAAAAGATTTCTTAGGCTCAGATGATGAAAGAAATTGAAGAAATTTATGGAGAACAGTGAAAAGAGATGGGGGAAGGGAGGCCCTGAATTATATTTTCTACGCAAACCTAAATAGGGAGGCGTGAAGAAGTCCTTCCCCAGAGAAGCTGTGGGAGTTGAGAACAAGACCCAGAGTCAATGGAGTCACTGCATAGGTATACAGAACCACTAGGTGTCTGGCAGAGTTTTACATGCCCCAGAATTACACCTACAGGATAGAAACAATTCTGTGACTTTTTCATGGCTTCCTAAAACTAACAGAACCATGGAAATATGAAAAGAACTGGCTCACTAAAATGTGTGGACTAAGACCAAGGACAAGATGATTTTTCGATATTTACCTTATGGACATATGACTCGATTACCATATAGGTAATAATTATCACATCCCTGCCATGACTCTTTATAAACCCATTGCATCTTGTACATAGTGGGAGCGATCATAGGGGGATTCCAAATTGACTCAGATTAAGTTGTCACCAACTTAAAAGATGGGGCTCAAAACAGAACTTGATTTTGGTTACAAATAAATAACTGACTTGAACTTGTTATTTGCACACCTGAGATTGTTGACTGTAATTCAGAACTACTACAAATAGAAAAGACTTTGCCCTCTATCGTGTCTTTAAGAGAGACTTTATTTTGCATAATAATGTATGATCTGTTTGCATGATTGGTGTTATTATTGATTAAATATGTTATCTCCCCAGATGACATCTAAGTGTGATTATGCTCCCTGAGAAACATCATTAAACATTGATAGAATTAATTATATCACATCAATGGGGAAAAAGTTATTAGGAAAGCACATCATGGTATAATAAGCAAATAAAATCACCACCAAATTCATACATACCCATAACAATAAAGCAAAGGATCAAATGAAGAATGAGTTATTTCTAAGTTTTTCAAAATTGATAATCATTTATTTCTTGCTTACTAATTTTAGAATAAGCTAGTACTTGCTAGTAGGCCAGAAGTATGGGTAATTTGGGTAAATTCTGCAAAAAGTAGTCAATTATATATGTTTCATTTAATTATTCAATAAACATTTATGAACAATACTACTCATAAAAAAATAATTATGAACAATAATGTTCTAGAACTCTTACTACCCAATCGGGATAAAATGTGAATTAGATGTGCACTTTTCACTCAGATAACTGTGTATCTCTGTATCTTCATATGTATATCTATCTATCTTTCAATCTACCATCTACATGTATTGTTACCATACCACTGAAATATTATGCATTTATGTATTAATATATATACATTTATAGTACAAAATTTTTATCTTCAGACTTATATAATTTTAAAATTTGTCATAAAACACTGAAGTTAACAGCAACAATTTAAAATTGAATATCATAAATTAGCTATAGTGGCTTATATATATAACTTATTAACTCAAATTTTTTTTATAATGTACATTATTATAGCCTTATTATCCCTTTCTATTCTTAGCCTCACATTTCTGATAAACGTAAGTAAAAAGTGCACATTTGTTATTTTAGAAATTTACTATCTATGACTATTTTCTTTTAAGAACCTGGTTTGATGGCATCATGGTCAAGTTAATTTCACATTGATAAATTATTGACTAGCAATTTATTCAGATGTTTGGGGGCCACCATTCCTTCTTACTGGCGGTCAGCAACCACGCAAATTAAAGTCTTTGCTTATGGCTACCACAATGTTTTTATAATATTTTTAGATACAGTTTTTATTGGGAATTTGTTTTAAAGATTTTATTTATTTATCTGAGAGAGAGAGTGAGAGAGCACAAGCAGGGGGAGGGGCAGAAAGAGTGGGAGAAGCAGGCTCCCTGCTGAGCAAGGACCCTCCAATGTGGGGCTCGATCCCAGGACCCTGGGATCATGACCCGAGCCAAAGGCAGATGCTTAACCAACTGAGCCACTCAGGCGCCCCTTTATTGGGAATTTTTATCTTTTTTTTTAAAGATTTTATTTATTCATAAGAGACAGAGAGAGAGAGAGGCAGAGGAAGAAGCAGGCTCCCCGCTGAGCAGGGAGCCCCATGCGGGACTTGATCCCAGGACCCTGGGACCATGACCTGAGCCGAAGGCAGACGCTTAACCATCTGAGCCACCCAGGCGCCCTATTGGGAATTTTTAAAGTTACTTTTCAAAGACATAAACTAGAATAAGAGATACCGGCAAATTCTAAACATTGTAGGATCATGTGGTGATTTTAGAATCTTCCTTTGTAGTATATTTTAGCCTTATTCAGAGAAAACACTATTCATTGTCAAAACGAATGATCAATCAACTGCACTGCACCATTATTGGGCTGGCTGGTAACAACCCCTTGTCTTCCTTCCCAGGGGAGCAATTCATAAAGCAAATGTGAAAATGTTCTCCCTCCCAGCACTTGCTTAGGTTAGTTTCACAGAGCAATCCTTTCAGGCCTCTGCCCTCCATATACATATTGATATGTTCAACTGCTTTCTGGCATTATTCTGTACAGTTCTGCAAACTGCATTTTCCATGAAAGCCTATGACTGGTAAGAGATAGGACTGTCGAATCCAGGAACTCCGGCATCTCCTGCCCACATCAGAAAACATTTTAAGAAAGATTCTGCATCTTCATCTCAACAAAATCACTGCACGGTCTCTTTTTCTCATAAACATAATGGCAATTACTACTGAAAAGAACGATCTTCTTGTTTCTATTTGCCTGAATGCTTAACACTGCAAACTGATTAATCACCTAGGTTGGCCCCAGACCATCAGAGCTATGTGTCTTAATATCTGTGACCTTCTTTCCATAGACAGCCACAAAGAAAGACAGGCTCTTCCTCCTTGTGTCTCTCCATGATAATAAAGCCTCAGCCCTGGAGGGGGAGAAAGATAAATGGCCACTGTCCATGCACCTGCTGCTCTCCACAATTAATACCAAATAAAACAGTAGTTAGCGGAGACGAGAAAGCAGCCAAGTCTTCAAAGAGTCTACTATAGTGCTCTGAAATAAAGAACATATCTCCCAAGTATTTTAAAGTCTTCATACTTGGCATCACACCTGAATGCCTTATAACACTTCCCATAAAGATCGATGCCTTTCATTTTGTCAATTCAGAAATGACACGGACATCCATATGATTGTCACTCTTTTACAGGAGATTCACAAAGGAAATGCTTTAGAAATGATCTGAAAATTCCAAAATTTCCTGAAGCAGGACAGGAATTATCTAGTAATCAATGCATCTATACCTTGTGGGTGTGTGTGTGTGGGGGGGGGGACTTACATGATTAAATATACCTAACCTTAATGATAAATCTGGTAATCAAGAAATGTGCTTAGTATTAGTTCTATAATACACAGTCATACATTTAAAATCACTGAAGTTTGTATGTGATATTAACTTACAAGGTGAAATTCTAACTGCATATTATTTAAAATATATAATTTTCCCCCTTCACTACATTGTAACTTTAGATAATCAAGTATGTTCCATGTGACTAAATCTCAATAGAGAACTGTTGACATTTGGTTAAGTTTATTCACATATCTTACTCAAAAACACAATTTACATAAAGAGATATAGTAAATGCAATATATTTCTGTAAAATCTAAAAAAAAGTGACAGATGTACCACTGTCTACCATAAAGATATTCTTAATTACAGAATATTTTACTGCTCTTAGTCTACCACATAAGTTACACGTGATGATATTAGCTGAATTGCTTTGTTTCAGAAGCAGGAGTAGATCGAGAATGAGGAATGACTATGCAGTTTTTCATAAAGCTCTGAATTTGAATTCCAGTTTTGACACCTATTAGTAGTTTTGTTTGGAGTAATTATTTTACCACTCTAACCATCTCTTTTTTTCACAGAAAAAAATGGTGAAAATAATTCACTTAGCAGTAAAATGAGATTTAAGAAACTAAATATAATAGACTATGTCTTGTTGTAATGAGAAAAAAAATTAAAAAGAAAAAAAATGGATTAAGACAGCAAAGCTAGTTGGCTGATGCAATAATAAGTCACTAACTCAGGAAGTGGAGGTTGAAGTGAGGTCATTCAAATTACAGAAAAAGATTAAATGATAAAATTTTTAAATGACTGGAAACTGTCTTACTGTAAGACATAATTTAAACAATAATCTTAGATTTGATGTAAAACTTAAGATATACTCAAAGTCTCAAAGTACAGCAAACTATTTTTTAAGTATCACTCATCATTCAACAACTATGTATTAAGTAATAGGCACTAGGTAGTATGACAGTGAATAAAGAGACAATTTCTACCTTCAGGAGACTTACAATGTAGCAAGGGAGACAGATGCTGAAGAGATATTGACAACTTTAATTATTAATTAAAATTGCAAATAATGTTAGCAAGAAGTCTCTGTGTTTTGAAAAGGGATATGCAACTTGGAGTAAGACGTTTTCCCTAAGGAAGTGACATATGAGTTAGAAATTAGGTAGTGAACAGAGTAAGTGGTTACACTGGGAAATCAGCATTCGTGGATGGAAGTGATTATGTGTGAGAGACTGAGGCCCCGGGGCACAGAGCCTTATAAATTGTATAAAGGATTTTAAACAGAGTATCAAGAGCAGTTAAGAGGCCACCAAGAGGGCTGAGCCAGCAGATGACTTGATCCAATATCTGCTTCCAAAATACCATTCTGTGTAGGACACGGATTAGAGAAAGGACATGGATGAGAGACCAGACTGCAGTAGTCCAGATGAGAAATGGAGCGTTAGGTTTTAGGAGAGGAAAAAGAAGTAGAAGAGCGATCTAAGAAAAGTTAGAAAGTACAACTGATGTAACTTAGAATTTGAGTGAATGTGGGCATCAAGGAAGGAAGTGTAAAGATTACTCCCTATTATCGGCTCAAATTTCTGAGTGGATTGCTGTGTCATCTACTAAGCAAAAACAGGGAGAAGAAGATATTTGGATATCCTATATTTTAAAGGCAGCCTTTAAGATATCAAGTGATGATGCTGAGGTAACTGGATATATAGGCTCTGAAGCTGAGAAGAGATGATACAGAGATAGACGTTTGGAAGTTACAGTGAATATATGATATTTTAAGCTTATGGAAATTCACGAACTCCAAGGGAAAGGATGGATGGTGAGAAGGCACGGGGAGCTACGGCCAAGCCCTGAAGCTGTGTAACACCTGGAAGTTAGGTTGGAGCCAACTGTCTAACACGGATGCCTCAGAAGGAGTGAGCAAAAGCATGGATGGAACAGGGGAAGAAATGTGTGGTACCACAGAAACCAACAAGAGAGCGAAGAAGGAGCAGTCCTTTGCCCTGGATGGACTGATAGTGCAAATAAGTTGGGTGTCCAGGTACAGACTGAAATTCATTAGAGATATTAGCAAGAACTAACAGTCTAGGTAAATTCATATATGAAAGCTCTGGATTGGAGTGTGTGTCATGAAATGGCTGGGACAGGAGGAAATGCAACCGTAAAATATAAATAAATCTTCAGAAAAGTTTAGCTGTGAAAGAGTAGGTGGTAATAAATCAATTGCATGAAATGAATATAATGTCAAGAGAGAAGCAATATCACACACTTTTCATGGCAACAGATGGCCTGGGTTTGGACACTGGCTATCCTACTTCCTGGTTCTGTGGTCTTAGATAAGTTACTTAATCTTTCTATGCCTCAACTCCTTCATCTCAAAATTGGTGACAATAATTACCTCACTACACTTTGGGAAAAAAATAATTGACATATGTAGAGTACTTAGAACCAGGCCTGGTATACAATACACACTGTATTTGCTATTTGTTCAACATATAAAAATCTTCAGTATGTTCAAATGTCAATTGGAAGAACACAAAATAGAAAAAAAAAAGTGAAATATATTTATCTTTAGGGGGAGAGATTATGAATCATTCTAATCATCCTATTTTTGCTTAAGAGTACCTCTGAAACAAATAATACATTATACGTTAAAAAAAAAAAAAGAAGAAGATAGCAGGAAGGCAAAAATGAAGGGGGGGGAATTGGAGTGGGAGACGAACCATGAGAGACTATGGACTCCGAGAAACAAACTGAGGGTTCTAGAGGGGAGGGGGGTGGGAGGATGGGTTAGCCTGGTGATGGGTATTAAAGAGGGCACGTATTGAATGGAGCACTGGGTGTTATACGCAAACAATGAATCATGGAACACTACACCAAAAACTAATGATGTAATGTATGGTGATTAACATAACATAAAAAAAAAAAAAAAAGTAAATCCTATTTTTATGATGAGCATTTTATCACTTTCATAATAAATACTAAATATTACTTTATTTATTTTTATTTTTTTATTTATTTGACAGAGAGAGACACAGCGAGAGAGGGAACACAAGTAGAGGGAGTGGGAGAGGGAGAAGCAGGCCCCCCATGGAGCAGGGAGCCCGATGCAGGGCTCAATCCCAGGACCCTGGGATTATGACCCGAGCCGAAGGCAGACGTTTAATGACTGAGCCACCCAGGTGCCCCTAAATATTACTTTAGAAGAAGACGAACAATGTCATGAAAATTATGCCTACTATGTTGGGAAAAGAATAACAACAATAATGAGAACTAGTATTATTATGACCTGATTTTGTTGAAAATCATTTATATACTAAATCACACATATATAGATATATATATGTATACTAAATCATATATTTCCACCAAAAAATATTTATCAAAATATTGATAGTAGCTAATTATGAGTGATAGGGTTTAGAGTATTTCAATTTTATTTTCTGTGCTCTAGCGCATTTTCTAAATTTTCTACAATTAACACTAATATTATTTTTGGAAATGAAGAATGCTGTTTAAAAAATTAAAAACATTTTTCTCTGGAGCCTGAAAGTCTACAAATTAGAGCTTGATCAGAACCCAAAGCTACTTAGTAGATACTGAAGTACTGAACCCATCAATCTTGGCCACTGTGTCAGCACTAGCCTCTTGTATCCAAATCCCTGAGGTTGAAGGAAAACCTTGTTAGCTACATACTGCTGTCCACGCAATCTTCATAAAATGCAAATCTGGGTACAGCTAACTCCTACAGGGACTCACCTTGCTTATGAATAGAATAGTCCATTTGTAAGTCCCTCCAGACACATTCAGAAGTAGAAGATTCACTGAATACACTTTCTTACCCCTGGCTTAATGTTTTTCACATGGTTTATTAGTCAGAGGCCCTTCCGTTCCTTTTTCACCTAGTCAAGTTTTGCCTCTCCTTGAAAGCACTGTTTTGGCAGCTAGTGCTCCCAAAGCACACTACAGTGATGCCATTCTATAATGATTTTCTCTTTGTGTAGATCGTCTCTAGACTCACAGCCACTTGGATGCAAGGATAAGTACACATGCATACACACACGCACCAGAGCACAATTTCTCGATCTGAGCATGTAGCTCAATATAGTCTGCTAAGTGAGCTAAGTAAATGTGAAGTGGATGCGTATGGGTGCAGAGTGGACCTAAAGATGCTAAACACTCTGAAAATTTTGTTAAGTTTCAACCTTCCCAAAGAAGTGTTAAAAAAGAACAGTCCAAAACTTTTTTCATATGTCCAAGAAAGAAACTAGGATGAGTTTTAAATAAAAGGACTTAGACAGGAAAGACCAGACTTGAGAATATAAGTTGGAATCATAGCCCGAACACATATGGGTCATCACTGCACTTCAATGGATGATTACACCTGAGCCTTCAATGAAAAGAGCTGTCTCACTAGCAACACTCAAGACTAAATCAGGACCTAAGAGTAAACCGGCTGATCTGGCCATGGTGCAGGTAAACAGCACAGCAACCATCTCTCAGGAAAAGCGATTACAGGCGATCTCCGAAGAGTACAAGGTCAAATTCTGCTGGACCCACTCCAGACTGAATATAAAGTGATTCGTTGGTGGCTTATCTGCTTGTGTCAGATCATTTTCTCACTAATGCAAAGATTATTACAACCATCATACTCTATCATGTTCAGAAAAAAAAAACAGTGAAAAAATATATCCTTTTGTCTTTCTTTTTATGACTGGCATTCTTCGTATCTTGAATAATTCTTTTAACAAGGCTGACTGTAACGCATACTAGCCAATCACTAACTACAATTATTAAGTATAAAAGAAATTCTTCCTCTTCACCCCCAAGAACTCTATAAATTACTATAAGTAGAGTTGTAAAAACAACGCAAAACAAAAATTTTCATGGTACAAACATATAAACCACAGAGAAAGTTTATAAAGATCACACTTATAAATCAGGCAGATGCCCTGTCGTCGTATCAGTCACTTGCACGAGATTTCTCCCCATTTCTGGTGAAACTGGTCAAGAGACCTGGCAGGAAAGTGTGGTTAGCAGAACCAGTTTAAACTCATTCTAGTCTGTTACTTAGATTGTAAGTACATGCAGAGGCTTGGATTTATGTATGTATTTGTAGATCTGTTATATTCCAAAGGGACACAACATAGGTAAATCACAATGTGATAAAAACTGAACAATTAACACAGGACAAAACACAGAAATGAAAAAGTGAATGGGGAAGGGAAAGGAATGGAAAACAATAAATACAAGTTGAATAGTCACAGGGGTTAAGCATAAAACATTTGCCTGATCTTTCTAAAAGTCAAGACGGAGAGAACGGATTGGCTTGTTAAAGTCGTAGGGGGAAAATAACAATAAAAATTAGCTGACATGTACTGCATACTTACTATGATTACGTTTAGCATAAATACTTCATATGCATTTATTCAACAATCACAAATGTAGACAGTCCCCAACTTACAGTGGTTTGACTTACGATTTTTCAACTACGGTGGTGTGAAAATGATACACATTCAGTAGACACTCTACTTTGAATTTTGACCTTTTCTCAGGCTAGTGATAGGTGGTACAATACTCTCTTAATGCCGGGCACTGGCAGTGAGCGCGAGCTCTCAGTCAGCCACGTGATCATGAGGTCAGCAACTGAGACGCTCACTACCTTTCTGTACCCATACAATCATCCTATTTTTCACTTTAAGTACAATGTTCAATAAATTACATGGGATATTCAACCCTTTACTATAAAATGGGCTTTGTGTTAGACAATTTGCCCAACTGTAGGCTCCTGTCTTTTGAGCACATTTAAGGTAGGCTTGTCTAAGCTATGATGTTCGGGTAAGTTAGGTGTATTAAATGCATTCTTTTTTTTTTTTTTTTTGTTTTGAGCTCCTTTTTTTTTATTTAAATTTTTTATTGTTATGTTAATCCCCAACATTACATCATTAGTTTTAGATATAGTGTTCCATGATTCATTGTTTGTGCATAACACCCAGTGCCCCATGCAGAACGTGCCCTCCTCAATACCCATCACCAGGCTAACCCATCCTCCCAACCCCCTCCCCTCTAGAACCCTCAGTTTGTTTTTCAGAGTCCATTGTCTCTCATGGTTCTTCTCCCCCTCCGATTTCCCCCCCTTCATTCTTCCCCTCCTGCTACATTCTTCTTCTTCTTTTTTTCTTTCTTAACATATATTGCTATTAAATGCATTCTTAACTTATGCTATCTTCAACTTACAATGCGTTTATCAGGACATAATCCCATAGTAAGTCAAGGCAGATCTGTAATTCCTTTTTGCAAATGAGATAATTAATTTGAGTGAATTGCTTGAATGATCATATTCTCAGTCCAGAAATCTCTATTAGAGTTCTCCAAAGAAACAATGAGAATCAACAGGATGTGTGTGTGTCACATGTATGTATGTATGCATGTATGTACGTATGTGTGTATGTATGTGGGGGAGGAAGAGTGAAAGAGTAAGAAAGAGAGAGAGAGAGGGAGGGAGGTTTATTTTAAAGAATTGGATCACACCACTATGAGGGCTGGGAGGTTTGAAATCTGCAGGCTAGAGACCCAGGGAAGAAGAGCTGATGTTGTCGTTTGAGCCCACAGTGGTCTAAAAGAGAATTCCCGCTTTCTTGGGAAACTGCAGTCTCTTTCTCTGAGGGTCTTGAACGGACTGGATGCAGCTCACCTACATTATGTAGAGTAAGTTGCTTTACTTCGAACCTACTGATTTTAATGTTAATCTCATCTAAAAATTACATTCACAGTAATATCTAGACCAGTGCTTGACCAAATATTTTGATATTGTGGCCTAGCCAAGCCAAGATATAAAATTAATTATCACCTATGGTTAGTATGATTTCAAAGCCCCTGGAACTTGTACTGTCTCATGCTATAAAATATTCTTTTACTAACTTTCCATAAGTACCCGTCTCAAGGCATCCACCAATATAATGATGCAGGATCAAGCAGGTTGATTTCCTTGAGAGGGGTGATATATATACTCAGTGGAAAAAACAGGGGAGCAAGGCTGTTAGCTGCATAGGCACTGGATTCAGACAGATCTTGATTTCAAATTCTAGTCTCTACTGTGTTCTGTGTGAGCTTGAGCAACTTGTTTAACTCCCCTCTCGGTTTCTTCATCTGTAAAATGATACATAACACCTAATTCACAGAATTTGCAGAAGTAAGCCACAGAATTAAAACACCTAATTCATAGAATTCGCAGCATTATGTGTAGTAATCATAATACGGGTCTTAATAAAGACCTAGAACAATAAATGTCACTTTTTCTTAATACTAATTCTTATATTATTATTATTTATTAATGGAATAACAAGGAGGCTTTACTTCTGTTACAACAAAACAAAACAAAACAAAACAAAACTTGTGGAACAGTGGGCAAACACACACTTTCCCTGACTTTCTGTTATAGTTATAAAAGGAAAACAACCAATCAAATGGTACTTAAAATGAGTTAGAGAAAAATAAGAAAGAAACAAAAGGAAACAAAAGGATCAAGCAAACAAACAAAACAGAGTCTTGAAGAGTGATCCACTGGTCCATGAATGGTATCAGCCCCATTTATTTTCCAGTCTCCAGCATAACGAGAACAAAATGTAAAAGTTAGTGTCTCATAAAGTCAAACATTTTTAATGAAAGAATACTACTTTCTTTTTTTTTTTTTTTTTTTTTTTTTTTTAAAGATTTTTTTTTATTTATTTATTTGAGAGAGAGAATGAGAGACAGAGAGCACGAGAGGGAAGAGGGCAGAGGGAGAAGCAGACCCCCTGCTGAGCAGGGAGCCCGATGTGGGACTCGATCCCAGGACTCCAGGATCATGACCTGAGCCGAAGGCAGTTGCTTAACCAACTGAGCCACCCAGGCGCCCCAAGAATACTACTTTCTTTTGAGATTATGTCCTTCCTGCATTTTCCCCTACATTTTTGATGTTAACAATATCCATAACATCTTAAAATAGTGATAATAGTATTTAGTACAGCTTTTTCCCCCTTTGTCCTTTTTTTTTTTTCTACGACTTCAGGCGACAAAATAAAAGTCTGACAAACTTAACTTCAGACACATTATTTTCCCTTTAATTTTAATATTGTGTGAATTTGTAAAGTCTGAAAACCATGGCCCTAAGGTATGTCAGTCGAGTTTTAGGTAAGATGATTCTGAGATGTGTGACTGCACAAAGAGAAATAATCAGAACCCAAGATATTCCTGCCATGGAAAAGAAGTAATGCCAATTATCTGAAGGAATATCTATGTATGCCAGTGTGAAAAAATAATCTCTAGCATATTCAGAAAACCTTCGTGACTAATTCACACTCTCTGTTACATAACTGAATGCATTAGCAGGTGTGTCTGATTAAAAAAAAAAAAAAAGTCAAGCCTGTACTGAGGCTCTTCCTTCACTCTCAAATTGAAAAACAATGTTGGGGACCGAATCAGACATCTACTACTGAGTTTCAAGCCTCCCCAAAATTAGCGGCTCAGAAAACAACCATTTGTATTTCTCATGATCCTGTGTGTTGGCAGGGGCCCCTCCTGTGGCTTCTGCTCGGTCGGGGAGTCGACTGGGACGGGCAGAACCAAGCCTCATGCACGTGCCTGCCACATGGTGCCAGCTCATGGCTGGGCCCTTCTCTCCTCATTAACTTCCATTCCGGCCTCCGCCAGCAGCCTCAGTAACTGCATCTATAAAGTAAGTCACCTAGGCCGAGTGACTGCGAAGAGGCTAGGATTCTGAGCTATGTGACTCATGGGGGCATGTTCTCGCAACATTCTCCCATGGGGACTCTATGTCCAGGTCCCCTATGTTACCCCGAGTTTTCAATACAAGTGTCTTGGAAAACATTGTCAAGGATCTTGGCAAAATAAGCCAGACAGAGAAAGACAAATACTGTATGATTTCACTTCTATGTGGAATCTAAAAAACAAAACGAATGAATAAACAAACATAATACTTGATATTAACTGTAGAAAATGCAGATGATGAGGGCTGATGCCAACATCAACTAGCAATTTTAGATGGAAAATAGCTACTGCTTTATAATTTTGTCTATTCAATTATAAATTGGATCAGATTTACAGTGGAATGCAAAGTTTAAGAGGTATTAATGAGTTAATAGCATGAATAGAAATTAAAAACCTTAAACCTATAGAATGTACTACTTAACAAAATTAGAATTATGTCTTTTAAATATAATAATAAAACTAAAAGTAGCAATAAAAATGGCAATTAAAGACGTATCACATAACCTGGTAAAGTTAAGAGATATTTTTAAGGCTTACTTTCCAAATTTTTTTTTTGAAAAAAGATTGATTTTTATGGATTTGAGATTTACAGACGCATTAGATGGAAACGTAGTGTAGCAACAAGTTAAAATATTTACAGTTCCTTTTCCTACAAGTGCTGTTTCATAAAATATGCTGCACAGCAAAACAATAATTAATTTTCTCATTGGACCCTGAAAACATAATAAGATATAAACAGAGAAAGCATTATTTTTATTCAGCTTGTTGAGAATCCTCATCCTTATCATTTCAATTAGGTAAGAATAGTACCGTATAGATGAATTTTATAGTGTGGAGAAGGAGAAATTGGATGAATCACACTTTAAAGATGGATGTTTCTACCAGACTTACAAATAGTCTCATAATGTTTATAAAACCATAAGCAGCCTCCTTGTCTTCCCCACTTGTTTTTACCATACAAAGTCTTTTCAAGCCTTTCCTCAACTCTCAACTACTCATTAATGATCACCTATTGAAAACTGCCCTCTCCCCCATTCCTTAGCCCTCACAACCCCCCTTATGCTGGTAGGCTTTTTATTTTTTCCTTGCCACTTGCCATATTCTAACATGTTATATTTTCCTTATTTATTAATTTATTGATTGTCTACTGCCCTAGGCTGTAAGCTTCACAAGAACAAGGAATTTTTTGTCTATTTTGTTTGCAGGTGTATCCCAAGATCCTTGACTACTGTCTGTCAAATAGCAGGGCCTCAATAAATATTTGTTGAAATAATTATGTTCGTTCAACTGAGATATGCGTCTCTTTCTTAGGAACTTAGGAATGGGGGAAGTGAAAAACAATCAAGGCATATGAACAAGAAATTCTTAAAGGGAGAAAGTAAATGTTGCAAAAATAAATATCAGTGAAAAAGCACTCTGAAAATTATACAGTAGGGCAATACATGGTGTTGGCAATGAGTTAGGGAGACAACTAAATATATTGCTGAGAGCTGTGTAAATTCGTACCACATTTGTGGGCTAGTTTGCTCACGTGTCCAAGTTACTGTCACAGTGTAAACTTAATGTACTGGAAGAACTTACGGCCAAAGAGCTGCTCCAGGTATGGAAGGAACAGGTTACTTCACTAGCTGACAACCATAAATATGCCCTTGCTGCAGACATAGATGAAACTGTATACACATCAACAAGAGACATCTATTTACTATAATGAGAAAGGAAGGAAGTTTGTTAACATCCTGATGTGCTTTTGGTATTTAACTAGTGTTAACACCCCCAGTGAAACTCTAAATGCTCCGCCAGCGTATTCCAGGTTAGGTTGTGGGATCAGAATGTGGAAACTAAACAAGTTCTTAGGGCAAGCAATGAATTTCAGAGGGAGTTTACAAAAGGAGTAAGGCCTCACTGGACCATTACATGGACTGAACATTCAGGTTATTAGAATGATCTTTCTTGGAAAAATGAGCTTATTGGATTTCCGGCAATTATTATGAAAAATTAAGGGAAAAAAATTTGGATCAGTGGATCTTCACTTAGTCAAGTCCGTGGATTACTTCTGTATTACTTGGAAATATTCCTTGTAGTATACTAGCATGATACAATAAAGCATTTTCCACAGGAAAAAAAAAATGGAAAATTTTGAAAAATGGATGGTATTATCCTTTTTTTTTTTTTTTTTTTTTGCTGTGAAAACAAAAACAGCAAGAAATTTCTCAGAATAGGGGAATGCCTTGGGGAATCACATCTATGGAGAGAAATTACTATGTAGCAATTTAAAAATAAGATCACCTTTTATTATCAGCAAGTGGAAAAAAAGAGGTAAGAAAATATATGTATCTTAAAATATTTACTGAGAGAGATCACTTAGAGTAGAATTTACACATATGGGTCTGTGGATTCAGACTGCCTGGGTTTGAATCTCTTTTCTACCACTTACGCTATACAAACAATGGCAAATTACTTAACTTTGTCATACGTCTGTAAGCTTTAGTCAATACATCTGTAAAATGAGGACATGTATCTACTTTAGAGTCATAATTAGGATTATGTGATTAAGTCCATGTAAAGCAAGCAGGACAGTGTCTAGCTCATTGATACGTTCAATAAACATTAGTTGCTCTTGTTACTGTTGTTGATAAATACACACAGATAGAGCTAGATATACACTCAAAATAAAATGGCATAAAGGTAAAAGGATAAAAAAAATCATATACCAAGCAAAAATCAAACAGGTGCCAGTGAAGCTACAGCAGTACAGACTTTAAAAACAAACTCATTGTGGATAAAGTTGGACATCATACATACTAACATAAGAGAAAGCTTGTTTGAAGAAATAACAATTTAAATTTACATGCAGCTCATAAGAGAGACTCAAAATGTACACAGCAAAACTTCAAAGCACTGAGATGAGAAAATCCACAATCATGGGGAAGGAATTATAACTAATTTCTCAGTTACTGATTGCTCAGGCTGACCAAAGAATTAGTAAAACTGAACGAGTGTGATCTGATGGTCATATATATGAAACTGTACTCAATAACCGGAAAATTAATATTCTTTAAAAGCAGAATGGGTCATTGATAACCTGTCAAGATACAAGGCAAATATCAATAAACTAACATCATGCAATGCTGTTATCTGACCATAATACAGTAAAATTCAAAATTAAGAAAACACATTATACGGGTCTATATATTAAAAAAATAGCATACACATCATGCACAAACACACATACACACAAAAGACATTTCATAGATAACACCAAGATATATGTCTTTTTTTTTTAAAGAGTTATTTTATTTTAGAGAGAGAGAACATGCATGTGCATGTGCATGTGAGGGGAGAGGGGCAGAGGGAGAGAGAGAATCCCAAGCAGACTCCCCACTGAGCACGGAGCCCCAGTGGAGGGCTCCATCTCATGACCCTGAGATCATGACTTGAGCCAAATTAAGATTCCGACGCTCAACCAATGGAGCCACCCAGGAACCCCATATATGCGACATTTTTGTACTATGTGTGTGACTCATCTCCAAAGAACATAGAGTAAAATGTTAACATCTACCTAGTTTTAGTGGTTTTTCTTATAGAATTGCTGAACTTTTATTACTTGTTGCTTTCTTTTTTCCCTATCAAGAAAGAGAAGGGAGGAAGAGAAATCAATGAGATTTAATTATTTAAAAGGAGGTAAAAAATATGGCCCCTAAAATGTATATATATGATGATGATTAGTGTAAATACAGAATGCTGCCTTAAAAAGTGACTTTTCACTAGAAGCATTCAATCAGAACCTAGATGGCTGCTGATCTGTCATCTAAAACAGGTTCCTACATTCACTAAGGAAATGGATTAGCTAGTACTTTAAATCTTTTAAGATTTTTACATCTCAAAATCTAATTTGCGGGGCGAGGGCAGGCTATAGTTTCTTGAGATATTTGTGTAAAGACTAAAAAAAAAAAAAGTTCATCTCTGTACCCATTTCTACATCCAGAAATATCCCATAGAGAAAAATCACCTTTATCCTAATTCATTTTAACTTATTTTTAAAAAGCCTTTTTAGTGGGTACTACAAAAGATATTTTAAAAGTTCTAAATATAAGAAGTTCACTGGTTCCTCTTGCCTCCATACTTAGCTCCCTGACTAGTAAGTAACTGATCAACCAGAGACCTAGAATATGATATAATATGTGAATATTTTCAGAGATACAAACTATACTAGCACCAAAGGAACCCATTGGCACAATGTTTAATATAAAGATAGAAAATAATTATTTGAACAAATCATTTCGGTACTGTGAAATTAACATCTGAGAATAGTGACAGCCTGAAGTCATTGTGTTTTCTCTGTAATTTGTGAGCGGGTTATTTAGCCCATCTGTGCCAAAGATTTCCAATTTCTATTTAATTATGAATTCTATAAACTTTAGATAAATGGTTTAAGTGCAATGGAAAAGAGTTAATAGCTTGCTTTTCAAAGAGCATTTTTCATTCTATCACCTGAAAGCACATAATAAAATCGTTTTCCAATTTCTATACTATGCTGAGAGATTAATTAATACAATAGTCAATAATGTACAAAGAATAGAAGGCTTTTATCAAATTGAATGGCTTCTCAGTAGAAGCAACTACATGTGGCACTGAAATAACATAAATTCAAAATAAATACTTATTTCTTAGGTAAAGATTTTATTGCATTAGAAAAATTTAGATAAGAGTTTCTTTATTCTAGGAAAAGAAAAATACTATTGGGTTCTATGTGGATTACCTAAACAAGATGTTTTAAAGCATTTCTATAAGTCAATCAGAGAAAGACAATTATCATGTGGTTTTACTCATATGTGGACTATAAGAAATAGAGCAGAGGATCATAGGGGAAGGGAGGGAAAACTGAATGGGAAGAAATCAGAGAGGGAGACAAACCATGAGAGACTCTTGACTCTGGGAAACAAACCGAGGGTTACGGAAAGGGAAGTGAGTGGGGGATGGGGTAACAGGGTGATGGGCATTGAGGAGGGCACATGATGGGATGAGCACTGGGTATTATACACAACAAATGAATCATTGAACATTATACCAAAAACTAATGATGTACTATATGTTGGCTAATTGGATTTAAATAAAAATTAAAAAAAGAAAAAATATATATATTCAATTTAAAAAATAAAAGCATTTCTAAGTATTTAACTAGAATCGCAAAGTCTTAAGGTTAGAATGTAATTTAAGAATCATGTACTAAGTATTATCTAAGTACACAATTAAAATATTTTTTAAAAGTCCATCAATTTGTAATATGACAAGTCCTGAACACCAATATATATATATGTATTTTTTTAACACAGCTGGATTCTGGATTCATTCTCTCTGTTGAGCAAATTAGCTGGTCTCTCTGCGCTTCAGCTAGCTCCACGTTACACTACGGTATAAAGTCTGCAGCTGCCCACCAAGTTGTTATGGGGCTCAAGTAGTGACCATCACACAAATGTTTGCTTTTTTATTGTGTGTGTTCTTTCCTGCATTCCTTTAAATATCAGTGTTTTCCTAGAATTCCATCCTAGAACCATCTGAAGAGGCACATCCTTCCCTTCTGTTGACTAACAGCTTGATTTCCAAATCCACATTTACAACTCCT
This sequence comes from Phoca vitulina, assembly GCF_004348235.1. Taxonomy (NCBI): domain Eukaryota; kingdom Metazoa; phylum Chordata; class Mammalia; order Carnivora; family Phocidae; genus Phoca; species Phoca vitulina. Next base: position 72,099,021 of record NW_022589707.1, on the reverse strand, counting down.
AACTGACATCCCCAGCTGAATATTCTTTAGGCATCTCAACTCATCATGCTCCCAAGTAAATTATCTTAATCCACATACCCACAACAAGTCCCCCCCACCCCACCTCCGCCAAGTATCTCCAAATTCAAACGCAGTGAATAGCACAAAAATCCAGCCCAGCTGGTTGACAATGCAGTTCTGGGAAAACGGAAAATATCCTCCACTTAGCAACAATATTAATTTGATATTAATATTGTTCTGCCTCCTCGATGTTGATGTATTTGCACCCCCATTACCATTCTTCCTTAGTTCTGAGTCTTGAACTACTGAAATTATTTCTTGTCACCCCACCTCTAGTTTATCACCCACCTGCAGTTCAAACCACCTACCTTTCACATACCGTTATAGGAATATTTCCAAAGCACTAATATTATCATGCCATTCCCTGCCTACGACATATGAATGTCCTTCCTCTATGTAAAGAATAAGTCTCCAAATATTTGGCCCAAGATTCTTTCAAGAATTTGCCCTACATCTGGTCTACCCTCATCTCTCACCACTCTCTCAGTTCACACTGTGCTTTAGACCCACATCAACACTTGCCATACCCTCAAACATACCAAATTATCTCTTTCCAACTTTAATCCTATATGCTCTTCCCTCTAGCTTCATTCCCACTGCCTATATGTATCTGGGAGTCTGAGTACACATATGATCTGTAAAACTATCTCTGATCCTACCCTTAGTTCCACATAGTGAACTGTGATCACTTTTGACCTTGGTTAATATCTTGAGCATAATTCTAATTCTGTTCCTATAAAACTGTGATGTGCTACTCTACTTTTCCTAACTCCCTCAGGAGATAATGAAGAATTTGTCCTAGAGGTCTGATTTTCCAGCACTTATGGATAGTATCTCGCATATTCTGGCTACTCAAGAAGTGTTGGACAAATAAAGAAATGAAAAAAAAGTAGAGATTGCTATGTACATATACTTTAAATAAAAATAAATCACATTTCAGCTTTAAACCTACAACAAAATTTAAATCTTTAAATGTTTCCAGCTATATCTCAGTTTCTATTTTTTGACTACTTTGTTATGCTTCTATTTTTAACTTTTAGTCATTAGTAACTTCCTCCTAGCAGCTTAATTTGCTTTATCACTTTTAGGTTTATCATGTTATTTGATTTATCTTGTCTTCCCAAAATTACTGTGTAAAATTTATCCAATTTAAAAAATATCCTTTACTGTGCTCGCTTCAGCAGCACATATACTAAAAAAATATCCTTTACTTACAAAAATTAACTAGATACATGTTTTATACCCAACTGTGTACTATCTATATTTTACATATTTTCCAAAAAATCTATGGATATTATGCTGTTTTAAATCATCTTACATGATTATTTTTTATTTAAAATTTTGTTTTGTTTGTTTCTTTAATCTGGCACTTGTTAGATACTTGTTGGTTACTTGGATAAACTCTCTAGTGAGGAATTTACACATCCTTCTAAGAACAAAAACACCAGAATTGAAGAGTATTTCAATTACCTACCAATTTTATTATGTGATTTTATTTTGAGGAACTTACTAACATAAAGTCAAGGCAAATACATTCACGAAACAATGTAAAGGTATGATCCTCCTATATTAAAGCTGAAAAAACAAAGTTCAAGAGAATTTAAGAAATATCTTCCAAATTTAGCTTCAAACTACTGACCCACTTCTCTTAAACTTGATTTCCTAAAACCCAACCATGACTAATTCTCATTGCACTTTAAGCCTGATGAGAACCCAAATAACCAACAAATCAAGAACGGTTGATCTATACTTTAAAGATCCCTAGATTAACCTCTCTGTCCCTAGATTAGAGATAAGATTGAAATAAATGTACAATGAAAATTGATCAGTGCATTCATTCAACACCACTGAGCATCTCCTGACTGACGGACACTGCTAGGCACTGAGAATCAGAGGTGAGTATAACATAGTCACTACCTTCAAAAATTCACACTTGACAAACCATGGTTCACTCAAAGGATTATAGGGGCCAGGCAAGAAACACAAACAAGTACAGCAAATCAGATAAGGAAAAACCACCACATCAGCATGATGATACATTTTATGGGTATTTTTAGGACATAATAGGAAGTGGTATGGGCTCTTGTGAACTGGAGAATATGTGTTCTTTATAAGGAGGGAAATTACTACTGGGAACCTACCAATTGTTGCCTTAAGGAAATAGGAGCCCGGAGCTGCCTGATAAGCCAATTTTTAAAGAGAAGACTGAAGTCCAGATTTTCATATGAAATCCTTTAGGGTTCAAAAACTTGTAATCAATTATAACTACTCTAAAAACAAAACAAAACACTGTGGGCACCACTGTCGTACAGCTCATCACCCCCCCCCCCCCCCCACACCCCGTTGACTAGTTCTGGACTGTGGGCCACCAGATCAAAACCTCTAGGTTAAACTCTAGTCATAGATAATAACATAAATCTATTTAGTTATACATATGTTCTTTCGGTGCCCCACCAAAATGAGTTTTATAACTTAGCAGATCCCACTGGAGTTGAGCTAAGGCAAAGAAGGAAAGTCAGCTCCTCACGCTGCCCCAAGAGAGAGAGCGTGACAGGTTTTAAATTAGCATGAGTTCAATGCTCCTTCGTCATCCCACACCTCCCTCCTCTTACTACTATTTAACTTGCTAGTCAGCCTGATTATTTCTCCAGTTTACTGTATATACCTTCCAGATAGGAAATACGAGTAAACATGAATATGTTATTTATAATGAGAATAAAAATTAGTCACCTCTGAAATAGTCTATGATGATAACAGAGTGCATTTTCTGAAGGTGTCTGATAGAAGCTGAGAACTCAAACAGAAATAATGTTTTACCTCCCAATCTGGCAAAATGTATATAAATAAAGTATTTCTCAGTTAAACAGCAAATTCTCCGTGGTATACCACCATGTATTATCACATGATGTCTCAGGAAATCAATATGCCTCTGATAGATTCTGAACCAGAGGCAAATTTTAGGACTGTTTCCTTTTCCTCCTTGATAATGTTCACTTAGCGCTTTGCCTCTTTATAACAAATCAATATAAAAAAAACCTCTTACACTATCTAAAATACTATTATCTTTCATATACATATACCATATGTGTGTGTGTATTCTATTAAAACATGCCTACGATGGACTTAAGGAAATTTGGTAACATTTAAGTCTTGGTTGCTTGAGTAATCACTTATATCCCTGGACCATTCTGTTGTTTAATAGCCTCTTAGTAGTTGTAAATCGCCAAAAGATCTGAAATTCAATCTAACATTGGTTGAGGTAACTGGCTTGACACATACATCTCATCTTAGATTCCTAAGATTAACAGAGTGTTATGTCATTAGACACATAAAGGTAAGTGAGAGGCAGAAAGGAAATGCAGCAGAGAAAGAGCCTTAAAAGGTAATTTTTAAAATAAAAGGCACAAATATGATTGTCACAAAGACATAAAATGAACATGTATCAAGAATTTTAATTAACTTGTTAATTAATGAAGGAATTAACAGATGTTACAACTGGTTCAAAAGAGAACTCAGAGTACCAAACCATATATATTTATATTTGGATAATGATACTGAGATGAATTTACAAACTGATGCCTAACAGCTGGTCATTATCTATGGTGAGAAAACCAATTGCGGTCCACAGGAAACAATGTTTGTTTCTATGGAGAGGAATTTTTTACATTACTCACAGGTTTCGACAACTCCACCTCTACTTCTGTGAAACTGTAAAACAGTCAATCAAAGGCAAGCAAAGGTGGAAATAACTCAGAAAGATCAGCTAGCCCCAAATCCATTAAAATCAATATCTTTTGTGATTTTTCCTTATGGTAATAAGAAACATTTGCTCATTTCAGAATTAGGCCAAACATTAGCCCTAAACATTCAATGGCTACCTTAAACACATCCTCATCTCGATAAAGAGACCAGCTCTAGAAATTTTATTAATAGGACTTCAATTTCTTTATTTGACTTGGTGACAGCTCATGACCTCAGAAAGAATATAAAAGAAATGGAATTTCTAACCAGAAGAGACAAAATCAATCTTCACTAATTAATCTTCACTAATTAATGTAGCTATTTTATGCTTTCCAATAGATTTGGAAGAAGTAAATAAATCAGATATCTGAAATTTTGATTACAGCAGACGACAAAATTGGCAAAGATAAGCTACTGGAGTTTAAAAACAACAAGAAAACTCAGGATATTTGCTCTGAAAAGTATTCTCTATGTGATCATGGACAGCTTAATTTTTAACCTCTATGTGCCCAAGGTTCTTCAGGTAAAGTAGTGATATGATGGCTCTCTCATCGTTGTCAGGATAAACTTACTAATACACGCATCAAAGTCTTGCAAGTGTATCTACAAACGGTGCATCTGTTTACTATTAGGTAAATGACCTTTTTAGATGCTTCCCAGAGCAGAAGCTGGAAGGCTGATGCCAGAGATGTCCATCCAAATAAGGCACATCCCAGCCCCAGAAGATTTCACAATTTTGGGACCCCGGTATTTTGTCTGGGTTCTAATCAATCCAAATTAAAAAAAAAAAAAAAAGTTTTTCAAACTCTCTACATAAAGAGGCAATAGTTGGAAATGAAATTTATGAGACTGCACGCTTCGAGTCTTATAATGGATTTAAAATGGAACATTTGTGTGCATAAACAAACCTGCAAGGCATTTCATGTTTTTGGAAATAGCAGAATAATAATTATTTCAGAATCATTATTAAAAAAACTGTATCAGATATTCATATTATGTTGTTAAACACATAAAAATCTAGCTTTTGGGTTTTGTTGTTGTTCCTGTATCCATTTAGTATAGCAATTCTTATGAAGGTCTGGGTATACCGTCTCATACCACTAGCACCTGCAAAGCAAGAGAAAACAACCAACCCATGGTTTCATGGAGAACAACCAAATATTTATTGAACATCGATTCTGGGTCCAGCTTTATGTTTGGCACAACGAACAAAGGCATGAGTATTAAGATGCCCCTTCTCTTGAGAAACTATCTTGCTACGAAGACAAGAGACACACATGAGACAGATAATAAAACAAGTCAACAAGTCAACAAATGCCAGAATGAGTGGTATAAACAGATCAAGCCACACCCAAGAAAGGTCTTCATTTAAATATCTGGCCTAATCTACTGCCAAATCCAGCAGAAATACTTATCAGTTGCCAGGAATTTATAAGAATGAGTAACTATGCATTTGTACATATGCATTAAATAAAGGACAGAGGATAAAAATAAGCTCCCCTCAAGAATGTGGAAGTAAGTCTGCCTGCTGAGGTTTAACTATAAAATAGGTACGTAATGGATCAATGAATATATTTCTGTGAAGCTCTCAGAGCAAAAATGCCTGAAAGTAATATACATAGAGAATATGTGTGAGTCATGAAGGAGTGGAGGGGACTGGCTATTCAACACTGGAAGACAGAAAAGAGACAACAGTAAAGGCAGAAAATTAGCAGTGCACATCTAAGCACCAAGCGGGGAGACTCTTGGTGCACAGACAGACTACTGGGTCTCCTGAGGCAAGACTGCACCATTTGTGAAGGTGGATGTACCAGGCTACCTCTTCCTAAGTGCATTAGACAATCAGATTCCGTAACTAACAACTTTGTCCTAATTTCCTGCCTAAAAGAACAAACTCCGGACTGCCATAGAGCTTCCTTGATAGCTTCCCAAGAGTGAGAGAAAAATGCCAGAGAAAGGATACAAGTGCCCTGCCCTTTCTAGCTGCCTTTCTCACAGGAAGAGTAATTAGAATAGGGAACACTTTTTGAGTCGTTACTATGCACCAGACACTGTTCTAAATGCTTTCCCTGAATTAACTCTAAAGCATCACAACCTTATAAGCTACGCCCAGTTATTACCCTTATTTTGCAGATGAGGAAGCTGAGGCAGAGAGGGGTGACATAATTACTAGAAATCACACAGTCAAGGAAGTCTTTCTTAAATACTACACTACACTGCTTCTCACAGTAACTTACTAATTGATATTATATATTATGTCACTTATTAACTTTCTAATTTATGCAAAATCTTTGAGCTAGATGACCATAAATCAGTATCTCTAATTCCCCACCAGTTCTAGACCCTGTAAAGATTAATTTCTGGGCTTTCAGTGCTAGTTCTAGACAAACAAAAAACAAAGAACAAAAAAACCCCACATTTTCAGGTGGCAAAAGTTCTCCTCCTCCACGTGGAAACTGATCTTGACATGAGTTTTCTTTTTACTTATACATATACACTTTACTTTTTACTTATACACATATACTCTTCAAAGTTCCACAGAGTCTCATCTATTTCTATAGACATAAAACATAACACTTTGTATCTCTGAGATAAGACAATAGATTTTCAAATAGATTTAGTATTAAAAATAGCAATGAATTTTATAAATAAAATACTGCTTCCATAACAGATAGTACAGGCAATAACAATAACAAATTATCGTTAGAAAATTTTTATTGTATGTAACTAATGAATTGTTGAACACATCAAAAACTAATGATGTACAATATGTTGGCTAATTGAACATAATAAATAAAAATAAAAATACAGACAAATTACCCCCCCACACACACACACACAAAAGAAAATTTTTATTGTGAAAATCAGGCCAAAAAATAATGTGTTACTCATAAATGCACCATTTTGAAGCAGCTAAAGGATGCACAGTCTCTATCTTTCCATTTCCTTAGCCGTGAAATAAATGACAGTCTGCTATCACATTATGAATTAGTCTTTTGTGTTTTTGTCCCACAACAATATTCGTTTTTAGAAGAGGTCCCGGATGATAACTCTCTTGTTTTACCCCAAAGCACATAGGCTTTTTTGCATGACCAAGGCCAGGGTTAAAAAACCTTTCCTTTACACGATTGTTCTTCACAGGCTCTTTTTTATTTTTGAAATGTCACACATCCTCATATTTATTTCCCTAAAAAAAAATATGCAGAAACTTGGCAACATCCAAGCACCAGCTCCCAATTTGTTTTCATGAAAGTGCACAGCCTGGGTAGAAAAAAAATCAAACATGGGGAGGCAGGTGATGTTCTTCCCACTAGCTCACTGAGTTCCCCATGTAAAAAGGACATGGCACGAGGTTGGACACCCACCATCAGAGGCCCAACAACAGATGGACTGACTAAGAATGAGCACTGCTGCCAAGATCTGGAAATGTCAAAATAGAATAAAACACATAAGTTGAGGAAAATGGGACAAAAAATATGTGTGAAAATGGGAACCTGAAATTAGAACCAATGTTGAAGGAAGTGAGATTAAAAGTGTGTATTCAATTGCTGTTAAGAACTCAGTTCACGTGAATGTTTTAACAGAAAGAATAAAGAGGACTGCTTATTTTTTGATGGTCAGGTTTAAATGCCAGTCTCTTCTGTTTATTTAGGAAGTCTATGCTAAGAAGCAAATAAAGAGGTCTGGGCCATTAAAGAATGTGTCTTCTGATTTTGGCTTCAGAGTAAGGTTATTGTTTGGACAAGTAGTAGAGTTGGAACAACATGTAGAATCAAAATGATGTTTGAGAAACAGGTCTATTATGGAGGGCCTTTTACGCCAGGTTCATGCATGTGGAAGGCATTCTTAACCAACAGAAATCACTGCAGGATTCTGAGAAGAAAAGTGTCATGTGCGACACGAAGAAAATAAATATCAAGAAAATGACTCTGAGTGTTACACAGGGTAGACTGAAATCAGAAGTACCGAGGCCCGGGGCTACCTCAGCTGAGAAGTCCCCTAGATACTGCGAGGTTGGCCAAAGCTACACATGGACTTTCATTTCAGGCTGTGGGAAGGATTCAACCAGCGCTCCCACAGGAGCAGAGCCAGAGAGTAGAGCCCACAGCCATCCAGGCGCTTTATTTTATTGGCTTGAACCGTAAAAGGAATGAGTAGTCCTCATTTAAAGATGGCTAAAAGTGTTGGTCAAGGGGGATAGGGGCACTATTTCTTTGTGAATAAACTTGGGCTCTACAAAAGTCTAAAGGAGAACAAGAGAGGTCAAAATCCTCTTGAAATGACTTATTAAAAAATCAGAAAAAAATAATTAGGAAATGATTTGGCTATGTTGATACATTGTTACCAAATGTTTGTATGGGAGTAGGATCTAGAAATGAAACTACATCTTCTATAAGGTAGTGGGAGATGGGTGAGGAAAGGAAGAGAGAAATTTGCAATGGAGTCATACCATTAAACTCTATTTCGATGTCAGAAAAGAGCCGCATATACATTAAAGAATTTGAGAACTTTACAAAAATGCGGCTGAACAGGACATTAAAAAAAGAAAAATGAAGATGAACAATTAAAACACATGAAAGGAATGAACTCTAAGTAGTCTAAGGAATGAATCCAGAATAAACAGAACAAGAGCAATCATCATAGACACAGTTTTCCAAGCCAGAAAAGGACCAAATTATGCAGATGGGTTCACTGAACTCCAAGAAAAATCAATGCAAAGAGGTACACCTAGATTTCTTATTTTTATATTTTTATTATAGCATCCTGTTTTTGAGAAGATATTAAAATACATATTACATTTGCAGCCACAAAATCAGATTACCCTTCTTGTATCATTAAATCCTACCCTTTTTTAATGTATTGTCAGAGAAAAGAGACATTAAAAAACAAACTATAAATAACTGAGTTATAATTCTACATGATGGAAGAGAAATACAGTATGTAATATATAAATCAATGATATAATATGAACTAGATCAGATTTTCATGGGGAAAATTACTTGACAACACACTTCAAATGGCTAGGAAATAAATCCAAATAAAGAATTCTGGAATGGAGAAACTGTATTATAAATGAATTGAATTTACTCTCTCTTTTTAAGGATCCTTCCTAATGAAAGACCCCAAAATGCATAAAAGTGTTTAAAGCAATATTATTTATTAAAAAAGCTAAATTGGAAGCAAGCTAAGGACTCCACAATAAACTGTCCTACACCAACATAAAAATCATGTGTCAAAGTTTACAAAATGTTTTTGACGCCACAGGAAATGTTTACCACAAAATTCTGTTAGGTGAAAAAGACAAATATACAGTTGCAAACATGTAGAGAGCAACAAATATGTACAGAATGTCAGAATAAATATGAGGAATAAAGAAAATAAGCAGTATTTAGAGTAGTTTCATCATCAGGGGAAACCGTTCTGATACACTGTCCAGTTTTGTTTTGTTAAATAATTTTACATGTTCTCTAAATTTTATCTTTTCTATTATAACCAGAAAAAATATAGCAATAATATAATGTCAAATTTTGGTATTCTGTTCAAAGAATTTATGTATTTTAGTATTTGAGCTGAAATATATATGACAGAATTACTTAGTTTTGAAATTAGCCTAATAAGGGACATATTAAAATCATTATAATGGGTGAAATAGGTGATGGGGATTAAGGAGGGCACTTGTGATGAGCATGGTATGTATGTATGGTTGTTGAGTCACTATATTGTACACCTGAAACTAATACAACACTGTATGTTAAGTGGAATTAAAATAAAATCTTAAAAAAATAAATTAAATGTTCTTAGCAAAAAAAAAAAAAATCACTATAAACCCCATTTTAAGTAGGGACATACAAATCATCCTATTAAGTATATACATATTAAATAATGTTATTTTTAAAGTTTTTATTTATTTTAGAGAGAGAGAGAATGAGCCAGCAGGGGAAGCAACAGAGAGAGAGGGACAAGAGGCCTCCACACTAAACATGGAGCCCAATACGTGGGGCTTGATCCCATGACCTGAGATCATGACCTGAGCCAAAATCGAGAGTCCGACGCTTAACAGACTGAGTCACCCAGGCGCCCCTAAATATTGATATATTTAGAAATAATGCTAATTTCCCTAAATTTCAGGGAGGAGTTCTACCATAGTTTGAGTTAGTGGTTTATTGTTTGCTGTTACACTAATGTTTTGGAGACTCAATCTGGAAGCCTGTAAACAAAGACATAATTGATGTGCACTGAGTGTAAAATTCCACAACATCAAAGAATTGATGGCATGTTTAAAAGTATTCTACCTTTTAGGGGCGCCTGGGTGGCTCAGTCGTTAAGCACCTGCCTTCGGCTCAGGTCATGATCCCATGATCCTGCTCCGCGGGAAGCCTGCTTCTCCCTCTCCCACTCCCCCTGCTTGTGTTCCTTCTCTCACTCTGTCTCTCTCTGTCAAATAAATAAAATCTTTAAAAAAAAAAAAAGACTTATCACTGGACAAAACTAGCTGCACCAAAAGCATGTTCCAAAACGTGTCTGGGCAACCCTCAACCAACTTACCAAAAAAAAAAAAAAGTATTCTACTTTTTAAACATGACTTTTTTTTAAAGATTTTATTTATTTATTTGACAGAGAGAGAGCGTACACAAGCAGGGGGAGCGGCAGGCAGTGGGAGAGGGAGAAGCAGACTTCCCTCTGAGCAGGGGGCCCGATGCAGGGCTCGATCCCAGGACCCTGGGATCATGACCTGAGCCGAAGGCAGACACTTAACGACTGAGCCACCCAGGTGTCCCTAAACATGACTTTCTTTAGAATTTATTTTAGGATACATATTAGAGTGAAACACCTTTTTTAGAATCTGAGGTATGCAAAAAAAAAAACATGTTTGGAAGGTGAAAGAAAGGAGGTGAGTAGGAAAGGAGTGAGAGGGCACATCATCAGGTACGCCAGAGCTCCGGACCTTCTCACATTTTACAGCATCTGCTATGAAATACAGTTTCCATAAATGTGCCTGAAATCAATGTATTTATAGGTGAATGAATGAATGAATGAATGAGTAAACGAGTAAGAATGTAAATGTAAATTTTGTGAATTGTTAAAAAAATCTTAAAGCATTTTTAGTTTCCTCAACATATGTGTTTTGCTTTGCTTGTAAACAGAACAGTTATTTTAGCTTATGTAGACCAAATGAATTTTAAATCTTCATGGGTGGAGTAAGGCAGGAAGAGGAGCAAAATGAAGAATTAAGTTCTTTGTTTCAATGTTAAACCAATTTAGGCAAAACTGTGTAAAACCTATATTTTATAATCTAATATATTGCATTTAATGTATTGTAATCAGTGGTCTTCTAGTCATGAATGTTTAACAAGAAGAGGAGATTGTGGGTGTCTGGGTGGCTCAGTTGGTTGGGCATCTAGCTCTTGATGTCAGCTCAGGTCATGATCTCAGAGTCCTGGGACTGAGTCCCATGTCAGGCTCACCGCTCAGTGGGGAGTTTGCTTGAGATTTTCTCACTCCCTTTCCCTCTGCCCCTCCACGCCCACCGTGTGCCCATTCTCTCTCTCTCAAATAAATAAATCTTTAAAAAGACAGACGAGATTGTACGGGAAATACAAAATAATTTAAAGTTATATGTAGAATGTTCTAGGTTGGTACATTCTTAATAGTCAGATTGTTTTGCCAGAAGAGCTCATGCAAAAGGCAAGTGTTCCAAGTCAGTCTTTGAGGTCAATAGAAAGAACATTCAACCACAAAAAATCTTGATCAGTTATAGGAAGTCACAAAGATATCATGTATGAGAACCAGCGTCTCATTTTTACTATATAAATATCACTTCTATGCAGTAGGCAGTAAGTGGCCTTTATTATTCTTTATCTCTGTGAAGCAATGTGTTGCTCTCTCACATAGATCCCAAATTACTATTTCTATAGAATATATTATGCCTAGAAAACCATTTAGATTCTGGGGCAAAAACTGAAGCATCTTTAAACAAACTCAAATACCAGAAACATGGAATATCTTAATTCAAGAGACAGAGGAAGGAAGCACTTGAGAATGACTCTTAGGGTATTTCAAAGACACAACCAATTAAAAATGCTTAGATGTGTGGCTCTCAGAAGTAAAAGAGAAAGAATCTAAAAGAGGAAGGAGAACACAACAGTCTTTGTTTCAAGTCTTCTTTTTAGTTAGATGAAGGAGAACTTTTAAACTAGATCACTTAAACTAACCTAAATAATGTATTCTATTTAATTATTCACTCACTGAAAAGCACTAGCATAGCCCTGCACACAAAAATTATTAAATAAATGCACACATCCAAAGAAAACCTTTAATTACTCAGACGCTGTTTGATCTCTAACTGCTTATGAGATTGATTTCTTTGAAAGAAGCATTAAAAAAAAAATTCCGTGTTTTGTATGCTGTTGTGTTTGATTACATCCTATATTTCATGGAGGTGTAGAATTTGCTGACAGTGGATAACAATGAGTGATTTGTCCTAACTATTATCATGTTGACCATTACATCAAGAAGAGCTAACAGCCTGAAACCACTGGCTAGGGAATCCTGTATCTAAACTGATTTTCCCACTTACTGGCAATGTGATCTCGGACAAGTTACTTAAAGTATATGGCCCTCAGTTTCTTCATCTATAAAATGGAGATAAAAATGGTTATTTCGTAAATCCACGATGCGCAAGAAATAAGCAAAGATACTGGGAGAACGAAGTATGCTATTATAATACAATATGATATACAGACTTCCTTCCCTCCTTTTTCCCACCTTGCTTTTCTCTCTTTTCTTTTCGTCCCATCTCTCACATGCATTTCCTGATATAATTACCAGACTATAGAAATGAAAACAGTTTGGTATATTTGCAGCAATACCAGCATGCTTTAAAACAAGATAAAATGCTATTATTGTTAAGAATAAGAGTAAGGTGTCTAATTTTAGGGTGCTTCATTTTAAGTGCTTTCACATATATGATTTTACTTAATTTTCCTACAAAAAATATACAAAAGGCAACACCGTAATCTTTATCACAAGGTAAGAGAAATAAAAATATATTTAGGGATCTCTTAAAGCCTGGAAAAATTGTAGTGTGTATTGTATAAAGTTGTTTAGATTAACCTGTAAACATTCTAGCAAAATAAAATTATGTAAACTAAAATGTTACATTTTGCATAAAAATAGCTTGTCAATTTTATATGCAAATATTTAGCTCAAAAAGCAAAGTGACTTCTGTGAAGGTAGCTGGAACATAATAGCAACATTATAAAAGATGGAAAAAAAAAATACCAGGATCTTATTCCTCAGGACCAGCTAAGAGTATTCACTGGAAAAATAGGATTGTTTTAAGAATCACCACCAATACTTTGAAAAATCCTCTCTTCTATAAATGTGAAGAAGACAGAATAGGCAAACAGTATCTGGTGAATGAATGAAACGAATCTTTCATCCTTCATATATTTATTATCAGAAAATTGCATATTTTCTTTCCAAACAGACATGCTCATCTTTTAGACTTAGAGAGTAGAAACTATCAAGTCTTTTTTAAGCCTGCACTAAACAAATTCTTTAACTTGGAAAAGGTTATAGCACATTTCTTTGCCTCATGCAAGAAACATACAATAGCTCCTAAGTACCTCTGGCATGAATGAACCAACTGAAAGCCTGAATATATGGGATAAAGATAAACTGTATTTGTTCCCTAAGATGTTTATGGACAAAAGTAGGAAAACAGGAAGGTAACTTTAGACCTTACTGCACACTTAGACACATCATCCTATTTTTAATTGTTTGGTGTGAAATAAGTATCACATGTAAAATGCATATACCAAATCTAAGAATCACACTTTTCAAAAACTGTTTCCACTAGCTATCTGACCTGTGAAAGTCACTGTCACAAAGCATGTCACATTTTAAACAAGAATAAGTGATGGTGGGGCACCTGGGTGGCTCAGTCGGTTAAGCATCTGACTCTTGATTTCGGCTTAGGTCATGATCTCGGGATTATGAGATCTAGCCCCAAGTGGGGCTCTGTGCTGGATTATGAGATCTAGCCCCAAGTGGAGACTGCTTAAGATTCTCTCTCACTCTCTCCCTTTACCCCTCCCCCACTTTTTCTCTCTCTCTCTCCCTCTCTAAAAAAAAAAAAAAAAAAGAATTGATGGTATATAAAAAGCTGATATTAGTATATAACAAAATGAGTTTGTAATTTCTGTATCTATTCATTTGTTGATTTTGTACATTATAATGTAAAAATTACAGCAGAATCAGCACAATACAAAAAGTTACTATTCTTAAAATCAGTTTGCTCCATTTATCCATATACCCTTTCCCCTGAAACTCTATTCATATAGCCAAGTATATGACACTCTGATTGGGAATTAGAGAACCAGAGAACATGGCATAACCTCGAATTTGAAAGCTGTAACTATGTAAAAGCGTGATTAGTCCCTAAGACTTTAAGCACAAAAGATTATGCCCCTGAGCAGCAAGACATATGGTTGCATTTTGAGCAACAGTGTCTTCATTTGGAAAAAAACAAAAAACAAACAAAAAAACCCCGAGATTGAATAGATCATATGTGGGGCCATAATTAAGAAAAGCTTAATACTGTTCGGGACCAACCTTTAATATTTCAGTCAAAAACTAAGTAAAGATATCCTGTGCACAGGTGGGCAGCTACACTAAAACCTCTCCAACTTATTAATGCTACTGACAGTAGAGACAATGATGCCTAGGAAATTTTATGGTGTCTCAGTCTTGAAATTTCAGTAACCATTTCTGGAAACTTTTTCTCTGGAATGCATATCAAACTAAGGATTGAGCAATTACTGTTGAGTAATTTCTGAGAGTTGACTCATCTTCACCATTTTGCCACTCAACCATTTACTGCCCACGGGCAGCAGGCCATGCACCATGTTAGGGGCTAGGGCTACACAGGTGAGAAAAGGCCTGGGTCAGCTTTAAGAGCCTCACAACTGATGGAGTGAGACAGACATTTAAAAATGGAATACAATTTGGTAAGTGCAATAGTTGGGATCTATACAGGCATCTGGGTATATAGCAGAGAGCCACAAATAATTAATCTTGTCTGAATATGAAAATAGCTCTACAGAGAATGTACCTTTGATCTGGGACTTGAGAAAATACTGGGATTCATTAAAAAGAAAGGAAAGAAGATACGTCAGGTATATATAATGGCAAGAGGAAAGGCATGGTCAAGTGAGAACACCGGGAATGGTCTATGAACTATTTGTTGTCTCCGAAAAACAGCGGTAAACTTTTTTGCCTTTGATTTCCTCCGCTTCTGTCTCTGGCCCTTTTGCTTCCCTGCAGTTCACGCTGCAGTGTAGCTAACAGAAAGAACTATGTAGCACGGTTGGGATTAGCGCAGTGGAAGTGAGGAGCATGCTTTGGAGCAAATTTAAAGGGGTATGGAAAAGCTCAGTAGCCATGTTACATTTTTAAAAATTAAAATTAATGCAAAAACCCCACGATGAATAAAATATAAAAACATTATATAAAGACAGGTGGTAGTTTGTTTATATTACAACCTTGCATTATTGTGCAACAGGAGGAATTGTTCCAACAGCCGCGTGGGTTCTCGGTCTTCAAAAGCCCCTTTAGGTCCCCTTTAGGCCCTGCAAAGGCTGGGTTTATGAAGAATGACAATGGCATGCAAATAGATTGGGCAGCGCAGGACTTTATATATACACTTTTTTTTATTATCATAGAGCTTATATTAATGTTTTCTACTTGCCTCAAAAAACTGAAGGGTATTTGGAGCGCCTAGGTGGCTCAGTCGGTAAAGCGTCTGCCTTCAGCTCAGGTCATGATCCCAGGGTCCAGAGAGTCTGCTTCTCTGTCTCCCACTGTGCCTCCTTCCCCACTTAGGCTCTTTCTCTCTCTCTCTCAAATAAATAAATAAAATCCTTAAGAAAAATTGGAGGATATTTTATTTTTATTTTATTTATTTATTTATATTATTCTTTTTTTAGAGGGAGAGGAAGGGGAGGGGCAGAGGGAGAGAGACAGTGGGGCACCCGACCTGGGTCTTGGTCTCACAACTCTGAGATCATGACTTGAAATCAAGAGTCAGGCGCTTAACCGACTGAGCCACCCAGGCGCCCCAAGGGGGATATTTTAATAAATGTATATAGAGGCATACATTTTTCCTTTCTCCTCAGGCGCCATATGGCTGCAGAAGATCCGAAATACAGGAATCCATTCCTAGCTCTGCCTTCAACTTGCTATAGGATCTTGGAGGTGTCACTTAGCTCCTCTGAGCTACAACTGAACGTTGAGTATATTTATGTACTCATAAATTACGGATAACAGCAACTGCTCTAACAACAGAGCTATTGTGAGGAAAATATTATGAAAAGGCTTTGTAAATTTAATTTACAGCTCACACTATATCAGTTTAACAATCTCTGATCAATTGAAATTCAGAGACACGTCATATGCATGTTCCAAACACCTATTTCATACCACACTATTAGAAACAGGCAACTGGAATCTTTTTTTAGTAGCCTAAGGCTGAGAATTAAAATTCATGTTCTACTACCAGACTGAAAGGATTTAAAGGTCCTTCACTTAACAGTCCCTAGGCAGTCACATCAAAGACCTTGGAACTTCTTAAATTCAGGGTAAAAGCTACCAACTTAAATTATGTTCCAGGTATTCCCCCCCTTGTTAGCTCTAATATCCTGGATGGCATGTGGGCACAATTTCCTATCCTCATTGATAAAACACTGTATTACAAGTAGAAAGGAAATAGTAAAATTAAGATAGAGTCTATGAACAAATGCAAAGGTATTCTGAGCCATTTCCAGAATCAGATGTTAAATGCACCTATAATGTCTTATCTTTTTTAAGAATCACAATTACAGGGGCGCCTGGGTAGCTCAGTTGGTTAAGTGTCTGCCTTTGGCTCAGGTCATGATCTTGGGGTCCTGGGATCGAGCCCTGCGTCACGCTTGCTGCTCAGCGGGGAGTCTACTTCTCCCTCTCCCTCTGTCACTCCCCCTGTTCATGCTCTCTCTCATTCCCACTGTCAAATAAATAAATAAAATCTTAAAAAAAAAATAATCACAATTACATAAGGAACAAAACCTACATCCAGAAATGAGGCTTCAAGGCAATGTCTCCCTCTCCCCCTATCTACCCCCTTACCCTCTCTCAAAGTCACTCACTCATTAGCTCACACACACAAATGCTGGCCCTTATTTCAGACCCACTAGTAAAAAGTAAGTGCCCTCAAACAAATAAGTGCCCTTAACTAACATTAAGTAGGATTAAGATCACATTTGGCCTAATCTTTTCAATAATTCCCCTCACATTATTCACACCCTTTTCAGGACTACCCTTGGTATGTCAGTCTTTTTTGCTATACTCCCAGGCTTTTTCTCATTGTATTTGATTAGCTACTTTCTTTAATTCAACTGCAGGCTTCATTACATGGGTCTTTGAATAGTATGGGGTTTTCATGTTGATTTTCCTTATCTACTAAAATTGTGGTCATAATCTTAAGATATGTAGTAAAACTGAAAGCTTTAACTTCTTCGCCCATGCCCCTTGCTTCTGTTGGTCTACCAACCATTCACTCATTCTTCATTCAATCTGGCTTCTATTTTCGCCAGACAGTTCTTAGTATCTTAAGAGTCTCCCTGAGTACCCCAATTGACAAATTCATCATCCTTTGAGTACTGGGCATTTCACCATTACTCTTTCCTGAAATTCTTTTTTTTTTTTTTCCTCCTTCTAATGTAAATTACACAAGTCTCCCTTGGCTCTCTCTTCATCTTGGCTAATCTTTTACTCTCTATTGGTTCCTCTGCTTTCTATTTTTAGCATTAGTGTTCTCCATGATTTTGTTCTCTTGTTATCCTTTTCCTCTTGAACTTGAGCTTAGACCTTTCCTGAACTCAAGATATGAATTTCCCCTTTGATTTGATATAATTCCCAGCAGGTCTACTAGCAAATTTGATTAGCATGTCCAAATGAAAACTCTTTTCATTGATCGTGCTACCGTTTTTCAAATGACCCAGCATGAAACACTAGCATCTATTTTGACTACTCTTTTTCCTTTAGGTCCCACAGCCAATAATCTAGAGTCAAATCATGAAGTTTTAACAGGTGTTAAACTTAGTTTACTTCTTAACAGGTGTAAGTGTTAACAGGTGTAACTCCAAATGCCGGAGATGCAGCTGAGAGAGAATGAAGCATAGGGGTAAAGTCAATGAGATTTCATTAAGAATACCAGTCCAACTCCTCACTAGCTATTTGACTTTACCCACATTACTTATTTATCCAGAGATGATAGTTACAACATTACCTAATAGGTTCCTGTAAAGATTAAAAAAAATAAAATGCCATTTGGAAAGTTGGATACAACATGACTAAATAAATGGTATCATTATTATTGTGCATATCTCTGTATGTAACCTATTCCTCAAGTATTACCTAAATATTCCTATCCATGTACATAAGTACCAGTTGTTTCTTTCACCTAGAAGAGCCTACATCACACACCACTTAAATCCCACCAGCATTCAATGTCCATCTTACATATTTTCCTCCATGATGACTTTGCTGTTAAACTCCCTTTCCATACTAGTTTAATCCTTCTTCCTTTGAACACATATAATACTTTGTACTTCTCTTTAGCCACTTTCTGTCCCTCATCTTTCAATTTTTGTTTCCTTTATTAACGAGACATATCTCTTCTCACTGTATTTTTAAATCCCTCAAAATATTCCTGCTACAATGCCACTGCTCACCTAAACCAGTGTTAAGCTTACTATATTCCTTCAACCTTTATTTGAAGTCATATATAGTTCATTCTCAGATAAAATGGTCAATTCTTTGGAGGAACAATATCACATTTATCTGTTTCTTGTCTTCACTGCATACTAATAGCCTTATTCACGTTGCTCAATAAACTTTTGTTAAATAAGTTTAATTTGAATACCCATAGATTGAGAATGAGTCCAATATAGTTATGAAAAAAATCAAAAGTATACTTACTCTTACCTGGTGTGCCATTCCAGGACAGAAAATCAGAAAAGAAAACACCTTAACAAAATGAAAAGAACTAAATTTCTATTTTTTCCCTAGGAACGAAGCTGTTTTCTACAAAATACCTTTTTTTTTTTTTTTTCCCCTAAGAGAGAGAGCACATGCAAGGGGGTGGGAAGGCAGAGGGAGAGGAAGAGAGAGAATCTTAAGCAGGCTCCTCCCTGAGTGCAGAACCCGACACCAGCTCCATCTCAAAACCCTGAGATCATAACCTGAGCCAAAATCAAGAGTTGGACGCTTAACCAACTGAGCCACCCAGGCGCCCTCTACAAAATACTTTTGAGGAAAAAAAAAAATCAGATATAACTTCCCCAAAATGATGCAGGATTTTTTTACAAGAAAATTGCCACTCATCTCCTTATCCCTGCTTCTTCTTAGCCAAGACTCTGACATATGAGATTGATCAATCTAACCTTGTAAATATGCTATATTGAAATCATTGTTCAACACAGACCATATTAGTGACTTAATTATATAAATTTGCTACTGTGCTTAGGCAGCACCCCTACTTTATTTTCTAGTTATTATGTGATAAGAATTTAAAGCCTCTTGCTGAGAATTTTGTCTCAAACTTGCTGATTTCATTTGCATTACAGAAAAATGCACTGAATGTTACACCACAAGGAACACAATAAAATCCTTGTCTTCTTATATCCTTGGTTACAGTTTTACTTTGAGTAAACAAATGTTTCCTACATCGGAAGATAATGTTCCAAATGGTCTCTGTTGACCAGTTATAATGAAAATATGTTTCAAATTAAGGGAGTATTTCTCTTCCTTCCTAATGTGTACATCTCTAGGTGCTGTAACGTTCATTCAGTTGCTCTGGCAACAGGTCTCTTTAATGTTCACAGTTTTGGTTTTTTGTTTTTTGTTTTTGTTGTTATTGCTGTTGTTTTGTTGTTGTTGTTATTGTTTGTTTTTTTGCTACTATCTGCAGGCCTGAAATACTCCAGGGCTCAGAAGTACTAGCCATATAAACTGAGCTTCAGGCTCTGCTTTGTGCCTGTAAATCAATTCCAATAACTTGGCTTTTGCACTATTTCTTGTGAAACATCTATCAAGAAAAATTATTCCAGAATTAGAAATAGGTAAAATCAATTACAGCCTGTTCTTTTAGAGCAGTACTGGTGTGCATCTTTGCCTGACTTTCTGTTGACTAGGCTCTTTTATAACTTGGTAGGCCTAGAGGTTATCTTGCAAAAAACTGGTATCAATTTAAATGATCCTTACCTGAGGGAAATGTAAATGATTCATGTCTATAATAATGTAAATAAATGTTGTCCAGGAGAGATGCAATTGGTTTTAGTCTAATAAAAAAACATAACTCCAATTATTACCATGTTTTGCTCTGTAGGATATTATCCCATTTTATATCTATTAGAAACATGTCAGCATTTTTTTTTTTTAAAGATTTTATTTATTTGACAGAGAGAGACACAGCGAGAGAGGGAACACAAGCAGGGGGAGCGGGAGAGGGAGAGGGAGAAGCAGGCTTCCTGTGGAGCAGGGAGCCCAATGTGGGGCTCGATCCCAGGACACCGGGATCATGACCTGAGCCGAAGGCAGACGCTCAACGTCTGAGCCACCCAGGTGCCCCCATGTCAGCATTCTTAACAGATTACATAAACTCTGTCCTTTGAACCCAGTTTTGACATTTTACTGGTTACTTCGTTAATTAATGAATTAAAAAAATATCTGATACATGTTTATTTTATAGTACATGAGAGCCATGTTGTTAACCTTTAGGAAATTATAATTAGGGAATCCAAACCTTATATCACAGTTTTAATATCAGAAAAATCATAATGGGAGTTAACATCTCTTCTACCCTTACTATGTGACAGGCTTACTCTGTGTGTTGTTTTCTTTTTTTTTTTTAAGATTTTATTTATTTGACAGAGACACAGTGAGAGAGGGAACACAAGCAGGGGGAGCAGCAGGCAGAGGGAGAGGGAGAAGCAGGCTTCCCGCGGAGCAGGGAGCCCGACACGGGGCTCGATCCCAGGACCCTGGGATCGTGACGTGAGCTGAAGACAGACGCTCAACGACTGAGCCACCCAGGCGCCCCTGTGCGTACTTTCTAATTCATTCAATTTTCTTAGTAACTCTAGAAGGCTGTCACCATTATTATTACCCTGATTTAGAGATGAGAGAATTGAGACAAAATGATTCTAGCTTGTTGAAGTTTATATATCTCTATCTGAAGCCAGAATAGTTTCATTTGACTCTGTATACTGTCTACAAATAACTGTATTTTTCTGAATTCATACCTTCCTACAAAACAGGACTTTGGGGCGGGGGGTGGCTGAGGTCCTGTGTTGATTCTTCCCTTCCAAGATTCACTGCTCACTGCTGTTATATCCCCCTGCCTCTGAAGCAATGCCTAATGTCTGATCTGGGAGGTGACCCTCCAATCTTATAAAACATCTTAGTGCAATGGTTCTCAAACTTTACCATGTATCAGAACCGTTTGGAAGGCTTCATAAGATACAGATTGCTGTGTCTCACCCCCAGGGCTTCTGCTTCAGGAGGTCTGGGTAGAGAAAAAAGAATTTGCAACTTTTTAGAAAGTTCCCAACTGCTTAAATGGAGACCACGCTTTAAAAACCACTACCTTATACAGGTCTTCCTTGACTTACAATGGACTTAGCTCCTGATGAACCCATTGTATATTGAAAATATCCTAAGTCAAAATATGTATTTGATACACCCATCCTACTGAACGTCAAGAGTTTAACCACACTTACTTTAAACATGCTTAGAACACTGATGAATTTAGGTTAGACAATCACCTATTCCTTGATCATGATACTTTTAGTGCTCACCTGCTATCCCTGCATGAGCCTAACCTCTCTTCTGCTTCCTCTCGTTCCCATAGAAACGCTGGTCCTCACGCGTGTTGTTAAAACTATAGATGGGAGATATTCTGAAATGCACCGGCGGGGGTGGGGGGGTGGGGCGTGGGGGGGGGGGTGACATCAGCACAAGGACTGATTCTCCTAAAGGCTCCAGTACACAGGCCTATTTGTCACACCTGCCTTAATCTGAATATAGGACAGTTAACATTTTGGGGGGCTGAGGGAGTGGGAAGTTCTTTGAAATATCAACTCTCCATTGTCATAACGTCTGCAAATTATTACCCTTGACCCAGCTGCTAATTACTTTGCTCCTACTGCCACTACTGTTGTGATTGCTTCCATTCTATCCCCTGCTGCTTCCTAGCTCCAAGGCTGCTTCTTCCTGGCCAAATAACCTTATGGGCATTGTGTCCTTTTTCAAAGTTACTTCCTGGTCTGCCAATGATGATTTATGAGGTCAGTGGAATATTGGCTAAACAATAAGAAAATGAAAGTAAACGGATCTGACACTCAACATTCTGATACCTTTCCACTAGGTGTTGAAAAAGGTAGACAGAAAAATATTTATTTTGAAAAAAAGCAAAAATGCAAAAGTGAAGAAATGTTGCTTGTTCTTGATGGACCAACAGTATAAAAAACTTTATTAAAAAAAGTATTTTGGTAGTGCAGCAAAACCGTGTGTTCAAACTGCAGCAGGCTGCTTGGGCACATTACGCTTAATATACCATGATTGACAGAGACCTGGCTGGCAAATGTGCTTTCAAAACAGCTTCCTTCCATATCATTTTCCTACTAGGAGATTTTCCAACAACCACCCAGATTATCAGTACATCATAGGCCAAAGTATATGATGCTATAAGTGTTAATATATTTAGAAAGAAGCTAGTTTGAAAGGTTTTGTTTTTGTTTTTGTTTTGGGTTTTTTTTTACTGAAATAAGATTTTCTACTACAGCTTGTGAGCTAGACAACTGGATTTAATGGAGATCAGAAAGTGCGCTCTACTCGTTCCTGATGGCTAACAAGAAGGAATTAACAGTGGGCTTGGTCAGGAATGCACCAAAGGGAAAGCAGCAGTTACTTTTTAAATCCTACCTCCACTCATACCTTTTGTAAATAGGATATCAGTTCTGCTTTGTTTTATAGTAAAGAAAAACGAAAAGGCGTATCCTGGAGCCCCAGTTTCCTCTGACTTTTCTCATGGTACTCCCCCTCAAAAAGATCATCTAGAACAATCAAAAGGAGCAACTTTTGATGCCTCACTGTTTACTTCCATTTAAAAACTGCCTAACTTATAATTCACCAGTCATAAGTCTTTTTGATCTACAAATTGTCTTAAGACACGACTGTTTTTATTGGGACCATCGAGGGATAAAGTGCATATTAACTGCTATCATATAATGCTGGTTCTCAACAATCTGGTAGAATGTGGTTTAAATTTCAAGTTAACGTACTTTTGTTAACTGAAGCGTACAGGTGTCAGAGGGGACTTTTTTTTTTTTTTAATAACAGCTTCACTAATATAATTCATATACCATAAATTCACCCATTTAAAGTATACAATTTAATGGCTTTTAGTATACCCACAGATATGTACAAAGATCCCCACTATCAATTTTAGAATATTTTCATTTCTTCAAAAAGAAACTCCATACCCTTTAGTTATCATCTCCCTGTTCTGTCTACTCCCCCACCCTACCCGAGCCCTAAGTGATCACTAGTCTTCTTTCTGTCTTTATAGATTTGACGGTAGTGGACTTCACATAAATGAAATCATATAATATGTGGTCTTTTGTTACTGGTTTCATTCACTCAGCATAATGTTTTCAAGGTTCACCCATGTTTTAGTATGTATAAGTATTTTCTTCATTTTTATAGCTGAATACTATTTCATTGTATGGAGGCACACATTTTGCTTATCTATTCATCCAGTGATAGACATTTGGGTTGTTCTCACCTTTGGGCTATTATCAATAGTACTGCTATCAACATTCATGTGCAAGTATTTGTATGGACATGTTTTCAGTTCTCTTAGATATATATGTAGGAGTAGAGGCGCGGGGTAATATGATAACTCTATGTTTAACCATTTGAAGAACCAACAGACTGTTTTTCAAGTTGGCCATACCACTGTATATTTGCACTAGTATATTAGGGATTGGTCCAACTTCTCCACATCCTCGATCATGCTTGCTATTTTCTGACTGACTTTGGCTACCCCAGTAGTTATCTTACTGTAGTTTTTTTTTTTTTTTTTTTTAAAGATTTTATTTATTTATTTGACAGAGAGAGACAAAGCGAGAGAAGGAACACAAGCAGGGGGAGTGGGAGAGGGAGAAGCAGGCTTCCCGCGGAGCAGGGAGCCCGATGTGGGACTCGATCCCAGGACCCTGGGATCATGACCTGAGCAGAAGGCAGACGCTTAACCATCTGAGCCACCCAGGCGCCCTCTTACTGTAGTTTTGATTGGCATTTCCCTGATAATTAAAGATGTCAAGCCTATGTTTATTGGCTATTTATAGATTTTTTTTTTTGAGAAATGTCTATTTAGATCTTTTGCCCATTTTTTTAAAGTGGACTGTGTCTTATCATTGAATTTTAAGATTTTATATATTCTTGATATAAGTCCCTCATCAGATTTATGTTTTGCAAATATTTTCTCCCATTCTGTGAATTGTCGTTTCATTTTCTTGATAATGTGATTTGAATCACAGAGGTTTTAAAATTTTTGTGAAGTACATTTTTTTTTCTTTTGTTCCTTGTGCTTCTGGGGGTCACACCTATGAATCCATTGCCGAATCTAACTTCATGCAGATTTACCCCTACACTTTCTCCCAAGATTTTTAGAGTTTTTAGCTCCTACATTACATTTAGGTCTCTGACTCATTTTAAGCTAATTTTTGTAAACAGTTGTGAGGTGAGGGTCTAATTTCATTCCTTTGCAATGTAAGTATCCAGTCGTCCCAAATACCATTTGCCTAAAAGATTATTATTTCCCTATTGAAATGCCTTGGCACTCTTGTCAAATATCAGTTGACTGGAGACACATGGGTTTATTTCTAGAGTCTTAATTAAATACCACTGATCTATATATGTATCCTACGAAGTACAACACTGTCTTGATTATTGTTGCTTTGCATGAAGCTTTGAAATCAGGAAGTGTGAATCTTCCAAATTTGTTCTTCTTTTTCAAGACTTATTTTGTCTATTCTGGGTTGCTTGCAATTCCGTATGAATTTTAGGATCCTCTTCCCCACTTCCACAAAAAAGCCCACAGGAATTCTGACAGGGAGTGCACTGAATCAGTAGTTCTTTTGGAGAGTATTGCCATTGAGACAGGGAAACTGAAGGGACCCCTTGAAAGACTGTTTTGCTGCCTCTATTCTTGCTAAGACCTACGCACGCCTTAGAGTACAGATGATGTGGAACCTTCTTAAAAAGGTCAAGGAGTTAATTTCTTTGGAGTCTTCCAGCACAATAGATGACATCTAAACAGTGACCAGGTGGGGTCGTCATAAATGTTTTTCCTTTCGAACACCACTGAGTCACCAATACCCCTGGCCCCAGGGTGTAAGTGACTTATGGAGGACACCTAAACACTCTTGTTTGTTGCTGGATGCCTAGAAAGACACTTGCATCAGACCACAGTCTTCAGTAAAAACCCCAGACCCCAAGTCAAGACAAGACTCATTTCCTTGTCTTTCCCGAGCTTCCCAGATGCTCCATCTCTATCTGCTCTATGTCTCCAGTAAACTCTGCTCTGACTTCCTCTCAGCTATCGTTTGGTTTCCACTCTGCACGTAGCCAAGGACCTTCTTGGCTGGCCCTGTAGGAGCCCTTCTGGGTCTGCAGACCTGGCCTGCCTGCATCACCATCTTAACAAAATTAAATACTAAATGGAATTAAATTTAATTCCATACCATTAAATGAAATGTTCCATTTGTTTAGATCTTCTCTCATTCATGTCTTTCACATTGTTTTAGTTTTTAGAGTATAAGTTTGGCATTTCTTTTGTTAAATTTACTCCTAGGCATTTTATTCTTTTCTATGTTATTATAAATAGAGTTGTCTTGATTTCTCTTTCAGATTGTTCACTGCAAGCGTACAGAGATACAATTGATTTTTATATATTCATCCTGCAACCCTATTAGTTTTAATAGTTTTTAGGATCCCTTAGGATTTTTTTATACAAGTTCCTGTTGTCTGAGATGGTATGTCATGATTTGTTGTTTCTTTGCATGTCTCATAATTTTCTGTTAGAAACTGGATCTTTTCGATAATATATTTTAGCAAATCTGAGTAATGGTCACCCCTCTGGAATTTATTATTATTTACTTGTGTAGTGACTGGCTAGATTATTCTAATGAAATCTATTCTCCCACTCTTCCCTGCCTGGATCCTGAAGCTCTGACATTGCTCCTCAGGGATCACCACCTTGAGAATGTGGACAGTCATCCGGGGATGACTGGTTCTGGCAGGGCTATCTTGGACTGCCTCTTCCCCTAGAACACACCCAGCTGCTAAACTCCACTAACGGCAAGCTGATTCTTCTCTTATTTTCAACTGGGGCATCAATTATTACAGACTTAGCTAAGCAATTTCAGGTTTCTTTCAAGGAACAATAGTTCCCAAGGTCAATGTCTGAAATATGTTTTGACTTCAGGCAGTCTCCTCCCAGCTGTCTTTCCCCATTTCCCTCCTGCAAGCTCCCCAGTCTCCTGCGCTGCCCTCTTCCTGTGCCACAATCTGGAGTGAGGTGAGGAGAGCCCCAGGATTCTCAGTGGTAGCCCTGCCCCAGCGGGGTGGGGGTGGTCCTAAAAAGGGAGCCACCCCCTCTCAGACACAGTGGGCTGGAACTTAGTTTCAATAAAAGATAGCTGGGGGCAAGATGACAAACACCCTTACAGAAAGATAGCCCTCTAACTAGAAGCCCCGGGCAGAGCAAACCCAGTGGTCTAGGCTGTACTGTCACCAGCAAACCCCAAGACCTGACCTTTACTGCCAATCTGCATGCACCCCCTGACCTTCCCCCCGCATTTTCCTTAAATTCTTCTTTCCAGCTTATCTTTAACAAACAGCATCTGTGATGGAAACAAAAACTACCCTTCAAGTCATAACGAATGCCCTGATGCAGAGCTCCTGAGGCCCAGACCACCCAGACCAGTTTGAGCTTAAGCTCATACCTGCACAGGTGGACCACTGCCTGGCCGACAGTGACCTTACCTCATTATAATGCGAATTCTCTGCCCAAGGAGGAGAACAGCCTCATTAACATAACATACTACGTATGTATAGGCATGTTTCCTTAAGACGCATGTGAGACCTTATGCCTGCCTCTACATAAGATCACCAAGGCTCCCCTATCTAAATATTCATCCTAACGTCAAATAAAAGGAGCCCAATCACCCTTGATTAGGAGTCATAACTTCGGAAGTGATTCCCAGTGATCTCCTTATTTGCTGCAAATAAAGTTTCCTTTGCCTGACAACTCCACCTGGTGTAGCTTCTATTTGTGACTTACGATGGAGCAAACTCATGTTAGATTGGTTACAGTACCAGAACCCGCTAGAGTTTCCAACTCTCTGAGTATGGAGATGGGAGGAAGGTGGAGGGTCTTGGTTCAAATACCACAGACTCTTTCAGTTCTTAAGGAGATTTAGATTTCTTAAATAATGCTTCTTCATTTGCTGAATGTCCATAAGGCCATTTCCAGAGACTTTAAATGGTTGTTTTTCAGAATTTTCACCCGTTCCACTGAGTTGCAGATCCTCAGAACTCCACATGCCAGAAGTGGAACTCCAGGGGCTTTATTTTTAATAAGCTTGATTTCTACACCTTTTACCAACTGGAAGATTCTTATTTTTTTAAACCAAGTACCAGAATTGCAAGCAGTTACATTATAGGGGAGAAAATTCTATGCATACTGAGAGAGAAGTTACTTTCACCTTAGGCCATCAGGAAAAAGCTTAGAAAAGCCTAAAACACAGAGGAAGCATTTAACATTGTGTGTGTATGTGTGTGTGTGTGTGTTGGATTAGGGGACAGTGTTAGAAATGAGCCCCGGATAGCAAAAATATGAAAAGATTTGCTATATACCAAAACTGAGGTAACTATACAATGAATTATAACATGACTATTTTCTTATCAATAATTTCCTTTTCAACTTTTTTTTTTCTTTACTCTCCACAACACTAACAGCCTTCTTTCTCCTTAAGAGATATAACTAACATAACTAGTTCTATGGTTTTCTCTACATTCTATTAACTTACAGGAAGAATGGGCAGAAATGCATACATCTTCAACACAAGTAAACTACTAGCCAATTTGTGATTTATTGACTCAGTAAATTATTAATCCAAAATTTTATTCTTTCAGAGGTACTCACTAACCTTATCCCTGAAATATAAACTATATCAATAATTTAATTTCCATGAAGAGACAATAATTCATTATAAGCTATATTTTGCTTCCATCTATGTTTCTAGGATGTATACAGACACAAAATTCTGCAATGCTACACTAATCACATAAAAAAGAAGTATATTTATTTATCATGAATTCTCATTTCTCCTGCATACTTACAACAACTCTTAATAAAATTATTTTAAAGGACAATTGTGAGTGGTTTTTAGACTGAGAATATCATCTAATCAGGAAATTTAACTTCTCTGAAATATTATAGCTTTTAATGACAAATATGATGACAAACAGGATAACGATGATTATTTTTTCCTTTAAAAAATATAACTTCTAATTTTATCACTGCTGCTTTTAGGAATATATCAAAACCACAAATATCATGATGTTCAATGTACCTTGAAGCATAAAAGAAAAAAAAATAAAGTGTGTCTTTCAAAAACATGAAATGACCCAGGTGGGTATGAGGCCAACATAAATTTTATGTCAAATAAGAAATGGAGATTCAGAAATATCAAATAATAAGGGCATATGTGAAGTAAGCCTACTTGCCTACTTGCTTCAAAGTAACTAAAAAAGACCTGCTGTTCCATCTCCTACCAATACCCCACAGGCTGTTCAAAGCTACACCTTAAAATGGCTTCTATTTTCACAGCAGCAGAGCCCATATTTTAGTATGGTGTCTTAAAAAACCCTTCCATATTAATGTGCCAGCTTCACTTTTGGTTATTTGCTTTAATAGGAAAAGAACACATGGCTAATAAAATCCCAACATCACAACCAAATGGCCAATTTTTACATTCAAATCTTTTTTTTTTTTTTTTTTTTTTTTAAAGATTTTATTTATTCATTTGAGACACAGAGATACAGAGAGAGAGAGCATGAGCAGGGAGAGAGGCAGAGAGAGAGGGAGAAGCAGGCTCCCTGCTGAGCCAGGAGCCCGATGCGGGGCTCGATCCCAGGACCCTGGAATCATGACCCGAGCCGAAGGCAGATGCCTAACCATCTGAGCCACCCAGGCGCCCCTACATTCAAATCTTTAAAAAAATCTAGTAACAGCATCATTTTTTTTATTTTTATTTTTTTAAAGATTTTATTTATTTGACAGAGAGAAAGACAGCCAGAGAGGGAACACAAGCAGGGGGAGTGGGAGAGGGAGAAGCAGGCTTCCCCGCTGAGGGGGGAGCCCGATGCGGGGCTCGATCCCAGGACCCTGGGACCATGACCTGAGCCGAAGGCAGACGCTTAACAATTGAGCCACCCAGGCGCCTCAGCATCATTTTATTTTTAATATCTTTTCCCTAGAAAACCTTAACCTATAACAGAAAGTCATTCTAGAAGTGTCAAACATAAAAATGGGGCAGCCAAAGGCATGAAGTTCCATTTAGTATTTAATCAAGTGTCCATCCTATTATTCAAGAATGTTATGACAATATTAAATTCTACTTTTTGCAAAAAGTTTAAACTTTAATTCCCACAATTACATATTTTAACAATATAAAAATACTATGGGTTTTGGTCAACATTTATCATTACATACTACTAAGTTGAATCAGGAGGTGTTTCCAGATAATAACATATGAGCACCTGCAAGGGCTTCCAAAAATGTGTTTGTTTAATGAGGGCAGAAAAGACTAAAAACTAATAAAGATCTTCTGCTGGAACTCAGATTTTTAATTATTAAAGTCAAAGTCATTTTACAGCATGAACACAGATACATTCTGTGGTGCTATAGATGACCTTAAATTGAAATGGAAGTTTTACTAAACCTGTTGGTTCTTTTAGATGCACCAGCTATCTTTTGATTAAGAGGAATTAGACAAAGTTAATGATATTATTTCAAAAATTAGTAGACCACATTACTACATTTATTTCACATATAAAGTATGAATACTAGCTCCTGTATTTTCAAGCTTCTTTTAATGCTTACATGCTGACTGATAAAAAAAATAGCATGTGAATCACATTTTTCCCTATTTATTGTTGACAAATAAAAATTGTGTATATTTAAAGTGTACAATGTAATGTTTTGATATATGTATATATTGTAACATGATTAACACAAACTATTAACATAGCCATCATAACAGATAATTACTTTTTTTTCTTGGTGAGAACGTGAGATCTACTCTTAGGAAATTGCAAGTATACATTAACTATAGTCACCATGCTGTAGGTCTCCAGAACTCACTCATCTTATTATTCAAAATTTGTACCCTTTGATCGATGTATCCTATCTTCCCCCATCCCCTAGCCACCTCTGATGACCACTACTCTACTCTCTATTACTATGAATTAACTTTATTTTTTTTTAAGATTCCACATAGAATCAAGATCATTCAATATTTGTCTTTCTATGTCTGGCTTATTTCTCTTAGCACAATGTCCTCCAAGTTCATCCATGTTGTTGCAAATGGCAAGATTTTCTTCTTTTTTAAGGTTGAACCCATTTTGTTTATACATACAAAAAGTTTTCTTTATCCATTCATCTATGTATGGACAATTGAGTTGTTTCCTTATCTTGGCGGCTGTGAATAATACTGCTAATAAACATGGGAGTACTAGATATCTCTTTGAGATACTGATTCCATTTTCTTTGGATATACATTCAGAAGTGGGATTGCTGGATCAAATGGTAGTTCTAGTTTCTTTTTATTTTTTGAGGAACCTCCATACAGTTTTCCAAAGTGACTGCACCAATTTACATTCCTACCAATAGTGCACAAGGGTCCCCCTTCTCCACCAACACTTGTTATCTTTTGACTTTTGATATCAGCATCCTAACAGGTATGAGGTGTCTACTTGTGGTTTTGATTTGCATTTCCCTGGTCATTCATGATGTTAAGCATCTTTTCATACACAGGTTGGCCATTTGTAGGTTTTCTCTGAGAAAATGTCTATTCAGATCCTTTGCCCATTTTTTTAATTGGTGTTTTGTGTGTAGTGTGTAGAATATAGTGTGTGTGTGTGTGTGTGTGTGTGTGTGTTTGCTATTGAGTTATATGAGCTCCTTAAGTGTTTTGGATATTAACTCCTTATCAGATATATGATTCACAAATATTTTCCCTTATTTTATAGGCTGCCTTTTCATTTTGTTGATGGCTTCCTTTGCTATGCAAAAATATTTTAGAGTGATGAAGTTCCACTTGTTTATTTTGCATTTGTTCTTTGTGCTTTTGGTGTCAATTCCAAAAAAATAATTGCCAAAACCAATGTCAGTGAGATTTTCCCTTAGGTTTTCTACTAGGAGATTTATGGTTTCAGGTCTTTTTTTAAGTCTTCAATCCATTTTGAGTTGTTTTTATGTATGATGCTCAATAAGCATCCAAAAACATTCTTTTGCATGTGGCAGCCTAGTCTTCCCAACATCATTTATTGAGGAAATTATCCTTTGCCATTGTATATTCTTGGTGCTTGCATCAAAAATCAGTTGACCATACATACATGGGTTTATTTCTAGGCTCTCTATTCTGTTCCATTGCTTTATGTGTCTGTTTTTATACCAGTACTAATGTTTTTATTACTATAGCTTTGTAATATAGTTTGAAGTCAGGAACTGTGATGCCTCAATGTGTATCTTGCTCGAGTTTGCTATTTGGGGTTTTTTGTTGTTTCATACAAATTTTAGTATTGTTTTTTCTATTTCTGTGAAAAATACCATTGGGATTTTGATAGAGATTGCGCTGTATCTGTAGATTGCTTTGGGTAGAATGGATATGTTAACAATATTAATTCTAATCCATGAACACAGGTATCTTTCCATTTGTGTCTTTGATTTCATTCGTCAGTGTTTTGTAGTTTTTAAGCATACAGATTTTTCACCTCCTTGGTTTAATTTATTCCTAAGTATTTTATTCTTTTTGTTCCTATTTTAAGTGAGCTTTTTTTTTTTTTTAAGATTTTATTTATTTATTTATTTATTTGAGAGAGAGCGAGAGAGCACAAAGCAGGGGGAGCACCAGAGGCAGCGGCAGAGGGAGAGGAAGAAGCAGGCTCCCCACTGAGCAAGGAGCACTATGTGGGTTCAATCCCAGGACCCTGAGATCATGAAATAAGCCAAAGGCAGACACTTAACCGACTGAGCCACCCAGGTACCCCGAGATTGTTTTCTTAATGTCTTTTTCAGGTAGTTCATAGCTAGGGTATAGAAATGTGACTTGATTCACATTTGACTCACATGTGACTCGATTCACGACCCTGAGATCATGACCTGAGCCAAAATCAAGAGTCAGATGCTTAACCAACTGAGCCACCCAGATGCCCCAAGACATGCTAAGTTTTAAATAAGAAACACTATCTTCCTAGGAATGATAATTATCCTAGTTCTCCAAAACCTTTTTCAAGAAGGAGAATCTGAAAGCATTTCATAAACATCATTCACCTAAATGACTTTTTAAAATTCCCGAATTAGATTTTTTCACGCTTTTAGATCTTAGTATTAAAGTCATCTAGATTCAAAATACAAATCAAAGAATACAAATACACATACACATGTTTCTGAATTCTTATTTCATTATTATTAATTCTAGCTAAAAAATACTTCCTTTTCTGAAACAAATAAAACTTTGTTTATATCCAAAGCCTCAAACATGAATGTGTGCTTATAATTCCATGGCTGAGAAATTAATTTTTTAACAGGAGAGCTGTGGCTACCTTTGGCATTTCATACAGTCTGTGCTTTAACATATTTACCAATATGGAACAATAAGAGGATACTTGTTTTTAGCCCAGAAGCAATTATTTAAAAAATGAGGAGAAAATCAATATGAGACAACAAAGCTGTCCAAGTAACATTCAAGAAATAGAAACAGCTAGTTATTTTAAAATGCTACAGCTAGGTATGGGATCCTAATCTGTACTTTCTCATCGGGGGAGCTACTAAGACTTCACTATGAATATAAAGCAAAAGAAAAAACAGGAAATGGCTCCAACTCTAGGTAACAAATACAGAATAGCATGACAGGGAATATTTCCCATTACATAAATCACATTTGTTTACTTTCCTGCCAGATAACACTGCCACCTCTTTGGAGGGAATGACAATGAGTAATTTGCCTTTATCTGATATTTTGAACATCAAAGAGATTACAAAAGAATTGCTTATTACCTACCTACAAATAAATATATCTTTATATGTACAGGTATAACGCCTGTTAATATCAGAAAACATATATGATTAAATTTTCAAAGGAGCATATATACAGTTCCTACATGAAGCCAAATACTAGAAATGAAGATATTAAAAATGAGTTCCTTCATTTCTTATATTATCCAGTGAATATTTGCTGATTTTGAAGATGCTGGAAATATTTTACATTACCATAGTCAATTTTACTTGCATATTGAATTCAAAATCCATTTCCCCTGGTTGTCATATTAATGACAGCAGAGACCACTATAAAGAATTTACTATATATAAACAATTGCAATGCTGCATTTTTTAGCACAAATACTAGCAATTTTCATTTAATGATGGCTTACTATTTTCTAGGTACTTTGTTAAGTGCTTAAACATGATCATTTTTAATCCACAAAAATCCTTTGAAGAAATATTTTACTCTTTATAAACAGGAGGAAAAATGAGAATTAGAAAACTTAAATAATCTTCTCAAGTCCTACGTAACTGGCAGCTCCATGATATGCACCCATGTTTCTCTGGCTTCCATCTACCACCCCAAACACACATACACAGACACACACCCCTCAAAAAACACACCCACAGAAGGGATGTTGAAAGAAGTAAATTAAACAGTCTTAGATAATCATAGGAATATAAGCAAGAGATATTTTATGTGAGGACCAGGCCCAACGTTCCAGAGGGTGTCCCCTCACTACTCCAACATGCACTGATGCCTTCTTTCTCTGAACTTTGAGTAATCTAAGCCACATAGATTAGCACTGAATTGCATTTTTGCCTTACTGCTTTGATGTTTTAAATGCATCTGTCTTGTTTCCACACCTTTATTTAGAATCTTAATCTGTGATTATTACAGGATCGTAGCATTGTGCTATCTAGCATTGTTATAGCATTCTATCTGTTATATGTCCATAGCTCTCATGAAACAGCATGGTATATAGTTTGCTCTTTAAGAAACATGTTGCTGCCTTGCTTGAATTGCTGTTCTATAGCACAGAGAGCACCTAGAAGGCCAGATCAGATGCCCTAGACTGAGTTACTTTGCTACCCAGAAAAAGAAGAGGAAATCACTCTTGAATCAGATCATTTTTTAAGGATCTTCTCCACCGAAGCAAAACTGACTACTCTCTAGGTTAGCTGGGGTGTTGATCCACACCCCAGGTGAGCCAGAAACCAAACCATCCTTAGACATATCAGGCAGTTAAAATATTTTCTTCTTCTTTTTTCCCCCCTCCATCTCTCACTAATTATTGCAGGCAATCTGGCACATTTATTTGACATTCTTTATAAACAAAGCTGTATTTCCCAAAGAAGATACCTAAGTAACAGAGTGGCATAATATCCTTAGAGGTATAATGATGAGCTTGTGAAACATTCTGAGATTCTTACTGTCTCCTTTATTTATGACAGTTTTTACGTTCTTCAGACCCTTTATTCTCACCCTACTCACAGTTTAAAAGAGTACCGTGTTGCAAAATATCATATTCCTTACTGCTTTTTCAAATGGCAGCTGAGAAAACAATTCTGAGAGGACTATAATCCACATATTTGACTATTTAGCATGGGCTTTACCTATTTTTTAAAGATAACACATTTCTTACCTCTTACTTTTACAAATTTGGGGGAGTTAACTATTCCGCATATGGAAACTTTTAGAACAGGTGGCTAAGTCATGGTTGACTGTCCTCCCAAATGACAATCACGCACCCTTTTGATTTTGATGAAGCTGACTTAGCCACCTGCTGTTGATTTCTCACTATCTTAATTTCTCTTGGAGTCATCAAGTTCACTTCTTAAGGAAAAAGAAGAAAATGAGAATCTTCCAGCTTGCTCTGTCACTAATACTTTGATGATATCTGGCAGTGATGACAAAAACAATGAAAACTTTAATGTATAAAAGATAAATCTAATGACCTCACAGAATATGATACAAAGGCATGACAACATAAGGCAAGAAATGTTACATCCTAGTAATATAATAAGGTTAACTGAGGGTCCTCAAATTAGTGCTGATAGATGGTACAAAAATTCTGGTCCCCTTTCTCTCCTACCTTTTCTCTAAATCTAAGGTTATTTGTTTTATATAATCTTCCCCTTGATAACCCACATATAAAGCTCTTTCCCAAAACCCAGGCCTCAGTCTTCCATTGTTCTCAGTCTATCACACAGAATTATGATCATTATTAGTATGATGTGGTAATTGAGGGCTTGAGTTCTGGAAGGAGACAATCAGTGTCTCAGACCCAGTTCTTAGGAATGTTATTTAACTTGCCAGTACTTAAACTTAACTCAACTGTAAATGGGGATAAACGTAATAGAAAACTAATAGTTCATTTTTAAAGACTAAATCTTTTTAAGCCACTCACAAAAATGCTTGGCATTAAAAAAAAAAAAAAAAAGAAACCAAAGAGAAAAACACTCAACAATTTAAGTCATTACTATTATTAATGATACTACTGACCTGTTTATTACTATCGTTTCTTGGCTTCAAACACCACAGTTTACTTTCATCACCTGACCTTAACTCGTTTATACACTGTTGACTCCCAAATTAAAACTCCTCTTCTAGGTTAATACAAGGCAGTGATTTAAACATAATCTCAACAAGATATTAGCAAATAAAATTCACCAAAGTATTAAAAGAATTATACTATAACCAAGTAGGATTTATTTCAGGTATGCAAGGCTGGTTCAATATTTAAAATCAGTGAATGTAATCCATCACATCAACAAGGAAAATAAGAAAAAAAATGATCCTATGAATAGATAGAGAAAAATAGTTTTACAAAATCCAAGACCCATTCCTGATAAAAACTCTCAACAAACTAGAAATAGAGGGAAACTTCCTCAACTTAATTAAGACCTTTACCCAAAACTTAAAACAAGTATCAACTCACTGGTGGAAAACAAGATGCCTTCCCCCTAAGATTAGGAATAAGGCAAGTATGTAACCACTCACCGCTTCTATACAACATTGTATTGGACATCTTACCTAATACAGTAAGAGAAGAAAATGAAATAAAAGGTATACTAATTGGAGAGGAAGAAATAAAACTTCTTTTTAATAGATAACATGATTATCTATGTAGGAAAGTTCCAAAGAATCAATTAAAAAAACCTCCTGGAACTAAGTGATTATAGCAAAATTACAGGATATAGGCTAATATACAAAAGTCAATTGCTTCCATATATACTAGCAATGAACATTTAGAATTTAAAATTTAAAACACAACACCATTAGCACTCAAAAATTTAAATACTTAGGCATAAATCTAACAAATATACACAAGATCTATAGGAGAAAAACTGTAAAACTCTGATGAAAGAAATTTAAAAATCTAAATAAATAGATAGTTCAAGTTCATGGATGGGAAGACTTAACCATTGTCAACTTTTCCCAATGGATCTCTATATTTAACACAATCCCAATCAAAATTCTGGACATTAATTTTATGGATATCAACAAAATGATTCTAAAGTTTATATGGAAAGGCAAATGACCTAGAATAGCCAAAAGACTACCGAAGGAGAAGAAAAAAGTCGGAGGAATGTCACAACACAACATCCGGACTTACAGTAAAGCTAGGATACTTGAGACAGTATGGTATTAGCAAAAGAATAGACAATAGATAAACAGAACAGAAAAGAGAGCCCAGAAACAGACCCTCACCAATACCGACAACTGATTTTTGACACGGGAGCAAAGGCCAATTCAACAGAGAAAGGACAGTCTTTTCACCAACTAGTGCTAGAGCACCTGAACATCCACACGCAAAAAAATGCATCATAGATTCTGACCTTACACCTTTCACAAAAATTAACTCAAAATGGATTGATCAAAGACCTCAATGTGAAATGCAAAATGATAATAACAGGAGAAAATCTAGGTGATCTTGGGTTTAGAGATGACTTTTTAGATACAACATCCAAAGATCTACAAAAGGAAAACAATGTATCAATATTGGCTCATCAATTCGAATAAATGTACCACACTAATGTAAGATATTCATAATAGGGGAAACTAGGCGCAGGGAGGAGGTGGGGAGAGACAAGATGAGACATATGGTAACTCTCTATACTTTCTGATAATTTTTTAAATCTGAAATAAAACTGCTCCAAAACCAGTCTATTAATTTACAAAACAAAGCAACAAAATCCATAATAACACTGACAACACCAAATGCTGGTGAGGGTGTGAAGCAAGAACAGCTTTCATTCACTGCTGCTGGGAATGCAAATGGTACAATCACTTTGGAAGATAATTTGGTTGCTTCCTTACAAAATCAAGCATACTCTTACCGTACAATCCAGCAATCACCCTCCTTGCGATTTACCCAAAGGAGGTGAAAACTTATGCCCACACAAAAACCTGCACACAGATGTTTACAGCAGCTTTATTCATAACTGCCAAAACCTGAAAGCAACCAAGATGTCCTTTAGTAGATGAATGGGTAAACTGTGTTGCATATAGACAATGGGATATTATTCATTGCTAAAGGAAAATGAGCTATCAATATGGAGGAACCCTAAATGCATATTACTAAGTGAAAAAAGTCAATCTGAAAGGCTACAACTGTATGATTCCACCTCTTTGACATTCTGGAAAAGGCAAAGCTATGGAGACAGTCAAAAGATCAATGGTCCTTGGGACTTGGGGGTGGGGAGGATTAATATGTGGAGCACAGGGCGCCTGGGGGGCTCAGTCGTTGGGCGTCTGCCTTCGGCTCAGGTCGTGATCCCAGGGTCCTGGGATCGAGTCCCGCATCGGGCTCCCTGCTCGGCAGGAAGCCTGCTTCTCCCTCTCCCACTCCCCCTGCTTGTGTTCCCTCTCTCACTGTGTCTCTCTCTGTCAAATAAATAAATAAAATCTTTAAAAAAAAAAAAAAATATGTGGAGCACAGAGGATTTTTAGGGCAGTGAAAATTCTCTCTATGATACCATGATGATGGATACATACCATTCATTATACATTTACTCAAACCCACAGCATCAAGAGTGAACTGTAATGCAAAACTATGTACTTTGGGTGATTACGATGGGTCACTGTAGGTTCCACTGTAACAGATGTACCATTGAGAGGGTGCTAATAATGCTGGAGGCCACGTATGTATGGGGGCAGAGGGTATATGGGAAATCTGTAACTTCTCAATTTTGCTACAAACCTTGAACTGCTCTATAAAATTAAGCTATGTCTTAGAGTTATTTGAATACTTTGAATAGTCTGGGAATTCATTCCAAATCTACCTAGTCATTTTGAGTTTTCAGTAACTCTGCTCTTTTCAATCTGGATGAATATTCCCTAAATCACAGTAATATTGTGAGATTTCATTTCACTGAATCTAAGATGTCATTTAAGACTATGATACTTTATGAATCCCAGAAAAAGAAAGTGTTGGGGCGCCTGGGTGGCTCAGTCGTTAAGCGTCTGCCTTCGGCTCAGGTCGTGATCCCAGGGTCCTGGGATCGAGCCCCGCATCGGGCTCCCTGCTCAGCAGGGGGCCTGCTTCTCCCTCTCCCACTCCCCCTGCTTGTGTTCCCTCTCTCGCTGTGTCTCCCTCTGTCAAATAAATAAAATCTTAAAAAAAAAAAAAGAAAGTGTCAAATCAATTCTAACAAACTATAAGATACATCTTCACTTCAGAAATTTAAAATGTGAAAAACATACATTGCAGAATCTATGAAATATAGGTAAAGTGAACAGGCATCTTACGGACCATTCATCATATATACTAAAAGGAAAGAAAAACATTTGCCATTGTATTGTAACAATGGAGGTCTGCAAATATCAGTTTCAGAACCAAACAATTACCTTAATTTTGGCTCTAAAATTTTCAGTAGTGGGGCGCTTGAGTGGCTCAGGTGGTTAAACAGCTAACCCTGGATTTTGGCTCAGGTCATGATCCCAGTGTCCTGGGATGCAGCCCATGTCCAGATCCGCCCTCAGTGGGGAGTATGCTTGAGGATTCTCTCTCCCCCTCTCCCTTAGCCTAACCCCCCTCATGTTCTCTCTCTCTCTAAATTAAGTAAATAAATCTTTTAAAAAATATATAAATAAAATTTTCAGTAGTGACTGCCAAGAGAGAAACATGATATTTTACATAATTCAGAGGGTCTATAAAATATTCACAGATTCAAGTAAAACGAATTATTCCAGCTACTAAGACAAGAGAAAAATTTAATGATCAATTCTTAAGTGTATCCATGTAAAAAGGAATGCTACAAAACCGAGTCCTGGGTATGCTCTTATGTAATATTCAGCTCACCTTAATATTACAAATCCAAGAACTTCCTCAAGATGATAGCGTTTTCCTTTTCAAGGAATGGCATAATATATGCCCAAATATACTTAACCCTTCACAAGTAATTTTCTACAATATTATAGCATTTTTAAAAATATTTGTTTGGGTAATAAATTAGATGGGCATAATTTTAAAACAAACTAAAATTTAAAAAGTTATTAGTTTTACGTAGGAATCAAGGAATCAACTCAAGCATTAAGCCAGACACACAGGAACTAAGTGGCTGAACAAAACTTTTCCCTTGAAGCAACATCAAGGTCATAATTTGCATAGCAGCTCATCAGCATAGAATCAAAGGTCAACTGGCTCAAGACTAAGTATAATTTTAATACAAATAATTGGCAAGGCAAGTGTGCACTAAGGTAAAAGCACTGCCAATGAGAACAATTTCTGCTCATGAATTTAATTTTGTTGAATCAGTTGACCAACTTCATAGGCAGGTACATTAACTTAAATGGAATTTAAATGGTTCAACTATCTCACAGTCAAATAAGAATAAATTTGTAAGTCTAAGAATTCTTATTTCTATTACCATGTCCATAAGTTTAAAAATGCACTATCTTGCATATTTTTATTTGCTGAAAGGACTAAATCAGAAGCATCCTAGTTGTAAACTCAATCTCCCCACACCTGAAAATCTGAAAGGTTTCGGTATTTATTGTGCTACCATCAGAACATCTTAACTGTAGGGGCGCCGGAGTGGCTCAGTCATTTTAGCCTCTGCCTTGGGCTCACGTCATGATCCCAGCGTCCTGGGATGGAGCCCTGCATCCAGCTCCTTGCTCAGCAGGGAGCCGGCTTCTGCTGCTCCCCACTGCTCCTGCTCTCTATCAAATAAATAAATAAAATCTTAAAAAAAAAAAAAAAAAAAAGAACATCTTAACTATAGAAAAGAGCATGTCTTTCCTAATAAAATCCTTGACTTTTTTAAAAGCTATTTTCCCCTAATATCACAAATAATCCCCAAATCTTTCCAACCCTAAAGGGCTACACAGGCTGTGGAGCAAAGGGGGACACCTTCCTACCCATTGGGCAGTCAGGGGATGTGGAAAAGAAAGTGCCTAGAGAAGAATTTTAGGATGAGATCCGTAATGGCCTGTGACATTTTGTCACACTTACTTACTGATTTTATTTGAGGAGAATCACTACAGGCTTTATGAAAAAAAATAAATAAATAATGATGACCTTTTATTTTGGGGGGAAACTAAGGGAGCTTTCTGAAGAATCTATTTTCACCTTAAAACATCAACATAAAATTATTTGATCTATTATATACAATATTGCATTTTCATTGTGCATGTGGACTTTTTATGATTGTCTCCATCAGTTAGACACTGTTTGGGTCTGTTTTTGAAACGCAGGCATTCGCAAAGCTGCCAAAGCCAATTATTTGCAGGGATGAAGGGTAAAAAAAGCTGTCAGTAGGTATAAATGCTTTTACAAATTTGTAACTTTTCTAGAAAAAAGAACAGTATTATTGAACATTTAAAAGAGATGTGTGGGGGTTAAGGGCTCTCTAAAATATTTTGTTTTATTCCTAGTTTTGATTCTACACAATAAGGACAAATTATTGGGTAAAGACAGGAAGGTAATTCAAAATAAATACTTCTTTCACATTTAAATTAAGGCAAATTACACAAATGCTACTATTCTTTGAGAAATCAAGTCACTGAAATGCTTCAAGATGAGGGAGAAGACATTTAGCTTCTTTCTTGGGTAGGTGCTGTGATTTGCATAGGTACAGACATTTTAAAGCAATAGTTTATAGGCAGTGAATTCTGAACCAGGGGTCAACCTAAAATTGTTTTCTGGATCTAGGCAATTCCGCAGTATTTTTCAAAATATGGTGTCTCTGAGTCACATCAGAGAGAATCTGAGAATCACTCTGGGGTACTCGATAATAAAATTATATTAATCTTGCATTTCCACAACCTTACTCTGAGATCTTTATACATAATAAAATCTGAGAGACACCCCATTAAAACAAATAGTATGTGTGTTCCTAGAAAGGCTAACTCCACATTTTACCATGAAGAAGCAGTTACCTCTGTATTAAAGGACAGAAAATGAAAATCAATCTTTTTTTTTTTAAAGATTTTATTTATTTATTTGACAGAGAGATAGCGAGAGAGGGAACACAAGCAGGGGGAGTGGGAGAGGGAGAAGCAGGCTTCCCGCAGAGCAGGGAGCCCGATGTGGGGCTCGATCCCAGAGCCCTGGGATCATGACCTGAGCCGAAGGCAGACGCTTAACAATTGAGCCACCCAGGCGCCCCAATGAAAATCAATCTTAGGACTTAAGTTGTTCTCAAATATTTTTAGAAAAAAATCTGTATTTTATATATATAATTGCTCTCAAATATTAAGTAATTCAAATTACTCAATAATTATCTATTTAGAATTAGGATGATAAACACACCTATCCATCCTTATGTAGTTGTTCAGTCCTGAGGGGTGAGAAATAACCATCAACAACTATCATGTTAAGACTTAACCAGAAAAACTACTTATTCCCCACTCACATCTGTATGTATACTGAGGCTATTCTCAATAGTCTAAAAAGGTCAATTTAATCTCCAAAATTCAAAAATCCAAGCTAATTGGAGGTACAGGCTTCAGAACCTTAGAGAACATGACTGGGAGAAAACTAAGAGGTCAGAAGTCCAGTCACTTCATTTTACAAGAGGTGAAATCATAGACATCAACACAGGATGAGCAAAAAGCCAGAATTCTTAATGTTGAATTCATTACTTTTTACGACTATCTAGGTCACACAGCCTCCTCACGTTGTTATCTTATAAGTTTCTTAAATAATGCCATTTCCCTTTCAACAACTTTTAATTGCTTGTTTGGGCCACTAAGAATAATCTTTCTCATGTCTAATATTTTATATTCACCTAGCTGTGTTCCACATTGCATATCCCATAAACTGAATGTTACGTACATCAACACCTCACCAATGTTTCTATCATTAAGCCATGTAACTACTTATAAAATGCTCCCTCCTGGAGCTCAGTCCGTTGGGCATCTGACTCTTGATTTCGGCTCAGGTCATGATCTCAAGAGTTGTGGGATCAAGCCCCTTCATGGGCTCCGAGCTCAGCAGGGAGACTGCTTGAGATTATCTTGCCTTCTCCCTCTGTCCCTCCCCCATGGGCTTGCATGTGCATGCTCACTCTCTCTCTCTCTAAAATAAAATAAAATAAAATAAAATAAAATAAGTCATTCCTAAATCAATTAGGTTTTTTAAAATAAACTTTCCTCAGGACCCCATACCCTATGTATTTATCAATATATGCCACCCAAAAGACAGAATTAGATTTGGAATTTACTAAGGATAGGAAAGGAAAGGAAATCCAAATCTTAGAATTTGCATATTTTATGCTTTCACATAATTAAACTCAAAGTATGATGTACAAATCTTTCAAGCAGTCAAGACTTGGAATGCTTTATATCCACTTTTGAAAATTATTTTTATGCTGAAAAGAATACAGATAGCATCACCCAAATCCTTTGGATAAAATACAACCAGCTAATTTGATCTTGTAAGAACAGGAGAGACCAAAAACATGGATCCTCCCTCACTGCCATTTCCAAACAGGACAGGACAAAATCAACTCCTGTCTTGGGAGGTTGGGGGCTTCTGAAGCTTAAGCAGAGAATTTTGCTTTGAAGAAGAGATGACGGTCGGGGCCTGGCAACAGCCTTCACATGGATTTAAGGCTCAGGCCTCTACCATGTGGCTACAGAATTGAGAACTCCGGGCACAAACTGTAAGAAACCAGACTTCAGTTCATCATTTGGAAGCATATTCTCACATTCAGAGTTGTTTGAAATCAGAACAGTCTGCCTCATATGTTCTACTGAGGATTTAGGCATCACACGGGGAGCTGTTTGTTTTGGTTATCATTTGCTGAAAGTAAAGGACACCACAGCCCCTGTGTTGCCAACTCCAAGTGCAGCACACTCTGAACCACTGAAATAGTGCTTCGATCTGACAACTTCTCCAAAAGTATTAAATTCTTCTGGAAGACAAAAAAACATCAAAGAATCTGAGG
This sequence comes from Phoca vitulina, assembly GCF_004348235.1. NCBI lineage: Eukaryota > Metazoa > Chordata > Mammalia > Carnivora > Phocidae > Phoca > Phoca vitulina. The sequence continues at coordinate 72,055,379 of NW_022589707.1, read as the reverse complement.
CGCCTCCCTCACAGTCTGACATCAGCAGAGCATTAAATTAGGGACAAAATGAAAACTCTTCTATTTCCTGTGCAGTTTATATTCTCGAGGGCGAGTGTAAAATTGGTTAAATGTATCAACATGGATCAAGTATATTTATGTATTTGCTGATATTTATCAAACACTTCATACGTGTCAGGTACTGCTCTCAGGACTTCATTTAATTCTCACAACGACTCTATTATCATTTCCTATTTTACGAGGAAAGAAATTGACAGAACGGGGAGGAGGAGTTTATGTCATTCGCCCAAATTCTTACTGTCAGCAAGTGATGGGAGTCAAAATTTGAACCTTGGCAGTCTGACCCTAGAGCCCGTCCTCTTACCAACTGTGTGGTGTCACATCCTTGTAGGCTGCCAGGGGCTTACTGAGAGAGGAGACGAAGTGAATCATGAAATGTCAGCATTTACAGAAGACGCATTAGCAAACATAAGCAATGACAATACTCATTTGAGCAACATTATTATTCCTTCTTTAAGAAAAGGTAGCTTCCTCCCTGTAACTATAAATAACCCCAGATTAGAAAAAACTAAAAGGAATAGTGTGGAGGACGACTGGGGAAGGGAAGGAAAACTGAATGGGAAGAAATCAGAGACTGAGACAAACCATGAGAGACTCTGGACTCCAGGAACCAAACTGAGGGTTACAGGGGAGGGGGGGACAGGGGGTGGGGGGATGGGGTTATCAGCTGATGGGTATTAAGGAGGCACGTGTGGTGATGAGCACTGGGTGTTAAACGCAACTGATGAATTGTTGAACACTACATCAAAAACTAATGATGTACTATATGTTGGCTAACTGAACATAATAAAAAAATGTAAAAAGAAAGAACTAAAAATTATTTTGTTTTAACCACAATTATCAATTGCTTTATAAACCACAGCATCTTCAAAATTGAGAAAATGTGTGTATATACTATACGATATACACACAGACAGGACATAAATTTAATTTAAAAATAAGAAAGGATCAACCAATAAAGAAATGGTTTGGTTAACATTACTACAGAATTCCTGGCTTTAAAAGGTAGAAATGCGTAGATCATAAAAATAAAAATCATGAGAAGTTTTCAAAGTTACAAAGTTACAAAGGTAACTATCAATTGATTTTTTTTAGTAAAAAAATGAAAGTCGGTCTAAAATACAGTCATGACACAAATATATCTAACCAATATCCTATGCATTACTGATAAGCAATTTCCTAGAAGGGATGGATAAGTACTGAATCATGGGTTTCCTTCAGCCTGGTGGCTAAAAAGTGAAGAGTTATGCCATCTGAAAGGATGGAAATCTTGAAGAGAGGTCAAAGAGAAGTCAACAGAAGGGATAGCAATCAGGTTTCCCCAATTAAATGGAAAACAGAAAAGGCAGCAGAATGGTAAGAGCCACAGAAAGCCATGAATGTGTAAGTCCTTTAGAAGTACTTCTAAATGTACTATCTGAAGCAGTACATGAAGGGAGGTTAAGAAGATGACAGGAGCATTATTCTCTTGGCCTTGGGATAATCTGAAAAGAAACAAAAGTGACCGAATGATTTCCATGGCTTCTAGAGAGTTTTCATTAATATTCTTTTTCTGTGGCTTAAGTCATTTACACTATGGCAAGAAAAGAGCCGCATGGACATAACACACGTCTGAAATATTGCCCTGGTAAAGTTACTCTGTAACTAGTACAACCAAGTGCTTCCCTACTGGGAAGACGGCAGGTAACAAATGTCCCCTTAAAAATGTGAACCCAAACTGGGTAGTCTGATAGCCTTCACTGATGAAATGGCTCGACCTGAGCCCTCTTTTAAGCCATGGCTCTATCCACGAAGTGTCCTACAAGCTCCCAGGGATAAATCACAATGCTGTTCCTACTTGGCTCCGGCTGCTGCCGAGGCCGCTGTCTATGGCTGTGCTCCAAGCAAACGTCAGGTGCTCTGAAATCAAGATGCCACCTGACCTAAGGCTCACTACTACCCCCTCTGTGCTGTAACGACCACCAGATAAGGGCTTGAAAGCTGCCCCAGATGGCTGCCCACCGTGCCGCCCTCTGCTTCCAGCCCCTCCTTAGCCTTTGTTTCAATTTGATGATGTTATCACTCTACCCTCCACCACACCATTCTCTCTTCTCTAACATCAACTAGGGAACTCACCTGTTCCTCTAAGTTCAACTTTCTTCCAGGATACCCTTGGAGCACGAGGTGCAAAAAGAGTTACACGTTTCTTCAGATTTTACTACAACAGTTTCCCCTAGGTGCATAAAAGTCCCTGATGGGTGCATACAGGCTGGTGCGGGACAGGTTCAGGAAGAGGGGACTGAATTAATTAATACCCATTTGCCCCTTTAGCCATAGTCGTCGAGTCCAGCTCCACAACAATGACATCATTAAAAAGGTTTTTTTTTCCTTGCAGGTAATACAGTACATCTTGATAATTTGCTTTCCTCCTACAGCTGTCAGAAACAAACTGTTAGTCCACAGTTTATTAGATATATCAGATACGTCTAAAGTTCAACTCTGGAAAGTTTTAATTTATTTCCCAAGAGCTTTCCTGCCTCCATATAATTTATTGGGTAAAATGAGAATAGATATATAGATATATAGTTTCTGTTGATGTGTAAAAAAAAACTTCCAGAAATTTCGTGGCTTAAAACAATACAAATTTATTATCACACAGTTTCTGGAGGTCAGAAGTCCAGGAATAGCATAACTGGCTTCTCTGCCAAGAGTCCTCACGAGGTTGAAATCAAGATGGCAGCTGGGCTGCTTTCTCATTTGGAACTTGGGGTCCTCTTCCAAGCTCATACAGTTTGTTGGCAGGATTCAGTTCCTTGTGGTTGCAAGACTGAGGTACTAAGTGACTAGTGGCCCCCAGCCATCCTCTGTCATGTGGCTGGCCTTCTCCAAAACATGTGAGTTTGCCTCTTTAAGGCCAACTTGCAAACACCAACTACTCCTGTTTCTTGTTTCTTTTAAAGGCTTACCTTTTGGGGTCAGGATCATCTCCACTTTGATTAACTCAAAGTCAGTTGATTAAGGAACTTACCACATCTGCAAAATACCTTTCGTTATATAACATAATATAATATAGGGAGTGATAACCTTGCACCCAAGGGGAGAGGATTAAAAAAGCCATGCGCACCAGCGGGCCAGGGACTTAGTGACCATCTTAAAATTCCTCCTCACATAAAAGATTGGGGTTCTAATTATACATGCTAACCACACATGCAACTTTCAGTTCCTTTTGCAGGACAGGTGCATTTATTTCCTCGCTGAAAAGAAGATCCGTTCTGCTTCTGCAGTTAAGCTGTGAACTGTATTACCCCACATGCCCCATCAAACAGACACAGTCATAAGCCATTAGCTTTAAAGCTAAAAATAATCCTGAGTCAACTCAAGATTCATTCTCCAATCATTTGGGTTGACTTTAGCATCTAAGGTACTTTGAACACATACAAAATGACTTACATCAATCCTACTCCTGAGAACTCGAGGCTATTCTGGCACCAAGGTCATAGATTTTAAACATTTTGGCATTTTTAATTTGACAACGAAGAGAAGACAGAGGCCTTTTCCATGACCTTACTCAGGTTATCAGAATCTATACAACACTTGGTTAACTAAGAGCCACCTGGCATAAGGTTTATAATTAGCAAAGAAATGTACACCAAGCTTTAAGAAGTATGTCTGTGGGTTTGTCAAACACAGATTTGATTTCATATAGTTCATGACAGGTCCTCTTAGATGACTGCCTTAATGAAACTACTTAAAAAAATACAAAAAAATGTATCTGCCATTAGAGCTGGTTCCCAAGTTCTCGTATAACAGGTGCAATTACAGAATTATGAAGAATTAATGCTCTTGCTAAAAAGTAATATTTGGGGAACATGAGTCAGGTTGCTATCTGAATTCTGTGTCTCCTGAATTGTAATTCTAATTGCCCAAATAAATGTCTACTTAAAAGAAATAATTAAAAGTAAAATATACTACATCATGGGTTTAATAAAAACATTGTAAAATATAATAGTCAATGTCTCTCTAGATAAAAGGCAAATTCTATCTAAGCCCATATTAAAGGAACAGAGAATAGTCATTTGAAAATGAACAAACATGCTGAGTTGAAGTAAAAAAAATTAAATTGTTTACAATCTTGATAGGGTCTCTAAGTTGGGTATAAATAGCATGTGAGTGTAAGTATAATCATTAAATAAATAAAAACAAGAACAGCCTCATTAACATCTGGTCCAGGGTAGAAGAGCCCCCTAGTCCTACTCATCAAGAGCAGACATCCATCGAACGACCCCTGTGTGTGAGGCATGCGTCAGATTCAACGCCACACCACTCGGCATCAAGGGTCTTCAATCCAACTTCCATTTCTGTGTTTCAACCAGTGCTCCTATCATGTTCTCTGTTGTTCAAGCTCAAAACTTTACATTTTCCTTGACATCTCACATCACCCCTGTTCACCCCCGTTGAGAGTTTTATTGCAATCCCCACCATTTAATTCCCTTAATTTTCATTCTCTTGGCACTGCTGTGAAGAACCATGTACCAGAATCCTGTATGATTGCATAAGCTTTCTAACACAACTACATTTTCTGCCCCCAATTACTACTCTTTCCAAATTTTCCCATATATAACTGCTAGAGTAATATTCCCAAATTCCTAATAAAAGGTCACGTATGAATGCCACTTGGCAGATTCTCATCTAACTAGTTTATGTGCATTTTGTAATTTAAACCTTGCAACAGTCTAGCTACATTCTTATTATCTTCATTTTGCAGAGGAAGAAACTTCGTAAAAGAAATACCGAAGAAGTTTTCTAAGGTAGAGCCAGGTATCTGACTCCGGAGCTACTTCTTAGAATCATCACTGTATTGTGTTTCATGTAAATTAACAACATGCACTAATGTCCATTACCCATGAAACTAAACCCAAATGCTTTCAAGCTAGAACTCAAATCTGCTCTTTTTAATTCCTGAAAATAAATGGGCTGCACCCACCATTGCGCTTTTCCTGTCATTTACAATGCCATTTTCCTCCACCTATCCAAGTGTGATTTATGTTCAAGCTGATCTCAGGCTCTGCCCCTTCCATGAAGTGTCCAGACCACCCAAGTTATTGCAATATCTCCCTCCTTTAAACTTCTTGAACATCTATTTCATTTTTGTACTTATAAAAACGTCTTCTTATACTGGGGACATCTGATTTATTTCACTGTACTATGTGATATGTGACATTTGCCTCATTGAGAGAATATAAATTATTTAGGGATATAGACTTTGACTTCTCCGTTTTGCCTTCACAGCACATAGAATAATACCTTACATTAGGAAAGTGCTTTGTAGATGGAGGGCTCCCATTCAATGCAGACTTACTAAGGGCTCTCCATCAGCAAGCTCCTATAATGAGAACAGTAAGGTAAACAGAGGTGACTATACACGCTCCATGAAACTGTTTCCTTGCTGTGAAACAATTTCCAGTCTAATTATGGGGCAAATAAGTATAATTTGTTGTATTTTTACATACACAGTCATCTCACTAAGACAGACACTGACATGCACAAGCGACACTCAGGGAAGACCTAATAAAATTATATGTCGAGTGATGAGCTACCATATCATGGGAACAGGAAGACGAAATATGAGTAGGGAAGCATAGGTTACATACTTTGGGAGGAGTAAATAGACTAGCTTGATAAAAATGTTACATAGGAAATGAAAGGGTAGAAATTAATAAAACAGTAGATAAAGCAAAGCAGAAAGCTATGGATTTCAGATTCTCTTTGAGATGCAGTATGGTTCTGAGTATCAGCTAATAATGAACACAGCGTATGGCCATACAGAGTTGCTGTTAAGATGAAAGAAGAAAGCATTGTACAACACCTAGCATGGGGCCTGGAAAAACACAGATGTTCACCAAAGGATACCTTGCCATTGTTCACTGATGACAGTTCTGCTTTATACAGTTAAATCTGCCACAGGACAGGGACGAAAGGAGAAAATGGATGCAAACTTGCAGTTAATGTGTCCTTGAAAGGAGAGAGAAGCTCTGAGGCTACCAAAATTCAATACACATTTGTGGGGACAACAAGCAAAGCACAAGTTAATCTGCCTTTCCTTGAATGCCATGGACATGCACGCTCTCTCACAGAGACGTTAAAAGGATGGGAAAAGAGTAAAAACAATTCATTCTAAGTAGTCCTTCCCTTTCACTTATGTGTTTTCCTAAAACGAACAAGAAGTTCCTGCAGGTGGGAGACTCTTTTTGGCAATACAGAATACTACCCCGGGCCCTTTCCAGCATCTCAGACACGCGTCTCCTTCATGGGAATCACTGTGCATAGATTATCTCAGGCTAATCATCTTTGCAAATGCTTGGTTCCAAGAAAGAAACAGAGTGGAAACTAACCACTGTGAGCCCATTTTGAGCCGTTTGGTTTTCCAGTTTTTGGAGGCAGACAACACCGAGTGCTTGAAAAGGTGCTCTCTCAAACAGGCTTTCTGGAGCCAAAGCCAACCTGACTACCTGCTCTTTTTACCTTTCTGCTTTATTTCTGTAAGTTCGTTTCTACATAATTCTCTTGCTATATTTATTCTCCTGTTACTATCCTATTGCTTTTTTATTTTTATTTTTTTAAATTTTATTATGTTATGTTAATCACCATACATTACATCATTACTTTTTGATGTAGTGTTCCATGATTCATTGTTTGCGTATAACACCCAATGCTCCATTCAGTACGTGCCCTCTTTAATACCCATCACCAGGCTAACCCATCCCCCCACCCCCTCCCCTCTAGAACCCTCAGTTTGTTTCTCAGAGTCCATAGTCTCTCATGGTTCGTCTCCCCCTCCGATTCCCCCTCTTCATTTTTCCCTTCCTGCTTTTTTTTTTTTTTTAACATATAATGTATTATTTGTTTCAGGGGTACAGGTCTGTGATTCAACAGTCTCACACAATTCACAGCGCTCACCATAGCACATACCCTCTCCAGTGTCTATCACCCAGCCACCCCATCCCTCCCACCCCCCCACCACTCCAGCAACCCTCAGTTTGTTTCCTGAGATTAAGAATTCCTCATATCAGTGAGGTCATATGATACATGTCTTTCTCTGATTGACGTATTTCGCTCAGCATAATACCCTCCAGTTCCACCCACGTTGTTGCAAATGGCAAGATTTCATTCCTTTTGATGGCTACATAATATTCCATTGTATATATATACCACCTCTTCTTTATCTATTCATCTGTAGATGGACATCTTGGCTCTTTCCATAGTTCGGCTATTGTGGACATTGCTGCTATAAACATCGGGGTGCACGTACCCCTTCAGATCCCTACATTTGTATCTTTGGGGTAAATACCCAGTAGTGCAATTGCTGGGTTGTAGGGCAGCCCTATTTTCAACTTTTTGAGGAAGCTCCATACTGTTCTCCAGAGTGGCTGCACCAGCTTGCATTCCCACCAACAGTGTAGGAGGGTTCCCCTTTCTCTGCATCCCCGCCAACATCTCCTATTGCTTTTTAACTAAATAATTGAAAAACTTTCTAAAAAAATCCCCTAATTCTAAGATCATTAAAAACACAATCGTGTGGAGTTATTTTAAAGATTATTTCACCCAAAAGAGAACAAAAGACTAAGCCTATTAGGACTAAATTCTTCTGCCGTTGAAGAAGTTTGTCTCCATTTGGTTCAAAGGCTCTCAAGAGAACATTTTTTGGAAATGCAGCTAAAACTAAGCAAAAATGGTGACTATTCCTGATTTTAAATTGTATCCTGAAGATTCCAAAGAGAGAATTAAACTCTCCTGTCCATGAAATATCATTTTCTTTTCAAGTAAATTTTATTATTAAAATATATTATTTTAGATAAATTTGAAGGTAAAAGATAAAATGAAGAGGTAGCCAGAAGTAAACAATTATTTCTATTAGACAACTGAAAGAAATATAAAAGTAGGAAATCTTTCATTATCTTTCCTGTGCCTCAGATAAATGAACATACACATGAAAATGAGAAAGTGGTTATAGCTGAATTTTGTTAAAAACAGGTCAGTCGTAGTTCTGATGAAATTTCATCAGCAGCAGTTATACCTGATCAAGGTGAAAAAGGTGAATTTAATAATCTCCCTGTGGCTGTTTTTCCATCTTATCTTCAGTAGACTAAAATGGAGGATTCTGTTTCCTTAAATGCAAACTTCCCACTATACTCCTGTTTCTAGGACAGAACTAATGAAGGGAATGTTGTTTCAGCATTTACTTTTTCTTCTGAAGATTTCCGGCCCCTTCATAAGTTTAAGTTCTTGTGAATAAATACAATGTTCTAGGTCTTACAGCTCCTCTTCTAGGAAAAGTTGCTGCTAACCCAATGTCTTCTAGGTCTAGAGATCAAAAAATAAATTTTGAAACTTCTAAAACCTCCAAGAGTCACTGATTGCTAGTGTTAACACTATTCTGATTTATTACATTTGTTTCGATTTTTATAATATATTGGTTGTATTACATTCTAGTGCTTACTCTTAGCTTTTTATGTGCTATATCTACCATACAATTGTCTCCATTTTAAAGGTCATTTTGTTTCTCCAATTCTATAATAGAACTTTAAATGCTTGCTCATTGAAGAATCCATTATATACACGCATATATACATGTATGTACGTTCATGTGTAAAATGTAAGTTGAAGAAAAGGTCTCACTACCAAAGACATGACAGGCATTTGGCCATCTGTATTTTCACATTCCATTTTAATTTATTTTTATTTCAGGGGCGCCTGGGTGGCTCAGACGGTTAAGTGTCTGCCTTCAGCTCAGGTCATGATCCCAGCGTCCTGGGATCGAGCCCCGCATCGGGCTCCCTGCTCAGCAGGAAGCCTGCTTCTCCCTCTCCCACTCCCCCTGCTTGTGTTCCCTCTCTCTCTGTCTCTCTCTATGTCAAATAAGTAAAATTAAAAAAAAAATCTTTATTTTTATTTCCAAAACAGTTCAATTTAGGATTACTTTACTATTTTTTTTTGTTAGCATATCAGCACCTATGACTTTAAATACGTTAGGTTTCCAGTGGATTTGTATCATTGAAATGCCTCCTGAACTTAAAATTAGGATTGATAAATAACTAAATGTAGTTCACTACGTTTTCAGTTATACAACATGTGTTCTGTCAAGAAGCCTCAAACTCAGCTTTGAGGAATCTTTGATGAGGCAAAAGAAAAATGGAAATAACCTATGATATAAGATCTGGTTTGGATCACTGCTTTGAGATAAATGAGTGTTCTGTACCTCAGGTTTGCATCTGTATAAAGCTAATACCCACTTCACTGAGTTGCCCTAAGGATTACCGAGATTACGTGTGAAAAGTGCCAGTAAACGGACGGGCTTTCCTAGTCCCAGGGCTTCTTTTTCCTGGTTTCTTACTCCTAATTTTATTTAGATTCAAGAAACTTTATCTGAAGTGTTTATCCATTTATATCAACTCAACTGGTTGCTTGAGATACTCCTGCAAATAAATTCCAAAGCAGGGAATTTTTTTTCTCCTTCTTAGCAAGAGTTTTTGTTTTTGTTTGTTTTTTCTTGTCTGTGTCTGGCACACCTTTTGCATTAGCTGTGGTAAAAAACAGAAAGAATAGCATAGCAAGAGGGTTTATTTGTTTGTTTTTCTACTTGTTTGTTTTAATCACTGAACCCCATGGTAGAAGCCAGAGTGAATATGCTCACTGTAGGGCCTCACTCCACACCAGCTGAATTTGGTCCTATCAAGTGGCCTGACTCGCTCCTCACCACTCTGTTCAGCCACCGACTGTTTTGTGTTATTAGTTATCAAAGATCCATACCTTTCCTTTTTCGACATGTTTTGTTTTATGTTTTCTTTTCTAAGTAAGATGCACCACCTATGTACCTTCCTTCTGCTCTGAAGCTATTCAGTAGGAAGTTGGTCTATCACATTTAAAGATTCATACAACGAACCCCTCCTGTGCAAAGAAAGGTCAAAAAAAAACAATATGCAAGATTTATAAGAAACTTCTCTGGGGTAAACCTTACATACTTTGTGTGCATATCTGAAACCAAGGAATACACCCCTTCTATGTTTATGTAAATTACTTTTTGTTTACCTTTAGCTAAGTTTTTTTTTTTTTTTTAAACAGGTAAAATAATGAGATAATATTTTCTAGGGAGCTTTATATAAAAATTGCTGGCAATTCTCCTTATAGCAGTGTTGGGTAATATGTAAGTTCAAAATTTTATTTATCTATTTTTTAAGTTTTATTTATTTAAGTAATCTCTAAATCCCATGTGGGACTCAAACTCATAACCCCGAGATCAAGAGTCACATGCTCTTCTGCCTGAGCCAGCCAGGTGCCACAAGCACAAAATTTTAGGTTAAAACTAAAATTCAGCCAAATCTCCAGATAATACCACATTCAACCAAAGTAAGGATTCCTTTAGGCCCTTTCAGATGAAGAAAACGGCCTGACATCCAAGAGTTGTAGATAACAAGGCAACAAGAAAGAAAATATATTACTGAGAACCTGTAGTATATCAAAATTATCACAGTTGAGGGGAGGGGGCGGGGGGTGGATGAAATACGTGATGGGGATTAAGGAGTGCAGCTGCTGCGATGAGCACCAGGTGTCGGGTGGAAGTGCTGAATCACTATACAGCACCCCTGAAACTAACATAATACTGTATGTTAACTGGAATTAAAATAAAAACTTAAAATTATCACAGTTGGATAATGAGGGTAAAGGGTAAGTGGAGAGGAACACTATTACTTAATGAAATATGAATTCTTAAAGAATTACTAGTTTGAAATTTAATATACATTTTAAGTTTGTAAAATCAAGTTATATATGTGGTATTTACCTATACACACATACATACACACATGCACGCACAGGGACACACACATATTTTTTTAATTTTAATCAGACAACATGAGTTTAGATTCTAAAACTGCCACTTATAATTTATTCGCCTTAAATTACTTAACCTCTGAGCTTTAGTTTCTTTATCTGAAACAGGAAAACTAATCTCTATTTTATAGGATTGTTGTGCAAATTAAGATAATGCATGTAATGTACCTAGTTAAGTGACTGGCATAGGCTTTTAATGAATATATGAATATATATTCATGATCATAATCATGACTATAATTCTTTATATATACTTAGTTCTTCACCGTGTACTCTGAAGACTCTTTTTTTTTTTTAAAGCTTTTATTTATTTATTTGACAGAGAGAAACACAGTGAGAGAGGGAACACAAGCAGGGGGAGTGGGAGAGGGAGAAACAGGCTTCCTGCCGAGCAGGGAGGCCGATCCCAGGACGCTGGGATCATGACCTGAGCCGAAGGCAGACACTTAACGACTGAGCCACCCAGGCGCCCCTACTCTGAAGACTCTTAAAAAAAAAAGATTACACAGATTGAAGATAGGAAAGAACCAAAGAAATGAAAAGATACCCAAGGAGAGGGAATGGAGAAGCACAACCTCAAGCTCTGTGGTGGCTTTAAAAACATACTCATCATGCAACGACGTGGATGGAACTAGAGGGTATTATGCTAAGCGAAAATAGGTCAATCAGAGAAAGACAAATATCTTATGATCTTACTGATATGTGGAATTCGAGAAATAAGGCAGAGGATCATAGGGGAAGGGAGGGAAAAATGAAACAAGATGAAACCAGAGAGGGAGATAAACCATAAGAGACTCTTAATCTCAGGAAACAAACTGAGGGTTGCTGGGGGGGGGGGGGGGGGGAGGGGGGGGG
>NW_022589707.1:72003962-72043498 GCF_004348235.1 Phoca vitulina | reverse complement strand
AATCTCAGGAAACAAACTGAGGGTTGCTGGGGGGGGGGGGGGAGGGATGGGGTAGCTAGGTGATGGACATTGCGGAGGTATGTGTTGTGGGGAGTGATGAATAACAGACCTGTACCCCTGAAACAAATAATACATTATATGTTAATAAAAAAAAAAAATCCACCAATTCTTTGATATTCTTCCCTCAGCAGGTGAAGCTTAATTCCCATCCCCTTGAGTGTGGGTGGATTTAGTGATTCACTTCTAAAGAAAAGATAGAACAGAAATGATGGGAAGTCACTTCTGCAATTAGGTTTTAAAAACAGTGTGTCTTCCATCTTGGGGGCTTTTGCTGCCACTCTCTCTTTGATCACTCTTTTTGGGGAAAGCAATATTGGGAGCAGCATTATGGAGAAGGATCCCACCGGGTGAAGAATCAGTCTCCTGCTAGCAATAACATATGTGGAACTTCCAACTCCAGCTAATTTGCAAAGACCCCAGCCAAGGCCAATAGCTTGACTGCACCTCCTTGAGAGATCCTGAGCAAGAACAACCTCACTCCTGCTTTCCTGATCCTCAGAAACTATGTGAAGTAATAAATGCTTGTTGTTCTAAGCTGTAAATTTTACAGTAATTTAGTATGCAGAAGTTGAGAAGTGATAGGCATCTTAAATAGTGCCAATAGAAACAGATCCAAGAAAATGGTGATACAATCAGACCAGAAAACCTGGCATTCAGGAGCTGTCCTAGCCTCAGCCATTTCATTATGGAGCATCAGCTTCCTGCCTTTTTACTTACGAATTACTCAACCCCAGTTTCTGTAATACAATATGATAATATCGGTCATCATCCTACTTACCTCTGGGATTATTCAACTGGACAAAGGCAAGTAATCACTATTGTCAATATCTGTGTTTTAATTTTAAATGAAACTTCTTAAACCACTTTAAAATATTTCTAAAATGTGAAAACAGCTACATCTTCTTGTGCAAAGTATTATTTTCTTTCCAGGTAATGGTAGTTAAACCTAGAGACCTTTTGAACATACCAAAAAAAAAAAAAAATGCATTTCTTGCACTTGAAATCATGTATCAGCTTCAGGAAAAGACTTGGCAACTGTTTCTAAATGGATCATTCTTCCAGTAATAAAACAATGGCACATTTTCCAGTCCAAAATCATTATTATAATCTCAATCTCCCTTTCGTTCTCTTATTCTCCTCTGCCTTTCCCTCTTCAGAGAGATAAATGGGAAAATAGAGCTTCTTAATTGGAAAAAAAAAAAAAAAAACAGACAAGTGTTATCACCAATTAGTATATCAGGAATCTTTCTACTACTATTGAAAAGAAGCTTTCCATGGGTGAGAGTAAGAGAGAACGAAAAGTTGGAACTATATATGTATTTTTATCCACTTAAGTTAACTTCCAGAGAAATACATGAAGGCTATAATGATCTTTGGTCATGTTATTGGAAGAGGACTGAGTAAAGAAAACACTTTATAAAGATGTTCACGATACTTACATATACCTGAATTTAGAATACAATCCTGCCATTGGTTGCTTTAGACCTATCTGGAATTTAAGAAGGATGCCATTAAAATAAAATATTTCTTACATGGAGAATTATCTACACACGACTCAAACAAATTATTTTATTTTTTTAAGTTTAATTTTGTCCATTTTTCTTGATGAAAATGATAATGCAAGTTGAGAAAAATTTTTCTCAAAAAAATCAATAATTTATCAGGGCTCCTTAGATTCTTATAATAATTACATTATAAAGGCTTTGCTGTAGAGGTTTTGTTATTATAGTTTCTATCAAAAGCGCTGAGTAAAAACAATGGATGAGAAAATTCAGATTCATGAAGGAATTTCAATTAGAGGAAGCATTTAAATACTTTATGAAGGACATATATTTCACAATAAAAGTTTGATTGCTTAAAATAAACAGTTCCTAAAACCACCAGAGCCTAAAAAGTTAGAATGAAAAGTCTTTTCTTTCTTGATTTTTAATATAACATTATCCAAAATTTCTTATTTTTTTCTCCCTTTTCATCTAAAAGAGTCCTCTGCCTCTTCTTTTACTGCAGTCCTCATCAAAAATGTTACACATGTTCTTGTATTTTCAATTATCCATAGGAATTTGAGAAAAAAATGTACTGAGAAAAGAGAGGAGGAGTCTGATCTTCATTCTGCCAGTATCTCTGGGACCTTAGCCATATTACTTCATTCTCCTGGGACTCACTTTCTTCAGCTACCATATTAAGCTTTGTGCCAATTCTTGTTCAGCTACAACATTTTATAACTCTCAAATCTGATATCCAGATCTTACACATCTCCTGAGTTACAAAATTTCTGTACTTTCTCCCTTTCTCTACATCTTTCCCCCTGCTGTTGTCTCAAAGTCAAATTTATTTAAACCAATGACAAAGCTCTACCTACACACCTATCCCCTGTTTCCCTGGATAAGGAGGTCATAATTCTCAATTATTCAGACTTGGAAATCCATAATTCGTGAGTCTTCCCTTCCTTTTATCCTTAACATCAAATCAGTTGCAAAATTCATCTGAGATTTTCACCTTGCTCTCTGTTGCCTATTGCCTTTGCATTTCCATTTCCACCATACTATTTCTGACTTTTATGCTACTCACCTACACAACTGCTACAGTTCCAACTTAGTGGTCCTGTCACAGTGTCTCCACCATGCAGCAACAGATTGGAAATATCACTGGGGTGCAGGGATGCCATTCTCACCTCTGAGCCCCATGGTATGTGGGACCACATTTTAGAACTGAAGATGATACCAATTAGCCCAAACTTCTGAATATCTCATAAATTCTTCAAAATTACATTTATATTGAAATTATAGTTAAACTAAGAGTCATCACAAAATGGCAGGGAGCAAATATTTTCCCTCCTTGTGAGTCATGGCTCACTCCAATAAGAATTTATTAAGCATATTTCATGTGACAGATATCATGTTACATGTTAAGGAGAGATGACCATTTTCTGCATTCAAGAACTCGCTCCCTTGGGAGACTGAAATGTAAACAAAAACATATCACAATATACACAGAATAAAATTCTGCATTGGAAGAAAAATACACTGAATGCCTTGCATTTAGCTTTCCCCCACTCAAATACCAAGGAAGAACATTTTTAATGCAAACAAAGTAGCTGCCCTGTGTCTTGTTACTTAGCTGTAAAAATTTAGTGAGACACATTAATTCTAAAATAACCCAAGAAGTACACGGTAATATTGGGATGCAACTACAAATGCTGGGACATTATAACTTTGAAAGATGAAATTTTTATTTTTAAATAAATTATAGTCTTTTAAAATAATTTTAATAATAAAAATGATTAATTGAAATAATAATCATATAATCAAGCTCTATGTAGAGGTGACAAAAAGAACTTCATGTGTAATTAAAACAAATCCCCTTTAGGTATTTGCTTCTAAATCTTTGACTATTAAATCTCAATACCATCCTGGTGGCATTAGATGTAAAAAATTAATTTAGCATATGATTAAATACAAATCAAATGTATTATAATTCTGGAAAAATGACCCTATGTTTCTTGAAAATGTCTAGGTTAGCATTTTATAACCATATGACATGTCAAGGGAATTCACTATTAAAATAATTTTCCTATTATATCTTTTGTAATACTTGTACTATCTAATATATACAATACAATCATTACTTTTTATTTTAGAGTTCATTCAGGTGTGTGTGAGGAGAGAAAGATCTCGAACAGATATCCTAAATGTAGAGTTGTCAACATCCTTAGAGCATTTCATAGGTAAACTGACCCTCTGTGTATATACAAAATTTAATACATCCTAAAAACTATGTGGAAAGGAATTTTTTTAGCCAAGAAATGATTAGATACCTATTAGATAAATTACTATTGAAGTTTAATGACATGAAATTATCTTCTAAGAAAAGGGCCCAATTATGTGCAGTTAGATATCTATCAGATAAATTACTATTGAACTTTAATGAGATGAAATTATCTTCCAAGAAAAGGGCCCAGTAATTCCCAGATAAGTTGGGTGGACACTTCCACACCCAGAATGATGGTCAAAGAAACTAACACAATGCCCACCGATCTGAGCCACATGAGCAATTAAAATTTTCTGAAAGAGCTTTTCTCACAGGCAAACTTATTGGAGCAATGCATTATCAATTTCTTTTTATTTAAATGCTTAATGGTATAGGCCAATGAGGGGAAATTAGAGAAAGTGTCGCTAGATATTTGAAAATCATAAAAACAACTAACAAAGGTGGTGGTTCAGAAACAAAAAGAAAACACCTATTTGGGTAAAGATAATGTTTTTGATCAACCTAAGAAATGTCTGAAATGCAACACTTTTTACAATTTGCCATCTGCCATTTCTGTGTTCACAGGAAAGACAGGGGACATATACGACTAATGAAAAAATAATTCTTTCATATTTTATGGCCTTAACTATAACCAAATATCCAGTGAGTTACTCTAACAAAACGGTGAATCACAGAATACTGCCTAAAGAAATGAAGAGAGACAAAAGTCTAAGTGCTCCCTAATGGAAAGATAAAATCAATCCAATAAACAGTTGAATAGATTGCATCTGAAACAGCTCATTGATCATGTCACCAAGTTGGTATTTTGAACCCATTAGAGGCCCTTACCAAATCATAGGTATTTAATAAAATATACCCACTTGGAAAAGAGATTATTGAAAAAAATCAATATACCATTCATTTTTCCATTAAAACTAAAAACTTCTTCAAAAAGACATATAAAAATTGAAAAATATCACCAAGTGTAGTACAAAGTAGTATCAAAAGCTTTTCTGGAATAAAAGTCAGAGTTTTAATGGCTAAACTTCTTGTCCTGTGGCAGCTATTAACTTGATAGATTTATCAAAGAGCGAATTAGGTTGCAATGCAGTTGGTCCCTTTCTGAGCACCCTGATGATACTAGGTCTTGCTTCAATTCCAGCAGGTCTCCAGTAAAATGCATAGATTCTAAAACATGGTAAATGCTATTTCTGTCAAAAGTAAATTAAATGACCCTGAGGATTGATAGGATTCCAAGTAGTGTTTTGCTTTAACAAAATCATTAGATTTTAATGCATTTTTAAACCCTGTACATCAACACAGTAAGTCCCCATGATAATATCATGCATGCAGATATGATTATATCTCTGTAATGCCAGGTTAAAATCTGGCATATCAAAAAAGAGTATTGGGAAATGATCTAATATATATGTATACGTATATGTATACATATGTATAGGTATATGTATATGTAAACTTTTGATGGAATATAATTAGGGGATTTTTAACAATTATAAATGTTAACACAGAAAAGCCTAATTTATGTTCTCTAAGTAAACACATGTATATATCCAGGGATTTTCTCTGATATGTTTTTTTTATGGTTTACAGGGAGGTAAGAGTTAGACATGAAAGACTGGTTTAAAAAAAGGTGATTAAAATTTTTAATAGAAAAACTTCTTTCTCACTCTCAGACAATTTTGAATGTATCACAACCATAATTTTGTTATAAACATTAAAATGTGGATAGGACCTGAACTGAAAACCTACATCTAGTAATGGTTGGTCTGAAAGACTCTCAAGGACTGCACTACCTCAGTGTGCCTCTCCCAGCCACTCCTTAACTAGTTTCTCAGACTTTTATAAAATTCATAGTTTTTCTAAGTCTCCTCTACAAGTTCATACTGAAATATCTGTAGATCATTATACTCTTATAATGTGTCCCTGCCATGCAGTTGATTTATCCAATGAATCCTCCAAAAGGTAAATGGTTGAGAAATTCACTTCTTAAAACCTTCATGTGAAATATGTGCTTTCTATTCAATGTTATTTTCCTCTGGCCAAAAAGAAGCAAAAAAGTAAGTGAAAAAAACCCTCTCTGGTATGTTTAATCCTCTGTTCATCAGTGAATGATAACTGTGAACTTCTTATGGGTAAGAGCTATCTGATAATCAGCTCTTGAATCTGTGCCTATTCTAGATAAGATCTAATTTATAAATAAAATCAACACAGTATAAATTTTACATGGTTACTTTCAAGATATTTTTGTGCACTGTTTCTATATCTAGAACAGGATATCCTGCTTTAATAGCAAGTATAATTTTAAAAGTACTTCAATATACATGCATTTTTATGTGAGTCAAATGCTAAGGATTTCAAAAAATGCCTAATATTCTTCCTTTAAGATTAAAATATGATTATATTCTGCATACAGGAGGCCACTTTACAGAGTCCAGTGTGTAGAGTATAGCAAAGAAAGAGCATTTATTTATACATTAAAGGACCCTGCTATCGTTTAATAATTGTCACTTCACCGAGGCTCTGCTGCCCTATCAATATCATTTCTCTTTTCCAGCTTTTGTGACTGAAAGGGGCGAATGGAATGAGGAAAGGCAGCTCTCAGTTATTAATAACAAGATTAAGTTCATCACCTCACACCTGTCAGAATGGTTAAAATCAACAACACAAGAAACAACAGGTGTTGGCTAGGATGTGGAGAAAGGGGAACCCTCTACTGTTGGGGGAATGCAAACTGGTGCAGCCACTCTGGTAAACAGTATGGAGGTCCCTCAAACAGTTAAAAATACAGCTACCCTATGTTCCAGCAACTGCACTACTAGGTATTTACCCAAAGAATACAAAAATACTAATTCAAAGGGACACGTGCACTCTGAGTTTATAGCAGCATTATCTACAATAGCCAAATTATGGAAACAGCCCAAGTGTCCATCAAATCTCATGAGTGCATAAGGAAGAAGTGGTATATATACACAGTGGAATATTACCTACCATAAAAAGGAATAAAATCTTGCACTTGCCATGAAAAGGGTGGAGCTAGGGTGTATTAATGCTAAGCGAAATAAGTCAGAGAGAGACAAATACCATATGACTTCACTCATATGCGGAATTTAAGAAACAAAACAAATGAACAAAGGGAAAAAAAGAGAGAGAGACAAACGAAAAAACAGACTTTTTTCTTATTATTAATATATAATGTATTATTTGTTTCAGGGGTACAGGTCTGTGATTCACGAGTCTTACACAACACACAGCATTCACCACAACACATACCCTCCCCAATGTTCATCACCTGGCCATCCCACCCCCCTACCCCCCTCCCCCTCCAGCAACCCTCAGTTTAACTACAGAGAACAAATTGATGGTTTACCAGAGGGGAGGTGGGTGGGGGGGGTGGCTGAAATAGATGATGGGGATTAAGGAGGGCACTTGTCATGATGAGCACATGTTGCATGGAAGTGCTGAATCAGTATATTGTACACCTGAAACTAATATTACACTGTATGTTAACTAACTGGAATATAAATAAAAACTTTAAAAAAATAATAGCATTCATTTCAAAGGGGCTGGCATAAATTCATGAACGCTTCCTAACTCTTCTTCTATGAATCAGCTACCTCTTTCCCTGGCTTCCTCCTTGATTCCTTGCTGTTATTGCTGTTGGGCTTTTTAAGTGGTTTCACCAGTAAAAAAAAGAAAACATAATAATAAATAACAGTAATATTGTAGGGAAAGAAATCAGGTTGTGTCAGACTTCATGTTAGGTTTTATTTTTCTAAAGATTTTATTTATTTATGAGAGAGAGAGAGCACAAGCAGGGGGGAGCAGCAGGCAGAAGGAGAAGCAGGCTCCCCGATGAGCAAGGAGTCTGATGCGGGACTTGATCCCAGGACCCTGGGATCATGACCTGAGATGAAGGCAGATGCTTAACCAAATGAGCCACCCAGGCATCCCATTCACGCCAAGTTTTAAAAATGAAAACAGCTGATAACTCCAACTACAGATAAAAATGCTTAAGGAATAGAAGCATTCTTTTAGCAAAATGCAACTAGGTCTAGATAAAGTTTCAATCAAATGAAGACAGTCATATGATTGTGCCAGAAGTTCTTCTTCTTGCATTCTGATTAAGTAGATTCCAGTTCCCACGGAATCTAATCACAGCTGGATTAATCTGCCCCACAAATACATGACCATTTTTCATATGAAGTCAAGAAAAGATCTGAAAACAAGATGATTTATCTGAAGGAGAAAATAACTAAACGAAACTCAGGAGATGCATCAGGGGCCAATGTCCGAGGTAGAACAGCTAAGTCTAAAAATCAGGAGCTCAGAAGACTTCATGGGAGAGATCCAAATTATCCCAGCAACTGATGGGAAGGGAGGACAGGGCAGAGCTAGCAGTCAGAGGTCAAGATGGGTGATTGCATGGTAAAGCAGTCCATGAAGAGCCATTTCCAGCGCTCAGAGAGTACAGGAAAGATTGCTGCCCTGCCCTCTGAGCTCTTGTCTTTCACAAGCCTCCTAATAATGGCCACTAAGAGAAATAAATTTTTAATTTCTCAAATATAAACAGATAAATGGAAATTGAACCTATCACTGTTATTCTATAATCAGCAAACATACATTATTAAAACATCAAAATGGTGACATTTGGCTGAAAGATTTGTTAGATACGGAAAGCACTCAAGCCTTACTTTCAAGGAGTTGTTTTCAAATAGAATTTTAGGTTGGTAGCTCTGAGCCAACTCTTATTTATTCCCAAAATAGCCTCAGTCAACCTTTACTGGTCTATTTTTTAAAGGAAATGATGAAGATGCACCCCAGAAAGGAAAATCTTATTTTATAACACATGAAAGTAGACTTTTTCTTGCAGTTTGTATAAAATCACCTTATCTGGCCAGATAATTATGATTCAAGAGATACTCCATATGTTGCTAGCATTAATTGTTAATGCAAACCTATTTAGTAGAGTTTGGCATTTATAAATTAGTACCAGCAAAGTAAAAGATAAAAGCTTCTGGATACAGGTAACTTAAAGCCAATGAATACTATTAATACCCCACATAGGTAATACTAAGAAAACCAATTTACTCAGATTCTCATCGGAATTCTCTGAATCTAAGTCAAAAAGCAGAGGCAAAATTAATATACCAACATAAACTGAATTATATGCCAAATAACATTATTTTCATTACCACTTGATATACTGTTGCTAATGGAGCCACCGATATCGGACGATATTTAGGGGACACAATAAAAAGCTGATTTCTGTACTTCAAGGTAGTAGCATCGTAACAATACCAATAAAAGCCACAGCAAAATAATAATCAAAAATTGTTAACCACTCAACTAGTGCTAGCTTAAAAGCCACATGGAAACTGTAGAATGGCTGATAAAAATAAGTCAGAAATTATTTTTATTCTTATTTCTAAACCAGGTCAACTGAAATGAAAATAGAAGTGGTGATGAATAATCAGCTCTCATCTTCCCTTCCTGCCATTCAGGGGGCAGAAATAACTCTGACAGAACCATTGATGAAAGAAGAAGAAGGGGGGGAAAAAAAGAAGAAACAAAAAGTCCATTTTCAGCATTTCTCCCCAATTTCCGGTTTTCAAGTTTTTTTAACTGTGGTTTGAAGATAAATAACTATGGTCTCTGGAGGCCTTACACTTGGAAATTAACTCAAAAACCTGTTTCTACACATTCTTTGTAGGAGGCTGAAGTTGTTTCTCAGTAGGTGTCGAACGCTTAGTACATTCTCAGGCTAAACAATATTATATGATTAAGAGAGGATTTAATAGCTTTTTTACATTTAATGAATAAAGCAATGCTTAATTTTTCCTCAAAATACATTAATATACAGATGAACTCAAAACTGTCAGTCACAAAGGCTAATTTAAAAATCTATTTTTCTGTATAATTTGAATCATCTCCCTAATGTCATAAACCTTAACTTCTTAATTCATCATTCTTCTTACATTTATACCAGCAATATTTTTAATAAAGATTAAATATATCTTAGTCAACATACTTTTAAATTCTTTTTTAAATAAAGTGCTTTTTGATATCCTTAGAAATATATCTGAATTTTAAATACTGTGTTATTTTCATTATACTGATTTCTACTTCCAGGATTTAAAGGGTAATTTGACAAAATGGGAAGAAATGATAAAGTTTCAACATTTTGCAAGGCAAGGCTGTATTCTTTTATCTGAACTAAAACCACACACACACAAATAAACTTCAGACTACATACTCGGGACCCACAAGAAATCAATGTTTTACAAAGTACTCTGATGAACAAATATGGATTATATAATTCATGAGGGGGAAATTAATGTGTTTCATACAGGTATTTAACAATTTATTTGGCAAAAGAAAGATGAACCTTATGACTGAATGGGCTTAGACAATCTACACAGTGGACTCTAAACAGCCTCAGCATCCTATCATCATGCCACATCAATATGAATAAAAATGGAAAATAGCCAGACCTATATTAAAATATTTGAAAATGAAGAAATGAAAGAATCCTAAATCCAATGATACCTTGAAATTCACACACTGTGCAACTTTTGTTAAATTATACCATATATACTATACTTTAAAAACCACTTCTTTAACTTGGATTTACGATTTTTCTGCAGTGTTGTAACTTTCTTATTTTTCCTTTTTCCTATATTTTTATAAAAATCATCAACAATGAAAGAATTTCTATATAAAGGCAATGATTAGTTAACCTATGCAACAGAAAATAACACCACTCTCAACAACAACTACAGATAGTTTTGTTTTTACCTCATAATATTTATATTTTTATAGATGTTTCATATGTGTAACATGAAAATTTGCTTTGTATTAAAAGAAAAGCTAAACAGATAATCCTTGATGAAAAGCCAAAGTAATGTAAAGTATTACGTTTTTCAAAATTGATTTACAGGTTCAAGTCAACTATAATAAAAAAAACCCCACATATTTGAGACTTGGGAGAAAAAGGATATCTGGAAAAATAAGGCAGAGTTCTGAAAACTTGGGAAAGAAAGAATAATATGGAGAGACTGGTTCTTTGAGCTATAGAATATATAAAACCACAATACTTAAAAGCATTATGAAGAATAGGCTTGCCAAAAGAACAAAACAGAATATCTAGAAACAATGTCAAACAGTTTGATGCATTTAATGTATGATAAAGGACCTTCATAAATCACTGGAAAGAAATTATTACTTAAGAACAAATGGTGATACAATCAACTATTTGAAAAAAATTGCTATAAACTTCATTTTTATATCCTATACACAAAACAAATCTCAGATGATTCATGTAGTCAATGTTAAAAATGTTAAAAGTAACAAATGTTTATTGAGAAATATGTTTATCTTATTAGAAGAAACTTAAATAATAAAATATTAAATCACTACGACGCTTATTTTGTTAACACAGAAAATATCTGTATATATTAAAAGCAACATACAAAATCAAATATGACCTCAACTTTGAACAATATGTATAGAAAGTGAGAAATTCAATAAAAATCTTAATTATCTGTGGATATGAAATACTAGCTTTATGTGTTTTTTAAGGTCTTTTTATATTCAATAAAAACAATATGATGAGGTTGTCTATATTGCATAGAATACCCAAAATTAATGTAGAAAATCTGTTTTCCCTGGCTCTTTGTTAACCTCTACCTCTGTGTGTTCCCCGAGTATTCCCAACCTGACAGGGAAACATTCCATATTTTCATGGATAAATTATAATCACCTTTGAAACAGCTGGATCCCACCATTTTAAGCAGATGGAAAATTAGCCCATCTGTTTCCTATTAGTGAATAGGTTAAAGAAAATGGTAGAAAGAAAAGTAAGGGCTCTAAGTCTACATGTAGAGAAGGCAGAAATTTTGTTCTATGTCATGATTTCAGAGAGTGCTAATGATGATCCTACCCCCAATATTTCCAGCATTTGGAACAGATTCTTTAAATTCCACCATTAGTGATATATTTCATTGATACAAATCTCTCTCCTTTAAACAAAAAAGCAGTTAATACATTTAAATTTCATCAGTCATGTGTAAGAGGAGGGTGAATATAATATTCAAAATTCTTCTTGGGAGCAAGTTGCGAAGAGGAAAAAGGCAGGGTTAACACGAGAACACTGTTTGTGTGGGAAACAGAAGTTAGAGCAGCTAAGTTAAGGGGAAAGATGAAGGCTGGAAGAAAAGTAAGAATAATGAAGAGGATCTCTTCCAAATGTTCATCTTTGTGAATTACAGATCCTGAAAATAGGGAATACTGAACTGTCTTTCATGACAGGAATTCATGCTGAAGATGTTCTTTTCAACTGATACTAGGATAAATTTTATAAGCTTTGCTTTGGATACACTTATCAATTTTGGGATTTGAATTGGAGATAGTAAGGAAGCATTCTAGAAGATGACCAAAAATAGCTTTAAATTAATATTTTGAAGTAGCTTTAAGGCTCCAGGATAAAGAAGTCTTTATCACCTTGCAGCAAAAGACTGGAAAAATTATTCACATACAAATGAAATAATTCATTAAAATTCACAACTGCCTTACAATACATTTACTTTTAACTGGGATCCCAACTTAAAAGCACCCTGTCTCATTCTGCCTATATTGTGGTTAAGACATGTTGGTAATTAATATTAATAATTAAAGGCTAGATTCTGTAGCTATCCAGAATTAAACTGTATTTTCTCAAAAGATCAGAGGCCCCATAAATGCTGTTATGTTGTTAACTATATCAACAAATAATTCTGTTAATTTCAATGTAACCACTGAGATGGAGTTACCTTCGTTTTCAAGGATATTTATCATTCACCCCCCCCCCACAACACACACACTTTAAAAACAATTGAGAGTTTAAAAGATTTTTTTTTTTTTTTTAAGATTTTATTTATTTATTTGACAGAGAGAGACACAGCGAGAGAGGGAACATAAGCATGGGGAGTGGGGAAGGGAGAAGCAGGCTTCCCGCCAAGCAGGGAGCCCGATGTGGGACTCGATCCCAGGATCCTGGGATCATGACCTGAGCCGAAGGCAGACGCTTAATGACTGAGCCACCCAGGCGCCCCTAAAAGATTTTCACAGACCTTCGTCTTGATCAATTTTGCAACATACCATTACATTTCCAATTAGCGCCAGGAAGAAGGCTTTGACTAGTTTTAAACCTCCAACGGTAATTCCACTTGGGTTAATAGCACGCAGAGATTTCCTTATTCATCTACCGAAACCACACTTAGAGGTGCAAAGCATACTAAAATGGGATTTGAGAGACCAATGCAGACATTCCTCTTTGAATGTGATTATCATTTCTTTCTAATATACTTGCAAAACAAAATCATATCTAAAATAATTTGGCCCAAGAAGAGGAAAGAAAATCAGTGTGCTTTCCTTGCATATTTAACATAATTGGTTCAAAGATCATAAAAACATACACTAATAATGATAGATAGTTCACACACACCCCCAGCTCAACTTTACATCAGCCAAGTTGCTATACAATTCTCATTATAGTCCTGCACAGGTCAAGAAATGTACGCCATTTTAGGAGAAAAGTGACATGTAGAAGGAAACATATGTTTTATAGTTTTAGTTTACTTCTGGTCTGAGTAGTAGGTAACTTAACCAATGCTTACTGTGTGCCAAACACTGTGCTAAGATCATTTATTGCTGTTATCTCCCCATTTAGGAATTATTGTCAAGTTAATTTTACAGGTGAGGCCACTGAGGCACTGCGAATTTAAGGATGTGGTCCAAGATTATATAACTAGTAAAAACTCATCAAAACCAAAAAGTCTGCTTCCACCGTCTTCACGCTTACAGCATGCCTCACACTGGACTAAACGGTGTGACATGCTCAGTCTCCTTTATTTCAATAATGTTGTGTTCAGATTTCACAGTGCCAAGAGCACTGGTATTTGGTAAATACTTGTTGGATGAATTCCCATTAAGAGGTACATCATCATTTTTCATACTCTAATAATTTGAAGAATTCAGTTTCCTTAAAAAAAAGACTAAAGAAGAGCCTGTCTTCTCAAATGGGGAACTTTTTGTAAAATGATTTAATTGAGGTTTCTTTTCCATTATATGATATGAAAATAACAAATAAATGGATAATCCTGTGGATTTTTTTGTAACACTGTGGCTCAGACAAAATTTCAATCAAATGGTATTAATACGATAATGAATTTTGACATCAATATATTTGTTGAATGTGACTTGGTAGACAAATTATCTATACATAAATCAATATGACCTTAAAAAATAATGGTATAATTATTTATAATTAATAAATCTGACAAAATCTGACAGTTCTTACCTGGACACTTATGACTTCTCTACATATTAAACACAGGGGGGAAAAATTCTTACTGACAATGGCAAGTTCAACAGCGCTAAGTGACTTTTGGAAAAAAAAGCCACTTCCTAAGCTAGAGACCTACATTAGTACCTGACTGCTTTTGGTTTAAATGGCAAAGAATGCATTATCTTATGATTATTTAAGAGAACAATGATCATAAAGACAGCATTAATCTGGTCTACAGAACTATTTCACAGTATTTTTTGATCCTGGCACAACTTGGTCAAAAGGAAATTTGATAATACTCATCAATAGATTTTCAAATACTCTGATCCAATTATTTTGTTGCTGCTGGGAAGTCAGCATTAGGAAATTAACAGATATTTAACAACTATATGTTCAAAGATACTCATCAAAATCTTATTTGTAATAGTAATAATATGTCAAGGACATAAATGCCCAGCATATATATTTCCAGAGATATAGAAGAGGTTAAGTAACGTATGTGCACCCACAATATAAACTATGAAATAATGCCTAATGTTATATTTCTAATGAATACTTAATGGCCTAGGAAAACTTCACGTACATGGCATTTACATATAAAAGTAATTTATCTATAGGTTTTAATAATGGGTGATTCTTGTCATTTCTCTTAATAGCCTTTATATTTTTCAAATATTCTACTTTTACTATGAAGTTTATTTCAATGAGAAATATTAAATGTTATTAAATTTATGAGATCCAATAAACATGTAAAGAAACAGAATGAGATACATCAAAGATATCTAACAAACTAAGTATTATATTACTCCTGAATAATATACTTGGTTAATGTAATTCTAAGGTAATTTTCATGGCTATAGCTGAGTTAAAAAAAAAAAATCTAAGGTCATCACAACTTCAAAAAGAGATCTGCATAGGTTCTAGGACATTTTATTTTAATTTCATTTTAAGTTGCTGAATCGATTCAACATTTTATTTCAAATGTCTACTCCCAGTATCATACCAAAATATAAGTTATAAAATGTTATGGACTCAGTTTACATTAAATAAAATGTAATTCCATTAAATATTTCCTTTTAAAGGTGGATAATGAACAACCTCCAAGTTTTTCTATCACAGACCGACCGTTCCTCAGGGAATCACTTCCTTCATTCTCCAATTCTGGTTTTGAAAAATTAGAGTGGTAAAATGACAACTTGTACTGTTTCCTGAATCACAGATTATGTCTGGCGCTTCCCAGGTACATCCTCAAAACTGCAAGAGTTCAGGAGATGAAATGCTAAGGAAAAACAGGAGGGTCAAGAAAGGCTCTTCCAACATCAGACATGAAAACAAAACCTTTGCAGCTAAGATGACTAGTTTCATCTGGATCGGGGAGACTGGATATACAAAGAAAGAAAACTGCACCAACAAGTTCCTCTTAAGGTCCCTGAAGCCCCCAATAAAATGCTGGGAGAAACCACCCTCTTCCCTTTTCGACCCACACATTGCCCATGCTATTGTTTGAGTTCTTGATGTTTCCAGATCTGCATCAGCAGATGAATACATTCAAGGGCTGGGGGGTTAATTCCACCAGTACATTGCACAAACACTCATGGTACGTGCCCCTCACTGATTCATTATTTTTCTCCCATTCTGAATACAGGCCCCATTGTGGCTCCTCCCTCTTTGTTACCCTCAGCTTTCAATGGTCAGCACGTCCTGCCTCAGGAATACCTCAGGTCCTTTTCCTCATTTCCATCACCACTGACACTGCCTGAAAGGAGCTGTCCTTACTTATCACGGAGAACATTATGCTGCCTTCTTCAAAAGGTCTCCTCTACCCTTCTCAAACTCCTCTTGGCTATCGTCCACAATAGTGACAAGATAATCTTTTGAAAAAATCAAAAGTGACTATAAAAATCCCTAGTGAAAATCCTTCTATATCACTCCGGTTTCTCCAGGATAATATCCAAAATCATCTTATGATTTATAAGCTCCTTCAAAAGAATTGTATTACACACTGGGAGACCAAGGATGTGTAAGGAAAAGAGTCAAGTTCGGATCTGAGTAACTTGTCTAAAATTCTACAAACCAAATCTATACAGAACCTCATTTCAGTATATAACTTTTAGGTTTTATTTAAAGACTAGTATAATTTTTATTTTGCATTACATACTCAGGGTAGAGAGATTTAAAAGTGCTGAAGCTTTCTTTTCTTTTTTTTTAAGATTTTATTTATTTATTTGACAGAGAGAGACAGTGAGAAAGGGAACACAGCCGGGAGAGTAGGAGAGGGAGAAGTAGGCTTCCTGCTGGGCTCAATCCCAGGACCCTGGGATCATGACCTGAGCCAAAGGCAGACATTTAACGACTGAGCCACCCAGGTGCCCCAGTGCTGAAGCTTTCTGAATTGTCTGAATTCCACTCAGCCATTTTTGAGGTGACTTTTTCTACCTCACCAGCTTTCTCTCTCCACCTCCACACACTGGCAACCCTTCTCCAATCTTTCTAAAATACTCATATTCTAGAACATATTGGGCTCTCTTGTGCCTCAATAGCTTCGTACTTCTTTTCACCTGAGTGAAACAGTGGTCTCCCCCTTCTTTTATTAACTCACTAAACCCTTTAGGCTGTCACCTCTCCAGAATGCTCCCTTGGCTCAGGCCTCAGACCACACACTGCTACAGATAATGCTCTGGGCTCATTTTCTGCCAATCTTTGCTAACCACAACCCCCAGTATTTGTCAAACTCTCTAGTCAATATTTAACATAACCGGTCCACCTCTTGAAAGAAAGATTTGGCACGGTTCACTCCAAAACCCAGTGCAATCACTACTGGCAAGAGCAGGTAGAAAGGCAGGCAGGATAGGCAGCACTAATGACCTGAGGCCGCAGAGGCAAAATGTGGTGTACCATGGTTCCAGATCATGTCCGTCATCTCCTCTGGCTTGTCTCAAATCCCCCTTGCCTTCGGAATCACCTACCCTGTGTTTGTCAAGACTACAGAGTTAAGGAGACCTGGCTCTAAATTCAGTTACTGTTTCAGTTCCTGAAGATCCAGTCGTTTATGTTCATGTAAAACGTGCAGCCAACTTTCCCAAATTAACACAGACAGTCAACAATTTGAACTTGCACTCATAAAGTCATAGATATTATCTACACAAAATAATGTGATTTATTGGTTGACATGCGCTAAAGACATAAAGATTTCAAAATACATAGAGTTAGAAATCCAGGAAGCAGAAAAGAAAATGGAAGGTGATATTTACTTGTTCCCCGCTCTCAAAGCATAAATTTAATTTCCCCCTTAAGCAATTCATTAGTTAGGAAGCTACCAGCATGACTGCATTCCAAAGAATTTTCAACCAACAATAAACATTCCACATTCACAGAAAATATCATCAGCTTCAAATCAGGAGTTCTGAACAATCTGGGTAAACTGGGCATGACAGTTAAACTTGGTGAGTCTTCCCTTCCTCAGTATTAACTTACCTTTCATTAAGGTGCTTCCCCAGATCTAAAGTCTCATAATTTAGTAACACACACAGCCCTGTGACAAATACAAAGGGAAGACATTTCTAGACAAATCAAGAGAACCTACAAATTTACTATTATTTTCATTTTTAAGACTAAAATAGTCTGAAAGCTTTTTTTTTTTTTTTTTTTTAAGATTTTATTTATTTATTTGACAGAGAGAGACACAGCGAGAGAGGGAACACAAGCAGGGGGAGTGGGAGAGGGAGAAGCAGGCTTCCCGCGGAGCAGGGAGCCCGATGCAGGGCTCGATCCCAGGACTCTGGGATCATGACCTGAGCCGAAGGCAGACGCTTAACGGCTGAGCTACCCAGGTGCTCCTGAAAGCTATTTTCATAGTTAACATATTTCCAGATAAACTTAAGACCTTTTCATGCGCATTTCCTCCCGCCACCCCCCCCAGATAAATAATAATTGTCTTAACCTTGCGCTAAATGCAAAATCTTATGTCCTCCTATCATTGTTGCCTTCTCATGCAGGAGTATCAGTGGGGCTACAGACACTCAGATTTTAGTTTCTGAGAAATAAATTTATGTACAGAGTTTTTGAAACAATTAGAGAAGTAAATCTACATATATAATGTAAATCCCTTGTATAAATTATGTTTTGATGAGCAATGAAATATGTGGATCCAAACAACCCATTTTTAGTTTCACAGAAAATAATGATTACTATCTATTTTTTTAATATAGAACCTTGCTTCTCTGAAAAGAATTCAAGTATGTATGTATATAAATGTAGTTCTCCCCACTAAAGAATGGTTTGTTGAATGAGGGATTTTAAAAAGAGAAAATATTCATCTCTTTAATGCCAGTCCATGTCTGAAAGCTAGAAAATATCTTGCCAACCAAATATTAGGATGGAAAACAACACTTATTTCAAAATATATCAAAGGACTGATGAGCCAAAAATAGCTATGGAACATAGAATCATATTTTCTCCAGCCAACTGAAGAAAATGGACCTTTTCCCCTAGTACTTTGCCACTTGTATGAGGGATTTGGAGGAATAAAACTCTGATTTTGAAAATTACTGAGTAAGAATGGTGTAATCTCACAAGTAAGGACTGAAGTGATTTGCAAGAGCTAAAACCCCTAATCAGCCGCCAATTTGGATGAGTTTTGCCAAACAGTCTAGGGAAGAAAGTGCTCCAAAATTTCCTCTCTTCATTTTTTTCTCCCACTTACCGATACAGATTCTGTACATTTGGATTTGCTTGTAACAAATATTCAATTGCTTCTGCATTTTGAAAAACAAGGCCAGGGCTTGAAAGAAAAATGTGTGTTTCAATTATATAAGAGGGTCATTCAATTGTACTACCACATCCCCTAAAAAAACATTTTTACCAGGAAGACTTTAATCATGTGCCATATTAAAACAAATGCCTTTGGTTCAGTGAAGAAAACAATTTTAAAGTATGTACTTCACTGATGGAAGTTTCCATGTGCCATAACAAAAAATCACTGGAGTTATCACTTGAATTGAAAACAAGTAATATGCAAATGTCATTCCAAAGTTCCTTTTTTTATTGCTTGTTTGTTAAAAATGTGCCTATTCCTCATGGGAATTTCAGATGACTACTGAATATTATTACATTTAGATGGGAGGGGGGAGCAGTGCATTCATTTTAAAAACTTGAACTTAGACAACTCAGATGCAATATGTGGAAAGAGCTGTCAGGAATAACTTGGGATGCCCCAGAGTTGGCAGCTGTGCATATAACATGGTGTGTGAGTCACTGCGGGGGCCTCCTAAACAAAATGTCCCTCTTCGCTTTCTGCCATTACAATCCTGAAAGTTTTTCAGTCTTCAGAGAAATTCTCAGCCAAACTTGAACCCACAGGAAGATAAAAACACCCTCAAGCCATTATCTCTAATCCCTATATGTCTCAGAGTTGGTAGTCACTTGAGAGCCAAGACTCATGGGGATGGTGGTTGGCGAGTGGAAGGAATGAGGATAAGGAGATGCGGAGAAAAAGACAGGAGGGGTGGCATCGAACACAGAATTTATCTGTTTTGTCACTTAGTCTGGGATCAACCCACAAAGTTAACTCTCAAATCTAATGATCGAATCCAACTAAACCCAGGTTACATTCTCAGGCTAAGGTTCTGGATACTCTGATACAAATTCAATCAAATGTCGATCTACTCTCCATCTTTAAAATTTGTCACTTTAAGAAGGTTATATGAATGGAACTATACAGTATGCCATCTTTGGGGGATTTTTTTTAACTCAGCATAATTCTCTGGAGATTTATTCAGCATGTGTGTATCAACAGTTTGGGTTTTTGTTGCCTTTTCTGAGTATTCCATGGTATGGATGTAGCATGGTTTGTTTATCTATTGAAGGACATCTGTATTATTTCCAGGTTGGGGCTATTATAAAAAAGCTGCTATAAACATTTGCTTACAGATATTTGTATGAACACAGTGTTCATTTCTCCGGATTAAGGGCCCAGGAGTGCAACACTTGGGTTACCTAGTTGCTATGTGTTCAGTTTTTAAGAAAACCATCCAACATTTTCTAGATGGTATAATTCTTTTTGTATGTTGCTGAATTCTCTTTGCTAATATATTTTTAAAGGATTTTAATGTATATATTGATGAAATAGATGCATGTGAAATTTTATTTTTTTGTACTTTCTTTTGGTACCACAATAATTCTAACTTCACAAAATGCATTGGGAAGTGCCCCCTCCTCTTCTATTTTCTGGAAAAGATTGCATAAAATCGGTGTTAATTCTCCCCATATTATCTAGAAAAACCATATGGATTTGGAAATTTCCTTTTTGGGAGTTCTAAAATTACAAATTCAATTTCCTTAATAGTTATAGGGCTACTCAAATTATCTATTTCATGTTGAATGAGTTATGGTAGTTTGTGGTTGTTGAGAAATTATTCTACTCCACTGAAGTTAGCAAATTTATGTGTATAGAGGTAATCTGTAGCATCCTTTTACTATCTTTTTGATATCTGTGGGGTCTGTAATGATCTCCCCTATTGGCAATTTGTGTCTCCTCTCTGTCAGTCTTGCTAGAGGTTTGTCAATTTTGTTGAACTTTACAAGAAACCAGCTCTTGGTTTCCTTTTCTCTATTATTTCGTTTTCAATTTCATTGATATCTGCTCTTTATTATTTCTTTTCTTCTTGTTTGCATTTATTCTATTCTGTTTTCCTAGGTTCTTGAGATGGGAGCTTAGGTTATTAATCTGAGACTTTCCGCTTTTCCAGTCTATGCGTTTAGTGGTATAAATTTCACTCTGTAGATTTAGGTGAGTCTCACAAATGTTCATATGTTGTATTTCAAACTCACTCAGTTCAATGTGTTTTTGTTTTTGTTTTTAATTTCCCTTAAGGCTTCCACTTTGACTCATCCATTATTTAGATGTGTATTTAGTTTCAAAAGGTTTAGAAATTTTTAAAAATGTTTTACTCGGGTAGCCTGGGTGGCTCAGTCGTTAAGCATCTGCCTTCAGCTCAGGTCATGATCCCAGGGTCCTGGCAATCCAGCCCCGCATCGGGCTCCCTGCTCCACAGGAAGCCTGCTTCTCCCTCTCCCACTCCCCCTGCTTGTGTTCCCTCTCTGGCTGTCTCTCTCTGTCAAATAAATAAATAAATAAAATAAAAAATTAAAAAAAATCTTTTACTCATTGCTACTTTGCTTCCACACGGTTAGAGAACACACCCTATACAATATAAATCCTTCTCAAATCTGTTGAGGTTTATTTTGTGACCCATGATATGGTGTATCTTGAATATGCTTCCTTGCCACTTGAAAAAAATGTCCATTCTTTTGTTGTTGAATGGAGTGCCTTATAAATGTCTAATAGATTTTGGTTATAAAATCTACACATAAAATCTTTTTTCCTCCATAAACAAGGCATGCCCATTCATTAAATACAGGAGCTCTCCATCACTTCCAGCACAGACACATTTGTTTTAATAAAAAAAAAACTAATGGTATTGAACACATCCTAAATTAAACTTCTTAACTCTATCCTCTTATTCTTTATACATTATTAATATGTGAAAAGACTACGATTCGCACTTGGTACGTTTTAGAGCACACTCCTCTATAGTAACTAATGTGATCCTCACATTACCCCCTCTGAAAAGTTTGTTGGATAAGAGTAACATCTCCATTTTTTGCTGATTAAATAATACAACTAAGGCAAAACCTACATTGTGAGCCCAGATTTGCATTCTGCACTGCAGAAACTTTGTTGCTGTCTGCGTGAACACAGCAGAGTGGTTGGACTTGAACCCTGGCACTAACAATTACTAACAATTACTAGCTGAATGACCTGAACAAGTTAGTTACCAGCCTCCTAACTCCGTTTCCTCATCTTCAAAATGGGAATCATGATACTGTGCACCTCAAAGTGTTGCGTAAGAAGTAAAAGATTTCATACGTGTAAAGAGTTGAGAGAGGAGTGCCTGGCAGAGAGCATGCATGCCGTGTTATGTCAGCTAGGACTGCTTATCACCTATGATGGAAAAAGAGGTGAGACTGTCCATAAAATTCAGCACATCAATGTCCTCTAATTTGACTTATGCTGTCACTATTTTAAATGTAATAAAGTAAATCAACGAGGTAAATAAACATAAAAAAATAAGTGCAAAGGCCCGCTCATTTTTGGCATACAAAAAATAATTCTTTTTCATAGGTTAAAGTGTCTACGCCTCTGGTTCTTCACATCATTCTTTACAAACTGTGACACAGAATAATCTCCTGCTAGCTCCACAAGTCTAAATAACACATTTCACTTCTTCATATTGCAACTGCCTGAAATTGCTTTAGAAAACAGAGCAGTTTGCCTTTGTAGAGAAAAGGAAAATATGCTTAGACCTTAATGAACAACAAAAGTCCGAGCATGGTGATCCCTTGAAAACTGGTCTGGCATAAGGAGGAAAAGTTGAACATCTTCACTACACATACTATACTCCATAAGACATGGAATAGATTCTTTTTTGTTTAACAAATAAAAATTATCTTTAAGGCTCTGACTATTCAATGTTTATGAATATATTTTCCCCCAATCTCACTATTTATAATAAATGACAACCTGGATTAATATTATTTGCTGATAAAATCATAATATGAAAAAATAAGATAAATATTAGAAAGAACTCTTCTAAATTGCCCCATATTTCCACACCACTGTTATTAGAGAAATGAATGGGAGCATATGTCTAGGTAAATACAAATCAGGTTAGGTTTATTCAGCTAAAGTAAGTGTCTTTCAATATACCTCATAAATAAGTAAAAAACACCATTCTAATTTCGGGGTGGGGGCTACTGACATGCTATGGCCTGGAGTACTTAGAGGATCAAAACTTTTCCTGTTTACTAATCCAATGATTAAGATGATCAGAATAAACATCTTAATATCCCTCCCAGAAAATAATTCATTTAATTAATATTTAATAGTAATTAATTGATGTCTAATTTGGGGAAGAAATACCATCCTTTTCGGTAAATACTGCAAAGTGAGCACAGAAGGCACCCTCTATCTTTCAGATGCACCACCTACAACCGTATCTACTGGTGTGTTGTTACTAATAAAGTAAGGAAAATAAAAGTGAATTCAACAACTGCTACACATAGGGCCCTGCACTGGACACGGAAGGAAAGCAAAAATCTTGCCTGCACAGTTTATAGTCTAGCTCAACTGACCACTGTATGTCCTAACAGTGAACTGTAAACTTTATGTATCTGTAGAACACCTTTAATTTTTCGAATTTTGGATGGAATATATAAAGGAAGTAAATGCATCAAAATAACTCTAGCCACATCAGTAGCAGTCCAAATAATCGCACCCATTCTATGCCTTAGCATATGTTCATAAAAACATCTGCACCTCTCACACTCTTCTCTCCATGATCATCTTTTAGCATTCGCTTACTGAGAGTAGCTACCTTCCCTGACCAAGTTCTCTTTTATACTCCAGAGGAAACATTCTCTCGTGTTCCAGTAAAGCATGCGATCTTCCTTTGTTCTGCTGTGTCTCTTGGGGACACAAATTACAGAGGACCAGCACAAGACAAGGCAAGGGTGAGCTGTACTAGTCATCAACTATTCCAGAAAAGAAGAGGAATTCAAATTGGTTCTTGAGGAATAAACAGAACTCAAAAAAGAGGGCTGAAGAGACTTAATGACATCCAGAGGCATGTGAACAAAGGCCCTGGGGTGCGAAAGCACAAGATGTATTTGGAGACCAGTGAAATACACCTGGAACGTTAGGGTGGTATATTTTACACATTGAACAGCTTACACAAATGCTAAGCCTGTAAAGTGAATAAAAATTTAACAGATTTAAAATATGAGGCTAAGAAATGTGAAATCTCCTCTCTAGATAAAGGAAAGCCACTGAATGTTTACTAGCAACACTTTGATGGCAGAGGGGTAGGAGGGAGAGTAGAAGTATCCAGAGAGCAAAGGGACCGGGAGGACACAAGAAAGAAGGCTGGAAGCTGGAAGGCTCCAAACAAGGACTGTGAAAGAAAAAAATGCCTGGATAAAGAAACAAAATAAAAGAAGAGGCAAACCACAGAGTGTGGCTTATAGTATATACAGTTATTTTTTTTTTTACTTTCTGTTTTTATTTATTAATGTTCTAGCTTTACTGAGGTATGATTAACAAAAAATGT
This sequence comes from Phoca vitulina, assembly GCF_004348235.1. Lineage (NCBI taxonomy): Eukaryota > Metazoa > Chordata > Mammalia > Carnivora > Phocidae > Phoca > Phoca vitulina. The sequence goes on along the minus strand of NW_022589707.1, from coordinate 72,019,180 downwards.
GTATATTTAAGGTGTCCAATGTGATAATTATATGCAGAATCTAAAAAAATCTAACAGAAGCAGAGTAGAGTGGTGGTTATTCTCCTTTTTGATGTATAATATACTTGCAGATTTGCTAGGATTACATACATTTTAGGAATATACTGATCTAAGTCTAGAATCAGAAAATGATACACTCTCCATAAAGCATACCATCTTTTTCAAGCTATTCATACAACACACACTGGAGTAAAATCTACTATACTCTATTATATTAAATGATATTGTCTGTTTAATTACCTTTTTCTGGTTCTGTGTGTGTGTATGTGCATGTTATACATATATGTGTGTATATATGTGTATATATGCTATATGTGTATGTGTGTGTATACATATAAATAAACATATATAACAGAACTTGTGCCAACAATGATGCTCAACTAAAAATTAATATAATTAGTATAAAGGTTATGTTATAAATGAGAAATTCACATATTCTAAATATTGGAATTAGTTTAAAATAACAAAACAATGCATACACACATATAAATACACATAAATTTTCCTCACCAAATTTTATAATGGCTTTGAATCCTCTTTTTACCAAAAATATAAAATATCTGGATAGCTTTTTGAACATAGTAAAATATTCTGCCATTTGTAAGAACACTAACAAATGGCATTTTGGCATTTTAATATTTATAGTTATTTGTTATGGTCCTTTACTTTATGAAACAGAGTAACAAAAGATTCTTCCAATTCCTAAAATTAATTAGTGTAATATCTCTTTTTATTTCTTGGTTAAATGTAAGCATTATTTCTTTACTGCAAAACTGGAAAACAATGACAAACTTTTTCTTTTTCACATAGCCTATGAAAGAAAATGATAATTGGTTAGAAGTCATTGAGAATAACTTCACAAAAAAATTTTATACCAAAAAAGAAAAGTAAAATAGAGAGAGGGTTAACTTGTATTACAGTTCTATTACACATTTTACTTAGGAATGAATATAAAGCCCATTTTAGATATATCTGCAATCTATTAAGGATCAGCAATAGGAAGAACATACCACCATAGGCTCAATAAAGCTGTATCATCGGTGATTTACCTAACCAGTAATTCTACTTCCTTGGATATGCATTGTTAATGAAAAAGAATTTCAAACAAACGAAAGAACAAAATTGGATTGAATAATATAATTAATAGAAAATAAACTATTTTCACACAATAGACTGACTTAATTTTGCTAAAAATTACTTTTTGGGGCTTTATTCCTTGGGTATAGCTTTAAAATTATTTATTCTCTTATCTGTTTTTATGCCTGAGGGCAGGACTGAGGCAAACACTCTCTTTAGCTATTGAGCCTCAGGCTGGAAAATTCTGGCATTTTCTTCCCCAATATAATAGGTGAGTGCTGGGGGTAGAGGGGTATAAAAGGAAGAACAGTTGTGGAACAATCTCACAAGATTGTTTCTCCAGGAGAAAGACAGGTATACATTGTATTTTCAACATTTACCATTGTTACCATTTATTTTAAGTAACCATCTTCGGTGGAGTATCATGATTTTCCTTGGTTGTGTGGCCCAAACAAAGTAGAAAAGTAGAAAGAACCTATGCTTTTCCTTTTTTGTGTAATTGTTAATGTCTGAGGGAATTAACAGCCTCCTGGACATTGCTGAGAAAACAGTAAATTTCCAATGAAAGCTTCATTCTTTTCCAAAATCAGTGATAAGCAAAGTTCCATGTAGGCCAAAACCCCATGTTTTTAATCCATCATTGTTTAAACCATCATTGTTCTCCTGTTTCTGAACTCAATGACATCTCTGTTTTAGACATGCGCAAATGTTTGCAATGGAGGAGTATATGAAGTGTGAGGGTACATCAGAGATTAAGTTTGTGTACGTGGTCCAGGAACAATTGAGCTCCTCAAGGGTACGCGTTATAGAATCAGATAAAAGAAATACATTCCTGCAGTAAATATGAAAGAGCCAAAGTGGAAATTGTAACAAAGTCTTTGGTGCAACCCAGACAGCATTATGAGGGTTCAGAAGAGAGAAAAGTTGGCATCTGTGCTTGGCCCAGGTGTTACTTCCTAAAAGGAACCTAGGCATATCATCTGTCTAATTTCTAGCATTGATCTCTGGGTATATGTTGTTACTATGCAAGATCCTCAGCATTATGTTTTCTTACTAAAGGATTATAAATTTACCCTCCCATTTACAATGATATACACATCAGTCCCATGTTTAAGAATCTGCTCTAGGGTTAAGAACAAATTTTCTTTTAAAATCTGTGTCAGATAAAATATACCAAAGCTACATTCTATTTTGCTTTGCACTTAATAAAGAAAGACTAGTTTTATACAACAAAATATAAATATCTATTACTGGTATGTTAACTTTTACATGGCATATTCTATCTAAAACCTATACATAAAATTCACATAGGACTGAAATATAACCTTAGGAATTAAAGTATATTAAGAATATAGACTAAATGGCTCTATTTTTAGGTCTCAGAAAAAAAAATACTATTTTTTTGCCAGTGTTATCTAGTCCACAAAACTACAAATAACACTTTCATTCTGAATTCTTTGAACTGTGACATGTGAATAAGATAGTAAAAGTAAATGTGTAGGTATGCTAAAGCTCAACCAATTTCAGAAGGGACTTTTACTTTAGTTAAAAAAAAATAATTATAATTAATAAATCTATTTACCAGATAATACCTGATGTGTCTTTGGGTAATTAAACTATTAGGTAGGATGGTTGTAGATTCTAAAATGACCTTAGGATCAGACTTATATTTACGTACCTTACGGCCATAACCAAATAAGATGCCAATATTTATCTAAACAATTGAAAAAAACCATAATTTGTACAATCATTTACTAAAATTCTGAATACCATCATCCACCCACTCAAAACAAATTACATTAGTGATCTGACTCAGAATCAAGGGCTGCATTTTATTTGAATGGTCATTTTCCTATCTTTTATATAATTTCCCCTGTCCCATTGCTACCCCTCTGCCTCTCCACCATACACACAAATAAAGCAGTAGATTAGGGAAATAAAAAAGACAGAGACGCTGGAATTGGAAAGATCCGGGTTTGAATTCTATCTCTGCCACTTCATGATATCAAGCAAGTTAATTAAAATCTCTGGCATACAGCTCTTTCAACTGCAGAATTGAAACAGCAATACACACCTTATATCATGATTGTTTAAATTGTGCCTCCTAAAGTGATTGTCATAAAGTAAGCACACAGTCAATATGTACTGAATAAATTCCTTATTGACAACTATATAAATTCATTCCTTATAAAAGTCAAGATTTTTTACTTCTAGCTAAAATATGTTTTGCTTTCACAAGGCAAAAAAAAAAAAAAAAAACACTTAGTTTTCAACTCTCTTTTGTTTAACAGGGTTGGTATAGTGTAAATTAGATCCATTGACAGATCTGTCCTCACTTTAATGGTTTATTTACTTGATGATTAGTCTCCTCATTAAGAAATTCTAGTGAAATTAGTTAATCCACATAAAATGATAAATTGTTCATGAGTGTTATGTAACATTAAACTGAATAACCTACTTAAATTTCCTTTAGAACTCTGAATCACAAGACAGAGAGTATATCTGTATACAAATATAACTTTAAATTGAAAATGTCATTATCAACACAGAAAAAGCCTAGTAATTGGCACACTGTTGATGGATGTTAGTTAACTAATGTATGCGAAAGTGAAGGACAATTTGAATGGTATGTGTTTTACTTTTGGCAAAAGAAACTGTGACATTTTAATGCAGCAATGGCTGAAATCTGTTGCTTCTAAGAATAAATATTCTAAAATTAACTTTGCCAATCACGATGCAATCCTGCTTCACACTCCAAAAAATTCCAAATTTGTTTATTTGGGGATAATCCTCCCCAGAGCTACCCTCAAGTCTAACATTTCTTAGCAGACATCTAAGTGCTTCACTGATAAAAGCCTCAACTCAAATAAACTCACCTTTTTTTTTTTTTTCTGGGAAAATAATGTCATTAATTTTTGTGACTCCGACCCAAAAGAACGTGATTTTAATCAAGCAAACAAATAGACCTGAAAGAATTCAAAGAATTACATTTGGTACTTTAAGAACTGGAGGTGCAAGTTTTATTACAGTTGAAAAATTGTTAGGTCTTGTAAATTTTACCTCAAACACAGTTCATTATGATTTTTCTCATCTTGCAGAATGAATAATTATTTACTTCTGATTATGCATTGTATAGCAGCTTCTATAATTCACCTAAGTGATGTGTGGTGTTTCTTGCAGAAGAAAAGATAAGACCTATTATTTGAACAAACCTTAAACATTTATTAATTTGCATATCAAAAGACATGTTTTATCTTAAACATGCTAAATGGCTTATAAATATAATCATATGGCATTCATAAATTGAGTATGTCTGTCAAAATCTACCTTTCTAAGGAATCTGAAACCTTTATTATTATAAAATTTTTAAAAGGTGGTGATTGGGAATATTGATTGGCTCTCCTGAGAAAAACATACCAACAGGATCTAAGTGTATAAACATTTGGCTATGTTTTTTACCATTGTTAAAAAAGAAATTATTAATTTTGAGATGTACTAACTGTAATCTATTCCAATCTATTTTTATAATAGTATTCAAATTAATTAAAAATTAAGATACTTTTATGTTTATCTGTAAGGTCAGGTTATCATCGAAAAAATATCTTTTTAAAAGGACTCATTAAAATTCGGGGTAGAGGAAAAAATGAAGCAAAAGAAAAATATACCAATGAACAAAAATAGAAGTTAAGAATAAATGAGACCTGGAAACAAACTAAATGTTAATTACCTAAAAATGTATAAATTATATGGTACATTTTTAAAACATCCATACAATAAGCCAACCTATACAACAGTTAAGATGAATGAAGTAGAGATACATGTATCCTCATGGATTAAAGTTCAAAACAATACTTTATATTGCTTATGCTTATGTGTAGGTGTAATTAAAACATAAAACCCTATTTAAGATAACAAGTACCAAATTTAAGATGGTAGTTTTCTCTGAGAACTTATGGAAGAAAATGGAATTAAAGCAGAGTATATCGGATGCTTTGCTTGGACCCTTAGGGATATACAACTAAAAGTAAATAAGGCTACGTATTAAGATTTGGCAAGATTGGATGTACTGTTCCTAATATTATTCTCTTTGTACTTGAAATATTACCTAATTTGAAAATATTATTTCATTTCAATGTTCTTTGCTGCGTATCAAATTGTCATAGAAAAAAACAGTGGTCACTGGAACTTCAAAATAATTTTAATTATGCCGCCATACAAAAGTCAAGAAAGACTAAATCACAAAATATTAAACAACACCAAATGCAAAGAATCCTTCCTCGCCATCAAATTTATTATAAAGTCACAAAACAGTTCATTGTATCAAACATGACAGAATTAACATAAACAAGCAACAGCGATGTGAAAGAGTATCTAAGTTGTCCTGAGATGTCTGAGGAGCCCAAGACATGAAAGTTTTAAGAATCGCAATATGGCCAAAAAATAAGTTCTCAATGTACTTCCACCTGGACACATGCAAACAAATGACATTCACATTCCTGTTTTCATGGACATTCCAGAAACTACTTGTGAAATAAAGCATTACAGTCACTCACAAGTGCCATGAGTATGAAAGGGAGAGAAATAATCCTTTGCTCACTAGAAATGATAGAGCAAATTTAGTGCAACTTTTGCTGCTCTAATTAATGATGCTACCTCTATTTTTACTCACAAAACAAACTTATCAGAAAACATGTCCATTAAAATTAGGTGATAATTCTAGAGTAGATGTCAATGTTTATGAAGGTTATTTATAAATCTACATCCTCTATGATGTGGAGAGTGCTATCTCATGACGCTTTTTTCTAGCTCTCTCTACTCAAGTAGAGAGAGCACAACTCTGCATTCTCTACCATTCAGAGCCTTTACATAAGCCATTCCTTCTGCCTGAACTGCCCTTCATGGTCCCGACCCCATTCACTTGATCTCTCTCACCTTACTGATTTCAGCTAAAATGATCCGACCTCAAAGAGGCCTTTAGGAAACCACCCTGTGTTAGTCGTATCCATTAAGTTACTTATATCCCTAGCTCTCCCATAGATTGGAACTGGCATAGCTAGAGGGTACTTGCCTATTTTATTAACTGAAGTAGAGTCAGAAGTTGATGCAACGTATGAGATAGCATGAGGTCCCAGTAGAAATGGGCTGATTATACATGAAACTCTTATTTTTAATATGCCCCACAAGTAATTACAAATCTCCAAGCACTAGGAACTTCTACTGTAAAGTATTACTAATTTACTCCTGTTGTTACATATTTTCTTTATTATTAGTGTTATTATTACTTTTCCCCCCACCATTTAAGTAAGCTTTATGCCCATTGTAGGGCTTGAACTCACAACCTGGAGATCAAGAGTTGCCTGCTCTACAGATTTAGCCAACCAGGAGCCCCACTACACCTTTTTTCTTAAGACTAATAGGACTAATAATGGGTGGGGAAAGTGCTTAGAATGGTGCCCAAAATGTAAGATGCATGACATAAAATTTTGACCAGAAAGACCTTCAGAGATCATCTACTTACTCCCTTCCCCAGTAGCCGTCCATTTTTTAAGGTGGGGGGGAGGGGTGGAAGCTATTTACACATAAATCATCATGTATTCCAGTATTCATGAGACATTAAATTATGAGTCTGACAACTGTCTTAAAATATCCATACTTAACACAGAAAAGGAAGCCTAGATTCCAAAATTAGAATCTCAATCAAATGCAAAACAGTATGAAGGTTCCTCAAAAAGTTGAAAATAGAGCTACCATACGATCCAGCAATTGCACTCCTGGGTATTTACCCCAAAGATACAAAAGTAGGGATCAGAAAGGGTACGTGCACCCCGATGTTTATAGCAGCAATGTCCACAATAGCCAAACTGTGGAAAGAGCCAAGATGCCCATCGACAGATGAATGGATAAAGAAGAGGTGGTATATATATACAATGGAATATTATGCAGCCATCAAAAGGAATGAGATCTTGCCATTTGCAACGACGTGGATGGAACTGGAGGGTATTATGCTGAGCGAAATAAGTCAAACAGAGAAAGACATGTATCATATGACCTCTCTGATATGAGGAATTCTTAATCTCAGGAAACAAACTGACGGTTGCTGGAGTGGGGGGTGGGGTGGGAGGGATGGGCTGACTGGGTGATGGACACTGGGGAGGGTATGTGCTATGGTGAGCGCTGCGAATTGTGCAAGACTGTTGAATCTCAGATCTGTACCTCTGAAACAAATAATGCAATATATGTTAAGAAAAAAAAAAAAGAAGAATGTAGCAGGAGGGGAAGAATGAAGGGGGGGAAATTGGAGAGGTAGACGAACCATGAGAGATGATGGACTCTGAAAAACAAACTGAGGGTTCTAGAGGGGAGGGGGGAGGATGGGTTAGCCTGGTGATGGGTATTAAAGAGGGCACGTTCTGCATGGAGCACTGGGTGTTATGCACAAACAATGAATCATGGAACACTACATCTAAAACTAATGATGTAATGTATGGGGATTAACATAACAATAAAAATTAAAATAAATAGAAAAAAAAATAATAGTCACTGGAATTTCAAAGTAATTTCAATTATGCCACCATACAAAAGTCAAGAAAGACTAAATCACAAAATATTAAACAACACCAAATCCAAAGAATCCTTCCTCACTATCAATATTTATTATAAAGTCACAAAACAGTTCATTGTATTAAACTAACAGTTCATGGGTCTTCCCAAAGAGAAATCTCACTTTCTCCAAATAGGGTATTTGCCTAGAGTTAGTAGAAATAAAATTACAACTTCAAGAATAACAATGTACTTAAACATTGATAGACACCAGAGACTCATCTAAGGGATTGTGCCCTTTGAGCCAAAATTATTTTTTTAAGTTGTAAATCATTGACTTCATTAAATGGCACATTTAGAGTCTCAAGACTTCAAAGCCTTTTGTTCACTCAAACACAAATTCTAAGGAAACATAGTAACAATACAAGAAATCTGAAAAAGAAACACCATTTTTAAATTTCAGCCTATCTGGAAATATCTTAAACTGGTGTGTGTTTAGGAAAATAAAAGGGAGACGTGTACTGGTTGATCAAATTGATATATGTGCCATAGAAATGTGTGTACATTTGGCCACATAAGTAAATTCAGAAGACTCATTTGGTCTTATGCCTGATTGTGTTTTAAAAGGAAAATATCATCTTTAGGAGGAATAAGCAAAATAAAAAAAATTATTTCAGGAATTTTAATAATATACACGTGTATTTCACTTTTACTTTGTTTTCTTTTACATAATTCCATGAACCGTGTTCATCAGTAGGATAAAAATACATGCTCCATCTAAAATTTTACCTAATATAGCTTTCATTTATAGTCATAACACTATTAATGAGGCACCCAAACAAAATCATACCATGGCTTGAAAAACTGTATCACCTGGCTAGAGAGCTCCCTAATACTCAAAAGTAATATTTTCATAAGCAATCAAAAGAAGCTGATTTTAATTATCTCAAAAATATATTCATATATTTTCCCAAATTCAGAATTGGATATTCTAGTTCACAACATAATACTGGAAATTCTTGTGACTCCTAAACTGATTATCATCTTCTAAATATTTTATTAAACTATGCTCTTTCTCTTATTTTAATATCAAGAAAAGAAGTGACACAACTATAGCATAGGTCAAAACACAGACCTGGACAAAGGCTTCTATTGTTGGGCAATGCACTCAACCTTCTCAATAATGTGAAATATTTTGAGAGGTACCCACTTAATACATGTACATTAAATGAATGAATAAGGAATGAGCAAATGAATCATCAAGAAACAGAATTTAAGACTCGTCTTCAGTAACTCCTCAATCATTCCTACCATAGCACAAATCTTATCAGTGTAAAACATCACTTTTACCAATCAGTTTTCAACACAAACGGAAGTTACAAAATTGTATTGGTCCTCAGAGAATGCATGAACTCCTCATCCTGACAATTATATCTTGGCACATTTTTATTTTATCAGAGTACCCTCCATTTTCATAGCTTTAGCCACATAAACACACCGCAGACATAAAATCTAATTGCTATGGTCAGGATAGCTTAAGAAAATAAAGATTTGGTTTCAATACCCCGCATATCAGCTTTTTATATATCCTCAGCCAAATCACTTTTTTTTGCTAAATATTTAATATTTAAAAGTCAGTACTCTTAAAATGAAAATTTAAAGTACAAAACATTAATTGATCCATCTGATAATCTTGATCTTTGTTTCACAACAAATATCCCAGATGTTAAAAATATTTCTTCCATTTTGCACTGCTGATTTGATTGAATTAAGAGTATGTCCAAAGCAACCTCAACTTCTGCAAGTTTATTAAGGTACATGCTGTTTCATAGAAGCTCTTTAACAACAACAACAACAAAGTAAAACTATTTTTTCAGCTTTCCTTGATTGTGATGTTGAAATCATTATTGCTTCTGCTAATTCGTATTTTAGATCAATTTCCAATTGCATTTCGTAGTGTTCCACAACAATATTCTCATCTTCTTTCTGTTTCATTTCTTTTGTTAAATTATTTACAAAGATGGGTACTGATAGCAAATATCCAAACAGTACAAAATGCTGATGAATATTGCTGGGAAGTATTAGAATAACATAACCTAAAGGTTATGTTATTCAAATCACTTAACTTTTATGAACCTCAGTTTCCCTATCTGCAAATCTCATAGGAGTATTTTGAATGTGAAATGAGAAACACCAATTTAAAGGTGGAAAAATACCAAGAACATTTTAGGCCTGTGTTCCCCCAACAGCACGTCGAAGCACCTGGAGAGTTATGGGGAGCTCGTATAGGCACTGCAACTATTTTAAATTCTCAAGAAAATCACAGCAACATTCAGCATACACCACAGAGTACTATTGTGTCGTCTGGACCTAATTTCTTAGTAAAAGAAAGTGTAAGATCCTTTGTTTTGCCTGGGGTACTGTGAAAGAAGCACTGAGAACCAAGGGCACCATGAACCAGGAAAGTGTAGAATTCTGTTCTGCACTGAAAAATGATTTCCTGCTACCTTCCTTCTCTAGTGTGACAAAGCCCTACATACGGTATTTGCTTCTTTGTCTTTGCTGAACTTGTACCTCGGAAATCAAGAAATACACTTTCTTGCAAAGTCAACTTTTAAAGCCGAATTAGTAGGGTCCTTGCTTGCAAGTCACAAAAACCTAATTCTGACAGTCAGAAAAAGGATTTTGTGGGGGAAGAATACGGTATAGTTGTCAAAATCAGTGGGAATCTGGAGGAACAGTCTGAAAACAGGAAACAAAGGTGACTGGGCAGGAGCAACCAGAGTCCAAGTCAAGAGGAAGATGCAGCCAGGCAAGAATGCTGTGCCGGCCCTTTGCTGCCTTCATAACTCTGCCCCCTGCAGGGGCTGGTCTCCACCGCCGAAGGCATGTGTGAACCCCATGCCGCATCATCTTAGCATCCCGCAAGGTACCAAGTCCTTTAAGAGAGTCCCAAAACACTAAGCCTTAGCTTGCATGGAGTCAGGAGAAGAAACATCTTCTCCTCCCATCCCCTCATGGTGAGAGGCAAGCCTGTGTCTCCCACCACAATTACCCAGTGAGCATTATCTTAGAAGAATGCTGTGTGGAAAACCAAAATACAACAAATGAACATCACAAAAGTCTTGCCCACCTTCAAGGACAGCTCACATTCCACTCTGGCTCATCAAACCTCTCATTTCCTTATTTTCTTTTTTTTTATGCTACCTTTTTTTTGCACTTCTATTATGGTAATTACTACTAACTTTTATAAACCATTTCATAGGTTTTCCGATTTTACTGGATTATGATTTTTGTAAGGGCGGATGCTATGTTACTCCTTTTTTCCTAAAATCTTCCAAAGCATTTAAAATTTTAACTGAATTTTATATGAAACAGTAAAATATCCAAGTAGAAAAGGAAAATATAGGTATGGGTTTTTGGTTTTTTATTTTTTAGTTTTTTTAAAGATTTTATTTTTTTCTTTGACAAAGAGAGAGAGACAGCACAAACAGGGGGAGCGACAGAGGGAGAGGGAGAATCAGGGTCCCCGCCCTGAGCAGGGAGCCTGAACTAGGGCTCGATCTCAGGATCCTGGGATTATGACCTGAGCTGAAGGCCGACGCTTAACCAACTGAGCCACCCAGGCACCCAAATAGAGGTATGTTTTATTTCTCATTATTATTCAACTGTAATAGACTATAACAAATTTAACCAGGTCAACATTTCCAGGAGTACATCTCAAATAACACATACAAATCCCTAGACACATTTATGAAAATAAGTAGGAGAAAAATATAAACATCCTTTTATTAGAGTTTCCTCATGCACACTATTCACATTCAAAATTCTGAGAATTCTCTACAGTAAGAAAAAAATTTTTAACTCTGTTTAATCAAGATGATCTAACGTATCAAACATATGTGCTTATTAATAGTGTGATTTATCACTTTTACCCAGCTTTTTAGAATCACTTAAAAATAATGTTAACATGAGGATTTTTACCATCCTCTCTCATACCTGAAGCACTATACAAACAAGTTAGTAAATATATCTAAATACTTGGAAGGCACGCATCAAATACAGACTCACTGCATTTTAAAAGAAAAAGAGCAATCAATATATACAGTGATTTAAGCTCGCTTCATCTTTGTCAAAGTGATCTCGTTCCTTTTTCTTTCTACTTATCCTCATATAACTGGGGAGCTACGTGCTACCTTACTATGGAATTCTGTGCATAACTGAGTGAAGAAAGAAAAACCTCATATCAATATATGTATATATTTTTTTATCTCAGTGTTCTCAGTTTTTCTTTCAGGATTTAGATCCTACCCTTGGTGGATTTCAACTGCTGTCATTATGTTAGCCAAAAACTGGAACAAATAAGAGTTATCAAGGATTATTTTACAGGTCAAATTCTTAGTCTTTACTTCGTTTAGAAATACGTTTCTTTTTTCAAAAAGCTCACTAACTTATTATAGGATCATTAATATTTATTTCATAACACTGAAAACAATTAAATGCATTTTTTTTACCAAGAGCCATATCCCACTTGCTTTTAAAAAAAAAAATAATAATATAAGTGATATTTAAAAGAAAGAAATTTGCTACCTCCTAATTGCAAGGGGATGTGAACATGTGCCAGAATTACTAAAGAAGCTGTATTATCATCAGCCAGGCACCTATGCACCTATGATTTATTCCGTCAGTGACCAATGTAACAGGAAGAGAACACATCTAGACGTCAGCACTTACGTCACCACTGTCACGCCTGGATGAATTTCATTTAGCTCCTGCTGGAGTTAAGTGTTGTGAAGCACACAATTTAATGTTCAATCAAGACCCACGTGAATCCGTTTCACCTGAGTCCACCCTTCTGTCATTTGTCAAATACACAAAATACAATAATGTTTGTTTTATTTTGGTATCAGCTAAGATTTAATTATGACTTAAATTATAAATTAATCATGACCAAAACATCTCCTAGAAAGACAAGAGTCACCTTTAAAATTAGTTTGAATGAATTTAAAATGAATTTGAGTTTTCATGTGGATTTTTTTTAATTTTTTTAAAAAAGATTTATTTATTTTAGAGAGAAAGAGTGGGGGGAGTGGCAGAGGGAGAGCTGAAGAGTATCTCAAGCAGACTCCACACTGAGCATGATGCTTGACACAGGGCTCGATCTCATAACCCTGAGATCATGACCTGAGCTGAAGGGAAGGGTCAGACGCTCAACCTAATGAGCCACCCAGGTGCCCCTCATTTGGATTTTTAAAATGTATAGACATATCCAGTTGAATTTATTAGAAAATTTATTCCTTGAAAGATAAACACTCAACACAAACAAAATTATCCATAAGTTACCTATTATATATTGTATACATTACATAATTTTATATATACATACACATATATAAAGAATGAAATCTAAAGTTTCAAATTATAATAGTTTTCAGGTATTCTTTGGCAACAGTAATTGCCATCCATGAATGGTCATAGATAAATTAATACAATTTATACAAAGTGAAATAGTTTGTGTGTATGTGTATGTATGTGTGTGTGCATACATGTGAGAGGAAAAAACGTAAAAAATTATTTACTAAAAAAGAAGCAAAAATCACAGTTAGTAGGGCAAGTGATGAATATTCTTTTTCTTTGCTCTAATTTGTATATGAGATCCTAAGTCCACATTTATTTGGCTATTTTTCACACTATATAGGCCAACCATTATCTTAGCATTTAGCAGCTATACAAGCAGGTTTCTCTCTACCTATCTACATATCATTCATTCTTCTGTAATAATTAAGACAATTAACCAGAGAAGCTAAAATATCTTTGCATAAAAAGTTGAAACTACCATTTTAAAAGTGTGATTTCCCTACCGTATGTGCTGCCAAAAATTAAATAAAACTTTATATCCAAATTTTATCTTTGAAAAATAATACTAGCCAAATTAGATATAAGATATTTTCTGAAAACGTAATGTAAATTCATAATTCTGAAGTAGACTGAACTCCATCCTAAGTTTTTAATCATGAAAGGCAGAAAGGGATGAATGTTCAATATTTTTCATAAATTGTGTTGTTCTTATTTTGCAAAATATATCATCCCTCACCACTTTTTTTCCTGGGTGAGGATTTAATCAATATATATCACCATTATATTAATCAACCTCCTTCATTAATTCTTATCTGAGTCAAGGTTAGGTCTGCAAAATCTCTCTTCTCTGGTCTTTCCAAAATGCCCTTTTTAATTTTCCTTTCTCTTTAATCACTCAATATGTGATGCTTTGCCCCCTCTCTCTTCTCCCACAAAATTTGGCCTTTTCTAGATCTCAGGCCTCTTTGTTTGCTTTTCTACATTTTTTTCTTCTATATTATAATCTAATTTTGTGACTTTGACACCACTTGTATTCTGATGACATCCAAAATAGGAAGGCTGTCCCTGGTATCTTTTAAGATCTAGAGTTGAGTAATCTAACTTCCCTTGGCACCCCAACATTCCAGTAACTGAACATCACTCCAGTTTTACTTGATTTTACAATCTCTGTCCCAATATCCCAGAATGAAAAGCACGCAGTCATATTTGTCTTTCTACTTCCACATATCCAATCAATTGCTTAGCCCTGTCAAGTCCATCTCCTCCCCTAGGGGGAATCCTATAGTCTAATTTCCAGCATAATCTGGTTCATTTAATAAATGAATGGCAAGATTACAAAAAAATAAGGTCAAGCATTTAACTGTAAATTCATAAAGACTTCTCATTACTATCCCAATAAAGAGAATAATGCATTAGTATTTTTATGTGGAAGGCCTTAAATGAGAGACAGCACCATAAAGATTACTTCTGGTACTGCTCTAACACACTTTTTTTCATGCCATCGGATTTCAGATAAATTAATTCTACTTTACATCCATGTTTCAGTGAAGTACTTGGGTGCATTTATGTATGTATGCTCTGTAACAAAATCAATTTAATACATGTGCCCTCCTTCATAAAATTCTCTTGTTTTAATAAATACAGTAACTTAGCAACAGAGGTAGGAGAATCCTAAGATACATCTCTCATTCCCAAGATTTCTACCCTTTGGCACACACACCTTATTTAATTCCCTCCCCTTCAGTATGGGTGGAAACTGCAAATATGATGGGATATTTTCCATGATCAGGTTACTAATCTGTTGACTTTCGAGTAAATCAAAGGAGATGCTATCCAGTCAGGCTAAATCCAATCAGGTGAGCCCTTTGGAAGAGCCCGGGTCCTTCTTCAAGTCAGAGACTTAACAGTGTGAGATGGATTTCACAGAAGGGAAATTCTGTTACTGGCCTTGAAGATGGATCCACAAGATAAGGCATACCCATAGTTTCCAAGAACTAACAATAACCCGTGGCTGACAGTCAAGAAAACAGAGACCTCACACCAGTCAGAATGGCTAAAATTAACAAGTCAGGAAATGACAGATGTTGGCGGGGATGCGGAGAAAGGGGAACCCTCCTACACTGTTGGTGGGAATGCAAGCTGGTGCAGCCACTCTGGAAAACAGTATGGAGGTTCCTCAAAAAGTTGAAAATAGAGCTACCATA
>NW_022589707.1:71362085-71377408 GCF_004348235.1 Phoca vitulina | reverse complement strand
TTCTTTTTTTTTTTTTTTTTTTTTTTTTATTTATTTGCGAGAGAGAGAATGAGAGACAGAGAGCATGAGAGGGAGGAGGGTCAGAGGGAGAAGCAGACTCCCTGCTGAGCAGGGAGCCTGATGTGGGACTCGATCCCGGGACTCCAGGATCATGACCTGAGCCGAAGGCAGTCGCTTAACCAACTGAGCCACCCAGGCGCCCTCTCTCTCTCTTTTCTTTTGCTTAACCAAATTGGATGCCGGGTGATTCAGGACATACTTCCTTAAAAAGGCAAGTCCCCTAATTTAATTCTCCTTCTTCCTCATTTTAAAAAGGGGACTTATCATGACTACCATTTACTGAGTACCAACTATTTACTAAGCACTTACCATCTCCTTTATCCACACAAGAACCCTTTTGGAGAGCTATTATTATTCTACTTTTCAATGAAAAATCTGAGGTTTGGTGATTGCTCCTGGTATGTAATTGGTAAATTGAAATTTAAACTCATCCAAGTCTAGTTCTGAACTTCTGTTACAACTTTCTTTGTTACGCTTTGTTGTTACTGAGATTTCAACAGTTTTATTATGCAAACTGAGATATTAAATCAAATCTTGCATTTTTCAAGAACAGAATGTACACCTTCCAGAATAGGAGAGTGGATGCATAATTGGAAAAATACATGTCAGATTTCTCAGTGATCAAATCCACAGCTGACTAAGGTCGAGAAATATCCTGTGCTTTTATTAAAATTACAATATTTTATACAAATATAGCACCTTTTTTTCCTAATAAATTCTAAATGTCGGAAGAGGCTTAGAGATTCTCTTCCTTTCAGCTTGAAAAAATGTCTCTTCCATCCACATTATCCCTTCACATTCCTTTTCTGATGTGGTGTGGCTTAGCAGAAAGATAACGTGGTGGGAATCAGTCAACTGGGGCTTTGAATCAACAAATCTTTTGTAATCTCTGAATCTCAATTTCCTTAACTACAAGTGGGATGAGTAATCCCAGCATTCAGGATTGTTTTGAGGATTAAATGGGGGAATAAACAAATAGTGTGTAATAATGATAAATATTACAGGTTTATAATTCTGAAAACCAAAATACTTTGAAAATAATAGACATTTTGTAATTCACTTAGCAACAATATCTAACCTAAATTGATACTAAGGCTATTCATAAGGCAAATAATATATTTTCCACTGCAGGCATTTTGATGACTCTATTATGAATTGTAGCCCTACACCGTAGATATGGTGGATATACCATTTAACCTTTTCAAATTCCCAAATCCTTAATTCCAAAAAATCTGGCCCCAAAGTCATAGAAAAAGTATATGGCCATTTTATTATTATTAAATACAGTGAAATTCTAGATTAAAACTTCTATGTAAAACAAGAAATTGTTACAGGTAATGATACAATTCGTTATGTTTTATACTGAACTCTCGAGATTTATATTAACACACTTTTGACTTGAAGTGATGACACTATTTTTGTAAGTGGCAATTGGTAAAATTAATATGACCTTTTCAAATCTGAAGAAATTGAATTATAGAAAGATATATTTAATTTAAGCAAAATTAAGTTAAAAACTAAGATCACAGTTGGGATAAAGAATCCTTAATTTGCTTCCTTTGTGTTTAGCTCCTTGATTAGACATCTTGCATTTTCAGCTCAAGTACTTTTAGAAATGAGCAGTTTTGCAAAGGGATCTCATTTTCTCAATAAGACAACAACAGCCCATCTTTTCTTTTTTCCTTTTTATTTCAGATTAAGGTACACAAACTGAAATTATGGAGGAGAATGTCTATACATGAATCTTCTATTTGCTATTGGTTCATACAAATTTATTCTAACAGATAATTTGAAAAATGCATCCTAAGAATATGCATGTTATCTAAGAAAACACACACTCATATATGCAAATCTACTTGACTCTGCTTGTTAGTCACCTGGTAGTTTTGAAATAAAACTCATGGCCAAAGTAGAAAATACTACATAACGACGCCTATGGAACCTTTATTGTTTAAATTATATAGCATGTTTTCAATACTTAAACATTACCATTTAGCTACATTACAAAGTCAAGTTTCATTTAACAAATCCTAATTTCAGTATTTTATTTTATTTTATTTTAAAGATTTTATTTATTTATTTGACAAAGAGACACAGCGAGAGAGGGAACATAAATAGGGGGAGTGGGAGAAGGAGAAGCAGGCTTCCCTCTGTGAAGGGAACCTAATGCGGGGCTCTATCTCAGGACCCTGGGATCATGACCTGAGCCAAAGGCAGATGCTTAATAACTGAGCCACCCAGGCGCCCCCTAATTTCAATATTTTAGGAATTTTATCTACTCATTTTACTCCTCACTTTTAATTGACAAAAAACAAAATTTGAACTATTCACTATTTTAACTTAGTTTAACTCCATGCTGAAATCTGTCAGTGGTAGACGTAGACAAAAGTTTTGCAACTTCTCCTTACATTAAAAGATTTACATTTCCTGCCACACGATTGCTATAGAGTAAAAGAACCTATAAGCTGTGTTCTGTATCAGTAGAGACAACTATAAAAAGGAGTCATAATCTGGAATTCATATACTCTCCCATCATCAGACTTCTAATCTTTGTGTAGAGTTTACTATACACCATAGAGTTTGATATATTTTATAACACTAAATAGCCAAAGACATATTGAAATATCAAGTATTAAGGGAATTTGGATTATTTTCCATTTTGGAGCACTTGCTTTAATACTGAGTCCTCAGCCTTACCTAATGAAGATCTGTTTAGTCTTGTTTATCCCTTATTTTGTGGTTTGTTAGATTTTGTGCAAATGGGTATCTGTGCTTTTTATAACTTGGCAGGCTTTTGAACACAAGGATCGAAAAAGCTAGAGATGTCATGCAATCTATTTTACTTTTCTTAAAGGTTTGTTGTTCTTTTTTTTTTTTCTTTAAAGATTTTATTTATTTGAGAGAGAGAGAGGTGAGAGGGTACGTCGCCTGCACAAGAGTGGGGAGGGGCAGAGGGAGAGGGAGAAGCAGGGAGCCTGATGCAGGTCTCAGCGTGGGTCTCTGGGATCATGACCTGACCTGAAGGCAGACCTCCCACCGACTGAGCCACTCTGCACCCCAAATGTTTGCCATTCTTTACTCTTAAGGAGTAGCTATATTAACACATCCATGAAAATACTGTTATTAACAGTAAGTCATGTGTATATAAATATAGACTCCTCATTAACTGATGAAATCAATTCACCTTTACAATTAAATTTAAAATCTTGTGCCCAATCTTTATGCTTATTAATGTAAGCCAATTTAACAAAAGTTGTTTTATTTTTTACTAACTAGCTTTATAAGCCATAACTGCAAAGGTGTTAACTTGTAAGTTTTTATTTCTTAGCCATTATCTTTGTAGATTCCTAAGGACCATATGCATGTCCAAAGTGGACTGAAAACAATTGCCTTGTCTCATGGAGGCCTCTGGATCATACTCCTTTGAGGCCACACTGATGTGACCAACTCTGGTCAATGTCACTGAAATTCTTTATCTTAAAAATGAAACACAGAATAGGCTCAATTGCAAAAGTTTGGATTCCAGATAAAAAGAAACTAAAAAATTCCCTATATTTTGTTCTACCAATTACTGTATGTAAAGTGATTATCTATTTTATTAATAATCTTATACATTATTATATTTACCCACTGACATTTGAACCTGCCTCAGATTGATAGTCCTATTAAATAAGATTAGAAACAGAACTAAATATTTATTACAGCAATTTTAAAATTTTCCGATGAATTGATAAGTGCTATATTCTTATAAGGTTTTTTTTTTTTTTAATGTGTATTAATCTAGGTAAAGGATTTCTTTATGCTTTAGGAATTCTGAGTTATAATACATTCATTTTCTTGGGGCAAAAACTTATTATAGAAGGATATTCATTGGTGATTTTTCCAGAATGGAAAAATAATATGTCTGAAATCTTGATTTTTTTTCTATTATTTTCTGGGATGTCATTAAATTATAAACACTAATTGAAAAACATGTTTCATGGCTACAAGTTAAGCGAACCAGTGTCTTTTAGCAGTAAATTAAGTCTTTCTTTAGTGTCATTGCAGATATGATTGTTATTGTTTAAAAAATTGCATGATGGGAATTTTAATCTTCATGTCTCAGTTTAAATTCAACTTAAACACACAATACTTTTAAAAGTTGGAAAGACTTAACTACCCATTTTAGGGATTTTTACACAAATTACTTAATCCTTTTCACAAAGAACTGACATGTCATCTCTTGAAAGAATACTACCTATGAGATAATTACCTGAATTAGATATTTATACTCATGGCTTCTTGGAATTCAGCAGAATATTTGGCTGAAATTATTCTGAGGTTTTAGAAAAAAGATACATAAGAGATAAATTTAACATATAATGCTCAAATAGAGCAGAGCATGGCAAGCTTCTACATTTGCAGATGAACAAAAGGATTTAGGAAATCAGAACCCTATCTAGGAACAATATATACAAATTTAGAAAGTAGTCATCTTGGAAGCTTTCCCCTGTTTCTGTCAAGAAAAAACTTCTGTAAGTGAGGCTCTTCATCTAATTACAGGAGTGGAAAAGAATAAAGAAAGAATTTGTTATACATTCAGAACATTATGGCAAAAAAAAGCACACATACACACACACACATAAATTCCTGTCCTTTTGAAAAAGCACTAAAATAATCTGGGACAAAATTTACTCACTAATTATAGCCCAGTTAATATTATTGGTGACATACTGATCGGCAGAAGGCATAGTTACAAGGTGTTCAATGCTGTGTACTCCCTCTGAGCTAATGAAAGCACCTCCAAGCTTTAGCTATGGGCTCCATTTTCAACAGAGGAGTGTATCCAGGCCTCTGTATCCTTTGACACAGTGCTCAAACATCTGAACGCAAAGCTGAGCACCTGGCTTTGCGAGTGGACAGAGTCGGCAGTACCTGTTACACATATCCCACATCCTCTTCCGTTAAACATAATAGTTTTCAGAAACTCTAAGTGTTAGAGTGACATTTGGTAACAGACTGTCAGTGCTGTCATTTGGGTATTAAAATAATCAATTGATTTTTTTACTTTAATTAGCTTGCTTTTCCTATGCTAATATCAACTGAAACTTGGAATTTAAGAAAAACGATGATGATGAGCCATGTTAGCATCCGTCTGTTTTTCTCCTTGATGAACTGAGCTACTGGAAGCAGTTTCATTATTACAAATATAGCATAACGTACAATGCGTGAAAAGTATGCATGTGTCATCTAAAATAATTATGATTTTTCTGGTGATACTGTGAAAAGGAACATTTATATGTTAGGTGACATACTGAGTAGTTTCACTTGGGAGTCTAAATAGTCTTTTAAAAATGCAGATTTGGAAAGGAGTTAAGATGGTGGAGAGGTAGGAGGACCCTGTGCTTGCCTCGTCCCTCAAACACAACAAGATAAATATCAAATCATTCTGAACACAAAGGAAATTGATTTGAGGACTGAGAGCAAACTGCACAACTAGAAGGAGAAAAGAGGCCACATGGTGGAAGGTAGGAGATGTGGAGCCCTGATTTGGGGGAGAAAAGACACAGTGCTGCAGAAGGGAGGGAGCCCTGATCATGGAAAGAGGAAAGAGAGAGACAGAGAGAGTAAACAGAGCACAGAGGATTGCACAAGAAAAACACTTCCCCAAAACCACTGAGGAGGAACATGAGAGGGGCTGATTTTGCAAGTTTTTAAAAGCAGCAGAGCTCAAAGAGTCAAGTTTTAGAAGTCTGCGCCATCGAGGGCTGGAGCCTGGTGGGTGTAGAGGTGTTCCTGTGGAGGAGGAGGGCAGACGCCCAGAGGCCCAGAGTGGACAGCGTGGTCTGAGGATTCCCTGGGTTGCACTGGGAGAGACAGCTGCCCTTCTTGGAGTGTATTCAGGAGAGGTGAGCTGCCTCATCCATTAGCATAGGAGCAGAGATGCCTGCTATGGGCAGCTAACCTGGACTCTCGCTTCTTGCTGTGTTTTCCCATAAACTCTGACCCTTGTGCATTCATGTGACTGCCCTTCTGGGACAAACTGGCACCAGCCACAACGTGGTGAGACCCTCCCCCACAGGATCATCCCTGCCACTCCTTGTCCCTACAATATGGAGTTTTGAAAACCAGCTGGTGTGCGAGAGATAAAACACAGAAGCACTGTGCTGCTTGGTGGGCATATGGCTCAGACACAAATAGGGTGAATGCTGGGATCTGAGGAATGCCTGGGACAAAGTAGAGGAGACTGTTCATTCTTCTGTGAGAGCTTCTTGAATAGCAGCGGGTGCAAATCCCCCTCTTCAGGGAGAAGACAGCCAGCTGACGCCATTCTCCACCCCACATCAGCATGGATGGACTTCTTTGAGCAGTACAGTGCCCCACAGTGGAGGCCTGAGCCACTTACACCAAGCTCCGCCCACCTGCACTCTGCAGGTGTTTCTGAACTAGCACAAATGTGCCTGAGAGTAAGAGCAGCAGGCCCTCTCCAAGAAGACCAGCATCAACCTCCAACACACACTGAGCCTACTGACCATAAAGGGCTGCAAAGCTTATGCTCTCGGGGAAATAGGATCTAGCCTTTTTAATTTATTTTTTAAGAGAGAGAGAGAGCAGGGGAGGGGTAAAAGGAGAGGAAGAAGAAAGAGAATCTTAAGCAGGCTCCACACCCAGCATGGAGCCCAATACAGGCTCAATCTCAAGCCCCTGAGATCATGACCTGAGCTGAAATCAAGAGTCGGATGCTTAACTGACTGAGCCACCCAGGCAGCCCAGGATCTAGCCTTAACAAGCAGACCAAACACACCTAGTTAAAACTTGACACACAGTGGATAAGGTCCAGACACTTCCCTCTGCAGGCAAGGAGAAACTTTGCAAAGGACTGACCTGAGGGAAAGAGCAGCCAAAACACAAGAACAGAGTACACAGAGCATACACCAGAAAAACTTCCTGAAGCACCCGGCCCTAGACAGTATAGGACCTCTTCTTAATATAGCCATCACTCTCGGGAGCAGGAAATATAACAAGCTCTCTAACACAGAGAAGGAGAGATAAAGAGCTTCCCAGACACACAAAAACTAAAGGAGTTCCTGACCACTGAACCGGCCCTGCAAGAAATATTAAAGGGGACTCTTTGAGTGGGAAAGAAAGACCAAAAACAACAAAAACTAGAAAGGAAGAGAGAAAATCTCCAGAACCACCCACTTTGCAGGTAATACAATGGCACTAAATTGATATTTATCAATAATCACTCTGAATGTAAATGGACTAAATGCTCCAATCAAAAGACACAGGGTATCAAAATGGATAAAAAAACCAAAACCCATCTGTATGCTGCCTACAAGAGAATCTTTTTTTTTTAAAGATTTTATTTATTTTTTTGACAGAGAGAGACACAGAGAGAGAGGGAACACAAGCAGGGGGAGTGGGAGAGGGAAAGCAGTCTTCCTGAGGAGCAGGGAGCCCGATGCGAGGCTCAATCCCAGGACCCTGGGATCATGACCTGAGCTGAAGGCAGATGCTTAATGAATGAGCCACCCAGGTGCCCCAAGAGAATCATTTTAGACCTAAAGACACCTGAGATTGAAAGTAAGGGGATGGAGAACGATTCATTATGCTAATGGGCATCAAAAGAAAGCTGAAGTAGCCATACTTATATCAAACCAACTAGATTTTAAACCAAAGACTGTAACAAGAGATGAAGAAGGGCACGATTATCGTTAATAAGGGAGTCTATCCAACAAGAAGATCTAACAACTGTACATATTTATGCCCCCAACTTGGGAGCACCCAAATATATAAATCAATTAATAACAAACATAAAAAAACTAGTTGATAACAATACAATACTAGTAGGGGACTTTAAAACCCCGCTTACAGCAATGGACAGATCACCTAAGCAGAAAATCAACAAGGAAACAATGGCTTTGAGTAAGACACTGGACAAGATGGACTTAACAGACATATTCAGAACATTCCATCCTAAAGAAGCAGAACACACATTCTTCTCAAGTGCACATGGAGCATTCTCTAGAATAGATCATATACTGAGTCACAAATCAGGCCTCAACAAGTACAAAAAGACTGAGATCATACCATGCATATTTTCAGAACATAACGCTATGGAACTTGAAGTCAACCACAAGAAAAAATTTGGAAAGACCATAAATACATGGAGGTTAAAGGACATCCTACTAAAGAATGAATGGGTTAACCAGGAAAGTAAAGGAGAAATAAATCCATGGAAGCAAATGAAAATGAAAACACAACAGTCCAAAACCTTTGCGATGCAGCAGAAGCAGCCATAAGAGGGAAGTACATAACAATACAGGCCTACTGCAAGAAGCAAGAAAAGTCTCAAAGAGACAACCTAACCTGACACTTAAAGGAGCTAGAAAAGGAACACCAAATAAAGCTTAAAGCCAGAAGAAAAAAGGAAATAATAAAGATCAGAGCAGAAATAAATGATGTAGAAACAAAAAAATAGAGTAAAACAGATCAATGAAACTAGGAACTGGTTCTTTGAAAGAATTAATAAAATTGATAAACCCCTAGTCAGACTCAACAAAAAGAAAAAAGAAAGGACCCAAATAAACAAAGTCATGAATGAAAGGGAGAGATCACAACCAACACGACAGAAACACAAACAGTTTTAAGCGAATATTATGAAAAATTACATGCCAACACATTTGGGCAATCTGGAAGAAATGGATAAATTCCCAGAAAAATATAAACTACCAAAACTGAAAAAAAAGAAGAAATAGAAAATTTGAATAGACCCATAACTAGCAAAGAAATAGAATTAGTAATAAAAAATCTCCCATCAAACCAAAGTCCAGGGCCAGGTGGCTTCCCAGGGGAAGTCTACTAAACATTTAAGGAAGTTAATACCTACTTTTTTCAAACTGTTCCAAAAAATAGAAATGGAAGGAAAACTTCCAAACTCATTCTTCAAGGTCAGCATTATCTTGATTCCAAAACCAGATAAAGACCCCACTAAACAGGAGAATTACAGACCAATACCCTGATGAGACAAAAATTCTCAACACAATACTAGTAAGTCAAATCCAACTGTCTATTAAAAGAATTATTCACCATGATCAAGTGGGATTTATTACTTACTCCTGGGCTGCAGAGTTGGTTCAGTATTCGAAAATCAATGTGATATACCACATTAAGAAAAGAAAGGATAAGAACCACATGATCCTCTCAAGAGATGCAGAAAAAGCATTTGACAGAGTACAGCATCCATTCTTGTTAAAAACCCTCAACGAAGGAGGGATAGAGGGAACATACCTCAGCATCATAAAGGCCACGTATGAAAGACGCACAGCTAATACACTACTCAGTGGAGAAAAACTGAGGATATTTCCCCTATGGTCAGGAACAAGACAGCAATGTCCACTTTCACCGTTACTATTTAACACAGTACTGGGAGTCCTAGTCTCAGCACTCAGACAATAAAAAGAAATAAAAAGCATCCAAATCAGCAAGGAAGAAGTGGAACTTTCAGTATTCACACATGACATGATACTCTGTAGAAACCCCAAAATACTCCACCAAAACATTGCTAGAACTGATACACAAATTCAGCAAAGTTGCAGGATACAAAAATCAACATACAGAAATCTGTTGCATTTCTATACACCAATAATGAAGCAGCAGAAAGAGAAATCAAGGAATTGATCCCATTTACAATTACACCAAATACCATAAGATACCTAGGAATAAACCTAACTAAAAAGTGAAAAGGTCTATACTCTGAAAACTACAGAACACTATGAAAGAAACTGAAAATGACACAAGGAAATGGAAAAACATCCCATGCTCATGGATTAGAAGAACAAATATTATTAAAATGTCTATACTACCGAAAGCAATCTACACATTTAATGCAATCTTTATCAAAATACCACCAGCATTTTTCACAGAGCTAGAACAAACAATCCTAAAATTTGCGTGGAACCACAAAGATCCTGAACAGCCCCAGCAATCTTGAAAAAGAAAAGCATAGCTGGAGGCATCATGATTCCAGACTCCAAGCTCTATTACAAAGCTGTCGTCATCAAGACCATATGGTACTGACACAAAAACAGACACACAGACCAATGGAGAAGAGAAAACCCAGAAATGGACCCACAACTATATGGTCAACTGATCTTCGACAAAGCAGGAAAGAATATCCAATGGAAAAAAGACAACTCTTCAATGAAAAATGGTTTTGGGAAAATTGGACAGCAACATGCAAAAGAATGAAACTGGACCACTTTCTCACACTATTCACAAATGTAAATCCAAAATGGATGAAAGACCTAAATGTGTGACAGGAAACCATCAAAATCCTAGAGGAGACACAGGCAGAAACCTCTTCGACCTCAGCCATAACAACTTCTTAATAGACACATCTCTGGAGGCAAGGGAAACAAAAGCAAAAATGAATTACTGGTACTTTAACAAGATAAAAAGCTTCTGCACAGTGAAGGAAATAATCAACAAAACTAAAAGGCAACCTATGGAATGGGAGAAGATATCTGTAAATGACATTATCTGATAAGGGTTAGTATCCAAAATATGTAAAGAATTTACCAAACTCAACATCCAAAAAAACAAATAATCCAGTTAAGAAATGGGCAGAAGATAGGAATAGACACTTTTCTAAAGAAGACATCCAGATGGCTAACAGACTCATGAAAAGATGCTCGACATCACTCATCATCAGGGAAATACAAATCAAAACCACAATGAGCTATCACCTCACACCTGTCAGAATGTCTAAAATTAACAACACAGGAAACAACAGATGTTGGTGAGGATGAGGAGAAAGGGGAACCTTCTTACACTGTTGGTGGGAATATAAACTGGGTGCAGCCACTCTGGAAAATATATGGAGTTTCCTCAAAAAGTTAAAAATAAAATATCCGAGGGGCAGAGCAAGATGGCGGAGGAGTAGGAGACCTGGATTTCGTCTCCTCTCAGGAATTCAGCTGGATAGGGATCAAACCATTCTGAACACCTACAAACTCAACAGGAGATCAAAGAAAAGAAGAGCAACAACTCTCTGAACAGAAAAGCGACCACTTTCTGGAAGGTAGGACGTGCGGAGAAGTGAATCCGAGGCAATATTCGGGAGGATAGACGGCGGGGGAGGGGCCTCCGTCGGCCGCTTCTGGCAAGTGATAGAGCCACGGAGCACAAAATCGGAACTTTTAGAAGTCTGCTCCGCTGAGGGACGTCACTCTGGTGGCGAAGTGGGGGGTGGAACCCTCGCGGGACAGTGTGGTCTCAGGACCCTCGGGGTCACAGAAAGACCGGGGGTGCCTGAGTGCGGCAGAGCTCCCAGGTATCAGAGCAAGGAAGCTGGCTGCAGAGATGGACCTGAGGCGCGGGCTCTCAGCTCGGGGTTGCTATAAACCGTGATCCGCGGCACAGTCGGGCCACTGCTCCTCCAGCAGGGACCCAACAAGCGGCAGATCCGGGGAGACTCACCTTCTTCCCCCGGGAGGAGAGGCGCGGGAGCGCACCGCGGGGATCTGCTGGGTTTGGAGACTCCACCCGGGGTCGGGTGCCAGATAGAAAGGGGTGGTCACAGGCCGGGTGAGCGCGGAGTGTGGCCGGAGACCGGGGAGACGGGAGTGACTGACTGCTTTTCTCTGGGGGCTCGCTGAGGAGCGGGATCCCGAGTTCTCGGCTCCGCCGGGGCGGAGACTGGGAGGCCGCCATTTTCACTCTCCGCCTCCAAAGCTGTACGGAAAGCTTGCAGGGAACAAAAGCTCCGGAGAGCAAACCCGAGCAGATTACTTAGCCCGGACCGGCAAGGATGGGGCAATTTTGCCTCCGGCAAAGCCATTTGGAAACCACGGCAACAGGCCCCTCCCCCAGAAGATCAGCAAGAACAGCCAGCCAAGACCAAGTTTACCAATCAATGAGAACGGCAGAACTCCAGCGCTAGGGGAATACTGCACATAGAGTTCATGGCTTTTTTACCATGATTCTTTAGTCTTTCAAAGTTAATTATTTTTTTTAACTGTCTTTTTTTCTTTTTTCCTTTTTTCTTTTTTTTTGAATTTTTCTTTTTCCCTTTTTCAACCAACATCTTATCAATCCCTTTTTTAAAAAAAAAAATTTTTATTTTTCATTTTTAAAGTCATATTCTATCCCTTCATAGTAGTTACCCGTATTTTTGGCATATATATATAAGTTGTTCTCTCTTTAAAATCTTGAGATAGTTTCTTCTAACAGATCAAAATATACTCTAAATCTCTAGTGTATGGTTTTTTTCTACTCCCCTGCCTGATCACATTCTCTCCCTTTTTTCTTTCTTTCTTTCTTTTTTTTTTAATCCTATTCTTTCTTTTTTCAAACAACTTATCAAATCCTTTTTAAAAAATTTTTTATAATTTCCATCTTTACAGTCATATTCCATCCCTTCATCATATCAACCCTTATTTTTGTACATATATAAGTTTTTCTTTCTTTAAAATTTTGGGAGGGACTTTCTTTTAACAGACCAAAATACACCCAAAATCTAGTGTGTGGCACTGATCTATAATCCAGCCTGATCATATTTGATCACATTCTGTTTTTGTTTTGTTTTGTTTTGTTCTGCTTTTGTTTGTTTTTATCTTTATCTTTTTCTTTTTTCTTTTTTTCTTTCCTTTTCTTTTTTCTCTCTTTCCCTTTCTTTTCCCCTAGCTTCAGGTCTTTTCTGATTTGTTTAGAGTATATTTTCTGGGGATGTTGTTACCCTGCTAGCATTTTGTTCTCTCATTAATCTATTCTCCTCTGCACAAAATGACAAGACGGAAAAAATCACCTCAACAAAAAGAACAAGAGGTAGTACCGAGTGCCAGGGACCTACTCAATACGGACATTAGTACGATGTCAGATCTAGAGTTCAGAATCATCACTTTAAAGATACTAGCTGGGCTTGAAAAAAACATGGAAGTTATTAGAGAAACCCTTTCTGGAGAAGTAAAAGAACTAAAATCTAACCAAGTAGAAATCAAAAAGGCTATCAATGAGGTGCAATCAAATATGGGGGCGCTAACTGCTAGGATAAATGAGGCAGAAGAAAGAATCAGTGAGATAGAAGACCAAATGATGGAAAATAAAGAAGCTGAGAAAAAGAGAGATAAACAACTACTGGATCACGAGGGCAGAATTCGAGAGATAAACAATACCATAAGACGAAACAACATTAGAATAATTGGGATCCCAGAAGAAAAAGAAAGAGAGAGAGGGGCAGAAGGTATATTGGAGCAAATTATAGCAGAGAACTTCCCTAATTTGGGGAAGGAAACAGGCATCAAAATCCAGGAGGCACAGAGAACCCCTCTCAAAATCAATAAAAATAGGTCAACACCCCGACATCTAATAGTAAAACTTACGAGTCTCAGAGACAAAGAGAAAATCCTGAAAGCAGCTCGGGAGAAGAGATCTGTAACCTACAATGGTAGAAACATTAGATTGGCAACAGACTTATCCACAGAGACCTGGCAGGCCAGAAAGGACTGGGAGGACATATTCAGAGCACTAAATGAGAAAAATATGCAGCCAAGAATACTATATCCAGCTAGGCTGTCATTGAAAATAGAAGGAGAGATAAAAAGCTTCCAGGACAAACAAAAACTAAAGGAATTTGCAAACACGAAGCCAGCCCTACAACAAATATTGAAAGGGGTCCTCTAAGCAAAGAGAGAGCCTAAAAGCAACATAGACCAGAGAGGAACACAAACAATATACAGTAACAGTCACTTTACAGGCAATACAATGGCACTAAATTCCTATCTTTCAATAGTTACCCTGAATGTAAATGGGCTAAATGCCCCAATCAAAAGACACAGGCTATCAGATTGGATTAAAAAACAAGACCCATCAATATGCTGTCTGCAAGAGACTCATTTTAGACCCAAAAACACCCCCAGATTGAAAGTGAGGGGGTGGAAAACCATTTACCATGCTAATGGACACCAAAAGAAAGCTGGGGTGGCAATCCTTATATCAGACAAATTAGATTTTAAACCAAAGACTGTAATAAGAGATGAGGAAGGACACTATATCATACTTAAAGGATCTATCCAACAAGAAGATCTAACAATTGTAAATATCTATGCCCCTAACATGGGAGCAGCCAATTATATAAGGCAATTAATAACAGAAGCAAAGAAACACATCGACAACAATACAATAATAGTGGGGGACTTTAACACCCCCCTCACTGAAATGGACAGATCGTCTAAGCAAAAGATCAACAAGGAAATAAAGACTTTAAATGACACACTGGACCAAATGGACTTCACAGACATATTCAGAACATTCCATCCCAAAGCAACGGAATACACATTCTTCTCTAGTGCCCATGGAACATTCTCCAGAATAGATCACATCCTAGGTCATAAATCAGGTCTCAACCGGTACCAGAAGATTGGGATCATCCCCTGCCTATTTTCAGACCACAATGCTTTGAAACTAGAACTCAATCACAAGAGGAAAGTCGGAAAGAACTCAAATACATGGAGGCTAAAGAGCATCCTACTGAAGAATGAATGGGTCAACCAGGAAATTAAAGAAGAATTAAAAAAATTCATGGAAACCAATGAAAATGAAAACACAACTATTCAAAATCTTTGGGATACAGCAAAGGCAGTCCTAAGAGGAAAGTATATAGCAATACAAGCCTTTCTCAAGAAACAAGAAAGGTCTCAAGTACACAACCTAACCCTACACCTAAAGGAGCTGGAGAAAGAACAGCAAATAAAGCCTAAACCCAGCAGGAGAAGAGAAATCATAAAGATCAGAGCAGAAATCAATGAAATAGAAACCAAAAGAACAGTAGAA
Organism: Phoca vitulina; assembly: GCF_004348235.1. Taxonomy (NCBI): domain Eukaryota; kingdom Metazoa; phylum Chordata; class Mammalia; order Carnivora; family Phocidae; genus Phoca; species Phoca vitulina. The sequence goes on along the minus strand of NW_022589707.1, from coordinate 71,362,534 downwards.
CAGATCAACGAAACTAGGAGCTGGTTCTTTGAAAGAATTAACAAGATTGATAAGCCCCTGGCCAGACTTATCAAAAAGAAAAGAGAAATGACCCAAATCAACAAAATCATGAATGAAAGAGGAGAGATCACAACCAACACCAAAGAAATACAAACAATTATAAGAACATATTATGAGCAACTCTATGCCAGCAAATTAGATAACCTGGAAGTAATGGATGCATTCCTAGAGATGTATCAACTACCAAAACTGAACCAGGAAGAAATAGAAAACCTGAACAGACCTATAACCACTAAGGAAATAGAAGCAGTCATCAAAAATCTCCCAAAACACAAAAGCCCAGGGCCAGATGGCTTCCCAGGGGAATTCTACCAAACATTTCAAGAAGAATTAATACCTATCCTTCTGAAACTGTTCCAAAAAATAGAAATGGAAGGAAAACTTCCAAA